>NW_026442176.1:3600000-4200000 GCF_026898425.1 Galleria mellonella | reverse complement strand
GATAGCGCAAGCGAAAGTCATTATTCAATTACACCCATTAAAAAAAATATTCCATACATTATGTCTAATTGAAAATTTCCTAGTAATTTATTATTATTTACAAATGAAGTTTCCGCCACGCTATGCTTCCCTCTACACTATCCCCTCTATCCTCATATAACCATATCAATTCGCGTGCCGAACGTTCCACAACGAAATAACTGAATTAAACAATGCATAAACAGATTACTCGTATGTGCAAGTGCAGCCTGCAGCGGCAGAAGCTCAGTCCAGAACCGCCCGCCCTACCGAGCGCACGTTGGGCGGCAGGTTGTATGACCGCGAACACATTCGCACGTTCCAGTTTACGTTGATGTGTTTTGTGTACATTGCCCGCTCTGTTTGGAATTGGAGTGGCCGATAGTCGACTTGAAGTATGTATGCACTTTTACTTGTATGTGTTTGTACTTCTAAGTACCCAAAGTAAGTATATAAGAAAACATAAACAAACTTTTTAGAAAATAATAAACAAACCGACTTCAAAAAAGATAGAACAAGAGCGAAAACTCACCGAAAAGCCATATAAGTAAACTTATATTACATCTTTTAATTTAAAGGACAAACTCTATTTGGAGTCTGAATAACCTCCTCCTTTTTTGAAGTCGGTTAATTAAAAAGGTATTTCCACCTAAATGGACTAAATACTGGTATTGTTCAATCTAGGTATATTTGCTGAAACTAAAACAATTTTTTTTAACATCTCTGTAAAGTCTGTAAACACATTAATTCCTCTCTTTCCGTGAGTAGGCAAATTAAATAAAATCTTATCGAAGAAATCAGTTCATGGTACATTAAAGCTACATGAAGACGGTAAAAGCCTCAAATATAAAAATTAAAATATTGGATAGACAATAATTACTCTTTTACAAACAATTGTATATATGTATACTAAAAAGTTGACTAGTAGAGAATGCTACTAGCATTGAGTACGCCCTTTATACCATAATTCCTTTAGTCAATAAAATTATTTAGATAAATAAAGTATATATAAACAAATATCGACAAATTATAATTATCAGAGGGAGACTTTGTACAAAAGTCGATTGCTTGGGTGCCTTTGTCCCATTCGTGTTTCTACCGTGAAACAGTTTTTTTTTTTGATGGGTGAAAATGGTATGGTAACCCCGCCTGCGTTAACGGGATACGCTGGTGGAGCACCAGTGAAGGGTGATAGATGAGAATGAAAACAGGCCAGTTAGCCCATCATGATGAATTCATCAGGAATTAACCATGATAGTTTCCAGGGGGAACCGCGAGGAGGTCAACCTGTTAGGGTATATTGCTAGCAATGGGATTCTCAGTCTCCATTACTAACAATCCCTTTCCCCCCACGCAAAGTGGGGTTACCATTCCATAAAAATCCATTAAAAAAA
The DNA here is from genome assembly GCF_026898425.1 of Galleria mellonella. Taxonomy (NCBI): domain Eukaryota; kingdom Metazoa; phylum Arthropoda; class Insecta; order Lepidoptera; family Pyralidae; genus Galleria; species Galleria mellonella. Next base: position 4,198,588 of record NW_026442176.1, on the reverse strand, counting down.
AGCACTGAGCATAGAGCACCATTTCATCTTCATCTATTAAAAAAAAATTCATAATTATAATATCAGTAAGGTTAGACATAAAGTCTAAATAAATAAATTATAACAGTTGATTTTATCATCCATAATAACGTAATACTGCCAGTAAACAATTAGACGTGACGGCATATAAATTAGTTACTTGTCAGAGCGTTGCTACTAATAAACGGAGATTTACTATTTGACCTATTTAATGTTATTTTGACACACTTTTGTGTTTATTATGTAAATATTTATTTATTTATTTAAATATTTAATCAATTGAATGAGCTTCACTATCTCTAAATATGCTAATCCAGGAAAGTATCAGTACCAGAACAAATACTATATACTCGTTGGTTTTTCAATAAATAAATAAATAAATAAATAAATAAATACTCCGTCAGCGGGCTGAGGTACGTATTCAAGCTCGCACTCGCATCACTAGTTGCTCATGATTAAGGATCACGAATTGATTCCGAAACTTCTCGAGATTTTTCGATCTAATTACACGTAAGTTAAACCAGTAGTTATTGCATAAAGTTGTTTTGATTTAATAACTAAATTACTAAACCGATTTTGTTTAAATTTCTATGAATCTCTGACAGATCTGTAAATCTCTCTTCAGTCGTACACTCTGGACAGAGTGGTCGTGGTTTTTATGATAATAGTGGGTCGTCGATGAGGCCCTCCTTCGCGACTGAGGGCCTCGCAATACGTCCCCATCTACTTCTGCTCACAGCCGAGCGAGGCATCTGTATTTTGTTGAGGAAATCTGTAAATATATCCTTTTAAATAAAAAAAAAGTTAAACTGGGAGTTGTTGCATTAAAATACTTTAAAACTATATATTAATAATAAATATAACATTGCATACTTTAAGTAACTGAACATAAACATTCAATGGCTATCCAACGATAGATGGCTCGGGATCGTCATTTATAAGAGTCTATGGTCTGTGTTTAGCAGAGAACAGATAACGGCTGATATGATGATGATGATTGTCATGATTGTTTCTTATATTTTTCAATTTAATTTCGTTTTTTAATCAACAATCATTTACCAGAGGAAGACTTTATCAACTAGTGTATGCTTATACTTATATACATATACCGAAAAGTTATATATTTATATTAATTTAAACAAAAGATTGTGTCTCATAAAAAAACCTACTTCAATTATGAGAAAACCAGTTATTTTAATCTAAAAACTAAACCACTAATCCAATTTTGATAACATTTCTATGAGACTAATCTAAGGTAATAAATATATGATTTAATAGTATGATATCTAAATGAAATGAACCGTGAGAACTTGTGCTTCATTTCTATTTATTACCAAGAGGCTTACAACCTTTATATTACTAAAGAATATATCATATACATGTAAAGTATATTGATTCAGATATAAGAAGAATTTTCCAAATCGATTTAATAATAATAATATCTAATAAAGTTTTTAGAAAATAAACATAAAAAAATAATCGAATAAAGAACCTTATTCCTTTTGAAGTCAGTTTAAAATACACTCAATTCAATGTGTCAATCAAAATAAATCATATATAACCGAATTGACATTGTAAATTTACAGGGTACAGAGGAATAACACCTGAGTCCTCAGGAATGGCAACGTATGGGGAGTATCATGGGTGAAACAGTATACTCTGTTATGTCCATGGTACTGCTCATATCTATAGGCGATAATTACCACTTCCCATCAAGTGGGCCGTTAGCTTGTTTGCCATTCTAAGTTGTATAAAAAAATTACCGTACACAAAATAATGTTACCGATTTGACATTGTTGATTTTACTCATTTTAATAACAAACGGTATCTCACGCAGCGAGTAATAAAGAAAAAGTTAAAGTCATCAATTTTACCATGATCCACCGGGACTGTTTATTAAATCATTCCTCGTTGTGGATGAACTGCCAATACAGCGGTCGGCGTCACCTTTGATCAGAATTTAATTAAAATTAAAACATAATACATTTCGATTAATCACCGCAGTCACGATTAGTAAGGTACGTAAACGATATATGTAAATGTTCGGTTAAAATACGTAAACTTTGAAATTTGGTTACCTCTCTAAATGAAACATTAATATATTTGCTTACAATAGTGTAACTTGTCTGAATACATTTTTCTTTTTATTTGAAAATGGAATGGTAACCTATTTTTTTTTATGGCGGTCAATAAATCCCTATTGTAACTTTCTTGGAAATCAGATGTGATTAGAATTGAAATAATTTTTTTTTATTTAACTCTTTATTGTACCAGAAACATCACCAGAGGGACTTTGTACAAAAGTCGTTTGCTTGGGCATCTTTGTCCCGTTCGAGTATTTACCGTGAAGCAGTTGTATTCGCATAGCTGTATTAGGTTTTTTTTTTATGGGTGATAATGAAATAGTAACCCCGCCCGCGCTATCAGTATACACCGGTGGAGCACTAGTGAAAGATGATAGGTGAGGATGAAGTAGGTCAGTTAGCCCATCGTGACGAATTCAACAAAAATTGTTCACGATGGTTTCCAGGGGGAACCACGTGGAGGTTAACCTGATAGGGTATATTATTAGCAATGGGGCTGTCAAACTCTATTGCTAACAATCCCTTTCCCCCTGTGTTAGGTGTTTGGTGACGGTTAGGTTGTCTGTAACAGATTGCCATAGCGATAAGACCGCCTTTTGTACCTTTTTGTATATAATTTAATCTGTATTTTATATCACTGTATTTCATTTGAATTGTTTAATTGTTATTGTATATTTCTATCTCTTTCTTTATTTAACTTAGAACGGCAAACAAGCTAACGACCCATCAGATGGTAAGCGTTTACTGTATTCTATGAACGCCTGCAATATCAGGAGCATTACACGTGTGTTGCTGGCCCTAAAGAAACCTAAACCTTAAAATAAAGAATTATTGATTTTTTCTCAGCCTTGTTTTAAATTAATAGCATTAAACAATTTTATCAATCATTAATTCTGACATCCAATTTTACTTGCCTTTTAAAACACAAGGGATGCTGGTCAAAATATGAATATTTAACACCAATCACTCGGAGATTCAGATTTTATTCAACGCGACCTTCCCTGGGAATAGAATTGTGGCAGCATTGAAAGTGCGAACGGTTCCCAGGGGCACAATCATAGGACCATTGCCGTCTGTAATTGGGTTACAGAGTTACGGACAGACTGACCGACCCGCTTTCGGACATCGGTCCCGATTTATTGGTTTTGGTAGGGCTCCTTAGCTGGACGTCTGATCTAGTTTAAAACTATTTTCATGATACTATTATGGTTAGTTACTGATTCTTTCATCGTTAACTTTTTCGGATGTTCAAGGGACATTTGGAATTCTTCTTCGCGCATGCACACGCACACATACACACACACACACACACACACTCGCATGCACGTACGCACACACGTACGCACGCACGCACGCACGCGAAAGCACTCGCACACGCACATACACGCACGCAAGCACGTATGCACGCACGAATGTGTTTAGATATACTCGCATACTACTAATTCTATACAATGTTTATATTTTCATTTTATGATACTATGGTTTGTATTTTCATAGTTATAAAGGTATGATAGCGTGATCATCTGATACAGGCGATATCACTTACTAGAAAGTCACAACAACGATCTTTGTATTGTACCAGTTTTGTTATCTTTTTTTTTCATTTTCACATTTGCAATGTAGTGAGACAGAATGATACTTTACGGCTAGATATTTTATATCAGCTTACACTTTTTTGAACGTAAACATTATTGTTTACGTTTACGTACATCTTATGATGACTTCTTTACCTGTTTGTTATTTAATAAATATTTTTTTTTATACCACTGAGGTGGCAAACAAGCATACGGCCCACCTGATGATAAGTGGGTAAAATTCATGTAAATACTTTTTTTTTCGGGAAACATACAATGACGATACAGAAATAAGGTTCTCTTTTTTATACATTCATAACATACTCTCTTAGTACATATTAGTTATAACAGAATTTTATAAATTAAATTAATAGTTTTTTTTTTTAATACCACGAAAGTGGCAAACAGACATATGTGTTATGGTAAACGGTCACTGTAGCCTATGGACGCCTTCAACACTAGGGGTATCACGTGCGCGTTGCCGATCCTAGAGACATCTTAATACCCTTTTGAAGAATCTTTTCTTTTTTATTATATTTAATTAAAATTTTATTTCAACTTTTAAATTTTTATGTTTTATTAGTAGCATCACTTTCTATTTGTATAATTATTGATATGGATTTTTATAAAAAAAAAAACAATAAAAAAAAAACAGAATATGATTAATATGTATTACCGTAGAAGGAATAAAAAATATTAATAAGAAAATTTAAAGACAATAACATAAAAATATTATACAGAGACAAAATTAAAACAAGCCAACAAAAGTTTATAAAATGATCCGAAATATAATGATTAGACAAAGTTGTTGGTAGGACGTCAAAAACAACTTTCTAAATTAAGATCACTACCTCGAGATTGTAGGTGGCTTTTAATTAATAGGCAGCCCCTGATACTTTAAAGTAAATTAAATATATTTAAATCAATATAAGTCGAGAGCTTGTTCGCCATTCTAAATCATATAAAAAAATCTGTTATGTCCATGGTACTTCTCATGTCTTTAGGCAAAGGTTACTACTGAAGTTCCATCAGGTGAGCCGTCAGCTTGTTTACCATTTTAGGTTAAATAAAAAAAAATATTGGTGGAATGTCAAAGTCTTGTATAGAGAAGTAAAGTTTGTACTTAGGTTCGTTACCGACATATAATTTGATACCCTTTTTATAAACTTCGTTACCATACAATCTGATGGTTATTGGATTTTCGATGTAATTAAAAATAACGAAGTTACTTTAATATAGAATTATTAAAAATAATTTATTGAGCTGTACTTAAGAGTTCGTACAAAATAATATAACATATTATTCTACCTAACTGTAACTTATTGGAGGGGAAAGGCATTGTTAGTAATAGAGATTGAGAATCCCATTGCTAGCAATGTATCCAACCAGGTCGATTTCCTCGCAGTTCCCCCTGGAAACTATCATGGTTAATTCCTGATGAATTCATCATGATGGGCTAACTGGCCTGTTTTCATTCTCATCTATCACCCTTCACTGGTGCTCCGCCAGCGTATCCCGTTAGCGCAGGCGGGGTTACTATTCCATTTATACCCATCAAAAAAAAAACTGTAACTTATTTTAGTTAAATATATAATATCAAACAATATAAATATTTTTCTTTTATTCTTGTTAATAATTGTAGATTTTTTTAATGGATGAAAATGGAATGGTAACCCAGCCTACGCTAGCGGTACACGCTGGCAGTGCATCACTAAAAATGATTGGTGAAGATGAAAAGGCAGATGAGGGAGGACAACGTAGAGGTCCACCTGATAGGATATATTGATAGCAATGGGACTGGTAGTCCAGTAGTTGCTAACAATGGGGGGAGGGGGTGCAATAATTGTAGATTGTGTTCTACAAAAAAAAATCTGTAAATCTTCAGTCGTACACTCTTGACAGAGTGGTCGTGGCTTTTATGATGATAGTGGATTGTCGATGAGGCCCTCCTTCGCGATTGAAGACCTCGCAATGCGACTCCATCTACTTCTGCTCACAGCCGAGCGAGAGCATTATACAATCGACTGCTGTGTGGCCGTTTTAATGAGGTCATCTGTATTTTGTTAAAGTAATCTGTAAATATATCCTTTCAAATAAAAAAATAATAATCTTCCAAATCGATTTAGAACTAATGGAATCATTTTATGTTTGTTACCTCACAACCGAATTAAGAACTTATTTCTTTTTAAATAAGATTGAAAACAATTTGAAATGTAGACAAAATAATCAATCAATTATTCCCGCTCTTATTATTTATTGTTTACAGTATAATGATTTCGAGTAACTCTCGAGAAATATATCAAGAACGTTATACTTGGACCGTTATTTCATTCCGGTAATTTTATACTGAGAATGTATAAATAGGTGCTTCACTCGGACTCCGTTCGGTTCGCAAATCTAATGCGGAATTTATATATTTTATTTTGAAATATAAAAATTATTGGTATTGGAGAGCAGATCTTAGTTTTATTAAGTCCTGCGTACATACATTTTAGTAATGTTGATTCAATGCTTATTTAGTTAAAGTATTTTAATTAGTGTATGTTAGCATTTACCCACTACTTCGTTTGTGCCATCGGGTTTATATTAATTACACGATATAAAATACATAAAAAAAAGAAAATTAATCGCCTAATATAAAAAGTAGCCTCTTCATCCAAAATTTGTGTTATTTAGTTTTTTTTTATGGGTGAAAATGGAATGGTAACCCAGCCTGCGCTAACAGGATACGCTAGTGGAGCACCAGTGAAGGGTGATAGATGAGAATGAAAATAGGCCAGTTAGCCCATCATGATGAATTCATTAGGAATTAACCATGATAGTTTCCAGGGAGAACCGCGAGGAGGTCGACCCGATTGGGTATATTGCTAGCAATAGGATTCTCAGTCTCCATTACTAACAATCCCTTTCCCCCTGTGTTATTTGGTTGAACCCTTAAAGCATCAAGATGAAACAAACAAACAAACAAAATTAAACAAAATTAGTAAGAAGTTATAAGGACAGCGTTGTCTAATGTTAAGAATAAAAATAATCGATATTCAAATAAATTAAACTTCAAATAAAATCAGCGATTTTCGACAGTGTTTTTTATGACTCTTTCAAGTTTAACTCATTTCAGCCTCACTTCGTCAGCTATTAACTGTCCACTGCTAAAAAAACCTCCCCATTAGGCCAATAGTTTACCACGCTAGATAGATAGTTTGGCAACCGCAGTTGAGCTTTAGTAACATTTTAAAGAGACACTGCTGCCCATCCTCGACGATTAAATTCCCTTAGTCGCCTCTTACGACACCCACAGGAAAAGAAGAGGAAGTCCATTCTATGCCGGGAGCACACATGGAAATTATACGGCATACTATACGGATTCGAGGGAGAAAGGATTGTTGCGGTCTACCAGTCCTATTGCTAGCAATATAAGATATATTACTATCAGGTCAATTTCCACGTGGTCCCTTCTGTAAACAATCGTGCTGAATTCCAGGTGTATTCGTTATAATGAACTAACTGACCTGCCCTTTCATCCTCATCTATCATCCCTCACTGGTAACCTACCAGCGTGTACTGTTAGCGCAGGCGGAGTTACCATTCCATTATAAGCCATTAAAAAAAATTTATATGGCTTCTACCGAGTTCAGATTCTAAAAGTTTCTATGTCGCTGTTTTGTATAAGTACATCCTATTTATTATTGAAAGAACAATGTTTCTCTACTGACCTAAATGGACCTAAAGTCCATTAGTATATCGGAAACCTAGCTAAAGTAAGACGCTGTCTATGAAACAAACAGGCATTGTCTAGACTTGTATTGTGCGACAGAAAGAACTTCTGACGTATATACTGGATGTGAGGTTTTGTGCGATATATCTACGTATATAAGTAGGTATTTACCCATTTCTAAGTTGAAGTGACTACACGTTGCGTTGACATATCGTTGTTATTAATACATATATCCGAGTAAAATAATGAAAGACGAAAAAATCCGGTTCGAAGGATCAGAAAAAAGTAAAGTTTGGTGAATAAATACACAAATCAGTTATTTGATTATATTTTAGATTGGCCTGTAATAGAGCTAGTTGGAAGAGAATATATGAATTAGTAACCCCAACAAGAGGAAACTTTTAAAATACATACATACATATCTGTCACGCCTGTCTCCCATTAGGGTAGGCAGAAACAATGGAACGCCTAATGCTTCGATTCAAACAAACCTCTTTTGCTTCTTCCACATTCATCAATCTTTTCATACACGCTCGCCGGTTACTTTTAAAATAAAAAAAAAAAAACAAATATATAATTGTACTAACGTATTACATAGCGATAAGGCCGTCCATTGTTTTCTTACTGTAATATTTTCTTGTAATTGTTTTTATTTATTATAATTAGTTTGCTATTGTAATCTTATGGAGGAAACAATAAAGAGTATCTATCTATCTACTCTTTATTCAAAGTACAGCATAAGTAAAAGGAAAGTAGTTTCTTTTTATAATACTGAGGTGACAAACAAGCATACGGCCCACCTGATGGTAAACGGTTATCATAGCGTATGAACGCGTGCAATACCAGGGGCATTACGCACCCATTGCCAACCCTGAAAGAACCTTTTTATTCCTTTTCTAAAGAATCCCATGCTATTGTCTCTTGGAAAAAGCTTATGAATGACGTAAATTAATACTAAGTGAATAGGATTTTTGTATTTAAAAATATAGCATCGTTTTACCATCATGTGGGGTATTTAATAATATTGAAGTATTTATATAAAAATTAGACCCATTTTGATGTAGTCATAAACTTTTACTACTTTATCATTAATAAGTTTAGTGAATTTAAGCATCCTTAATTAATATTTTAAAATCTTGGCAAGAATAAATTAGATAATTTATTTATAGAACATTGAATCCGTTGATCTTGGACGTCCCTAATTTGGCATCTCTATGTTTATACAAACGGTGACAACCCTAGCTACATATCTCTGAATCTGAATTGTAGCACCGCAATGTCACATGTCCAAGTTGATGTACGACGCGAATAAAATATACGCGCCAACTGTCCCCGGCTGAGGTGACGTCATTCGTCAATTTGGATGTCACTTTTTGTGGCGGTTACCCCAATATGTTCCATTCTCCAAATTGTTTTTGAATTTCGAACGAACGGAATTTAAACGCAAAAATGACAGTTTGACAGATTTTTTCGTTCTGTTTATCATACTGGAAAAGGCAAAGGGACTGATCCCGTACATCCATTGTCTTCCGTAATGACAGTTCACTACGTAACACCAGAATGGTTGGTACTGTCCTTGATAATAATAATTATTATGATGATTATATACTATTAAAGGAGGATGCTGATTAACTGACTTTTTTTATGCAACTTAGAATGGCATACAAACTAACGGCCCACCTAATGGAAAGTGGTAACCGTCTCCTATAGACATAAGCAGTACCACGGACATAACAGAGTATACTGTTTTGCCCATGATACTCCACACGCGTTGTCATTCCTGAGGACTCGAAGTGGTATTCCTCTGTACCCAGTAAATTCACTGCCATATCCCACCCTTCAAACCGAAACATGACTGAACCATATATTAACGCACAGCCGAAACCTTTGAATTTAGAAACGTAAAATTTTGCAATTAGCGTTGGTGGGTAATAAGAAAGTATTTTGAAAATTTAACCCCTAAAGAGGGGGTCTACCATGAAATATTTCCCGAAATTTCGGGGACGAACGAAACAGATATTTGATGTTAAAAATACATAATACATGCCGTTTTAAAATTATTAAAAATGTTAAAATATCGTTCCTCTGGACTATTAGGATAGGATTTATGATGAACAAAATGTTAAACTCCATTTACTGGGTCGATTTCGGTATGAACAAAAACACGAAATTGAGTCCGAAAATTCGAAATTTCATTTCATGGTAGACCACCAGGTAAGACTTTCAAAATCCACGCATACAACGTCACGAGTAGAAGCTAGACATATATAAATATTAAACATATCTCATTCATAAGGTTCAGTTATTCATCTTTCACTCACATGAACAATTATTAACGTTCCGAAAACAGATACAGTGGATAAACTAGTTACCAACTTGTACCTCGCAGTTTCACACAGCTAACTTATACTTGTGAATATTGGAATTGAGTAAAATTCGTGTTTCACGGAGGAAATTCTAAATAATATATCTATTTACAATTCGTATATCATCTTATATATAGGCCATCCCTTCCTTTCCTGTGGGTGTCGTAAGAGGTGACTTAGGGAACTTTATGGTAGAGGGATGGGCAGCGGCGTCCCTCTTAAAATATTTCTAAAAGTTTAACTGCGGTTGCCAACTTGTTTGCCAAGCGTGGCGATTACTGGCAAAACCCTTCTTATGGATTAGATTTATGTTCAGCAGTGGACAGTTAACGGCTGAAATAATGATATGACGGAAATGTTATGAACTCACTGTGTTTTTGTCGTTTACGACAATGGAAGAGGAAGGAAGGGGGAAAGGACGGGGTGGACCATTCTATGCCGGGACCATATACGGCTAGATAAATTATATATGTGTAAATAAACAATAAAAACAAAGATGCCAAACCAAACAACTTTAGTTCCATACAATACGTTAAAAGTATTTTTTATTATCTCGCTTTTTACTCGAAGTCCCATCTTTCGACACGTTCCAACATTTATATTCTAATTCAGTTTGACTACTGAAATTTTTACGCGCGAAAAACATATAAAATTGCCGCGTATATTTTCCATTAACCCGTCTCCATGCCAGCCGGTTATAAATAACCCGGTAATAATAAAATGCTAAGCCAGCGCTTTTAATCACAGTGATAAATTTTTTACACAGATTATACCTACACTGCATGCCTACATTTTGTTTCCCGTAACTGGAAACGTTAAACAAGCTGACAGTCCACCGAATGGAAAGTAGTAAGCGGTGTTGCCAGATGCTACTTACGATTTTTACACAAATGTCAAATATTTTTTTCCAAATCGGTACTATTTCCTTTACGGTACTATTTTAATCAATTACTAACTATTTTATTCATTAAAACAATGATTGATATTTTGTAATTTTATTTATTATAAATCTGACAAGTTAAAACTTACTTCCTACTTCGATGTCCGCCACCGATCGACGTTTCTTGATACCCAACCATAGATAAACAAAATACACAACACTAACCAAGGTTGATTTTCACTGCATTGTACCATGCTACCATAAAGTAAATAAATAAAGAAATTGTCGCCTACACTTACATTCTCTTACTCTCTTTTTTGCTACGTTCTTTCATATATTTTATTAAATTTATATAGGGCTGTGCAGTATATAAATGCAATAAAATATAATTTGCCGTGCGGTCTCAGCTTAACATAGGCCAGCCCTTCCTTGTCTGTAGGTATCGTAAAAGGCAACTAAGGGAACTTAAAGGTAAAAGCTCATAAAACATTTCCAAAATATAACTGTGGTTACCAACCTACCTACCAGGGGGTAAAGGGATGTTAGTAATGAGATCTAATAGCCCCATTGCTAGCATTTGACCCTTTCAGGTCGATTTCCACGCGGTTCCCCCTGGAAACCATCATGGTTAATTCTTGTCGAATTCATCATGGTAGGCCAACTGACTTGCATTCATTCTCACCTATCATTTTCCACTGGTGCTTCGTCGGTGTATACCGATAGCGCGGGTGGGGTTACCATTCCATTTTCATATATTATAAAAAAACCTGCCTACCAAGCGTGCCAATTATCGGCAAAACCTCCTTTTGTGAGTGAGATCTACGTTCAGCAGTGGACAGTTAACGACTAATAAGATTATGGTACAACTGTGCGGATTACAAATATGAAAACTGTAAGAAAAAACTACTCAAATTTATCCAAACCCTTTCATTTTTTCATTTTTTTCATTTTTTTCCAAAGATTTCTTTTATGAAACATTACGCGAAAGAGAAAAAAATATCCGAAACTGCAAAAATTATTCAATCTGGCAACACTGGTAGTAACTGAAAGTGGTGTGGCATAATATAGTAGATATCCTGACGCCATTTTTACTCAACTGTCAGAAATAAAAGGGTTATGTTTTCTGATACAGGAAGTATTTATATAAGTATTTATTTATTCATTTACTCCTTATTACATCATTTAAAGAAATACAAAAAAACTCCTTCTTCCAGACAACCTTTGGGTAAAGGAGAAAAGAAAGAGACGGTAAGTATTTGGTGCAAGAAGTGTAGTATATTTATGTTTTAAGACGGACGCCGCTGCCCATTCCTCGACCATTAAAGTTAGTTGTCTCTTACGACACCCACGGGAAAGGAAAAGATGACTCAGTCTACGCCGGGACTACACGACACCTCTGTAAATAGTAATTATGTTGGAGTTTTAATACTAGCCGTTGACACTGAGGTCTTTTAGAACAATGTTTCATATTATTATTTTAGAATTGATCTATGTCAGACTTTTATAAGACGCATCTTATGTTTTTTTCTTTAAACTTATAATAATATAGTAATACTATATTTATTTATGTCTCCTCACAAGCAACTTAAATTTACACATAGGTCTTTAGGATAAAATAAAATTAAAATAATATGGAACTCTGCTGTGAGGAGCTGGTGTCTGTAATAGGTTAAGACCTGTAGTACAGATCACCACGCCCCCAACCGATATGCGTTTAAATAATAATTAAACAAAATGCATTCCACTGAAATTACACAATTCAAAAATAAAAAACAATAATTAATAGTAGGAGATAAAAAAAGAACAATAAAGTTAATATTGGAAAATTATATTAAATTTAAACTTATCAAATACATATATGTTTTATTACTGCATGCTGCTATTTACAACAAGTTAATCCTCGAATGTTGGCAGTCGCACGCGTACTAATGGTGGCGGAAGTAAACAAAATAATTTTAAACAACTTACCAGTGATATGGACTTCCTCGAAATAACACCGAATAAAATTTCAGTAAAATATATTAAATCGTTAATTTCCATGTAGGAAAGTAATATTTAAGATAAAGATATAAACTACCATTTTTATTCTTGTCTCGCGACTGAAGTAAAATTTTCAAACTTAATTAAAATATTATGATATCATAAAACGTAGAAAATAAATAAAAGAATATATTGTTATTTAAAATTGAACCGTAAATTGCTTGTGAAAAAGCACAAAATAATTATTAATTAATTCACTTAATAACAGTATGAATAATTAATTTCTTGCTTTAGTTCGTAATTGACTACCGCAGCGCGTAGTCGTGTTTTGCTCCCATCTGTGTTGAAAAATTAACGGGAATTTAGATTGCTTTTTTTAATTGACTGGTTTTCCCTCCTAATATTATACAAACTCCCCCACAAGCCTTTACTTGTATAAATCCATTAGTTTCAAAATATTTTATTTTTATTTCTAACAAAATGAAAAGCAATTCATTTAGTTGCTGTGCTTTATTTATATATATATATATTTTTAATAAAGGGCTAACGAGCATGAAAATGCATATTGGAAAATTTTAAAACTGGCGAAATCTGAACCCGCACTTTCTATGCCATATCAGTACTAATGTTTTACAAAATTTTCATATTTATAATAATCATATTAAACCGGTCTTATTAAACAGTTATATCATAAAAATAGCCATATTATGTGTACTTTAAATTTTGAAGTACAAAAGATAGAGTGTCTCACGAAAAATACGGACTTCAATTGCGACAAAACCAGTTATTTAGACTTTAAAACTAAACTGCTGAACCGATTTTGTTAAAAAAAAATCCTAATTAGTTTATAACTAATGGAATTATGAGGTAACAAACATAAGAAAAATAGTACCAATTTGAATAGTCGGTTGAAAATAGTTCGTATACTAGTACACACAGACATTTCTTACACTTGAAACTCGTGTTCGTAAATCCCACGGTCTGTATTTGACGGTCAAATATCGACCACGAGATTTAGAAATCGAATATACAAACAGAAAGATCGCTTAGAATCTGACAATCCGTATATAACACGGAAATTTCATAATACATTTATTTTTTTCCCATTCGTGTTTCTACCATGAAGCAGTTATGTTTGTATGGCTGTGTTTCGGTTTGAAGGGCAGTGATATGGCAGTGAATTTACAAGATACAGAGGAATAACACCTGAGTCCTCAGGAATGGCTACGCATGGGGAGTATCATGGGGAAAACAGTATACTCTGTTATGTACATAGTACTCATGTCTATAGGCGACGGTTACCACTTTCTATCAGGTGGGCCATCGGCTTGTTTGCCATTCTAAGTTGCATAAAAAACTATTAACTATACTGTGTCACCCATAAAACTGTATAAACAATACATAAATTAGTCTATTTATTATCATTATTGTCAATGGAGTACAAACATTTCTCTAATAATAATGACTTCAATTTTTCTTAAAGATATTAAAGACATTTAGGGACTGTTATTGTTTAGGTAACTTATTAAATAACATCATCGCTTAGTTTGTTAGACAATGCTTTACTATGTTAAATGTGGGAATTATATATTATACCTGTAAATCTTTTTCAAGCATTTATTTGAAGCAATTTTAAAAAGAAGGAGATTCTTAACTCGTTTGTATTTTTTTATGTTTGGTACTTTAAAACTCCGTCAATTTTAAATCGATTTGGTAAATTCTAGTTTTATTTGAAAGGATATATTTTCAGATTGATCTCATAGAAATTTTATCAAAATCAGTACAGTAGTTCAGTTTTTGAAAAAGGTGAAGGAGAAACGAACATTAATAAACAATAGAGAATAGAAGAGGCAAAATTCTGGGCTATCTGGCTGGCTTATACGACACGACGATTTTTTAAATAATATAATAGAAGAAAAAATAGAAGGCAAAAAAGGAAGAGGAAGACTGAGGAATAACTACATGGGACAGATAAGTGAAACACTAGATGTCATGTCGTATAGGGAGGTCAAGGCTATGGTCTGGGATAGAGATGCCTGCAAGAAGATGCATGAATTAGTTGCACCGACAAGAGGAAACTCTTAAATGAAAAAAAATGTTTAGTTTTTAAATCAAAATAATTCAAAATTAAAATTTTGCCACAAATGAAACCGCTTTTTTTGTAAAACGCAATCATAAATTATGTATATACCGGCCAATCAATATGGGTATGTAGTGGTCACGCAGAAGTCGCGGGTGAAAGAAAACTTAAAGGGGAGTAAAAGCTCCAAATGCTCCAAAAGGTGGCAAACAAACTTACTCTCATCCTTATATTATAATCCGTCGATTACCTGTTATCAATTCACAATACTCAAACAAAACAATACGACGCTTTCAGCATTGTATCAGCATACAAGGAGGCCCGGTATAATTCCTAAATCTGCTGAGATAAGACAAAGGGCCGGACAGGAGTAAAGGGAATAACGGAAAACACCCATTTCCTATTAGCGCAAGGGACGGGGTTCACAAAATATTCGGATGAACTAATTTGCATGTTAACACGGCGGGTCGACAAAACGATAATTGAATACTCGGCTTTTGGATGTAATCTATTCCGTTTTCGAGTTGATGCCCGTCAATTTTTAATTTGGGAAAGTAAATTTTGTGTTTTGTGTGCGGACGTGTTTCTTTTGTGCTATCGAGTTTTGATAGTAACGCTCGATTGGAATTGCGGTCTTGCATACCTATATTGTGTTTTTTATATACACTTTTTCTTGTGCAACTTAGAATGGAAAACAAGCTGGCTACCCACATGATTGGAAAGTGGTAAGTTGAACAGCATCATGAATGTAGCAAAATATGCAGTCGCCACTCTTGAAGACCAACTTTATATCTTCATATCCTGCAATTTTACTACTATATAATCATTTCATTTCAACCGTTAACTGTCCACTGCTGAACATAAGCTTTCACCATAAAGAAGTTTTGCCAATAGTTGTCACGCTTGGCAGACGGGTTGGCAACCGCAATTAGATTTTTAAAGATATTTAAAGTGAGACGCTGCAACCCATCCCTCTGTCATTAAGTTTATTTAGTCGCCTCTTACGACACTCACAGGAAAAGAAAGGACCTATTTTATGCCAGGACTACACGGCCACACTACCATATCCTATCATAGGGGAAAGGGATTGTTGGCAATGGAGTTTGACAGCCCCATTGCTAGTAATTTTTTTTTTTTTTTTATACAACTTAGAATGTAAACGGCCCACCTGATGGAAAGTGGTAACCGTCGCCTATAGACATGAGCAGTACCATGGACATAACAGAGTATACTGTTTCGCCCATGTTACCCCCCATGCGTTGCCATTCCTGAGGATTCAGGTGTTATTCCTCTGTACCCAGTAAATTCACGCCATATCCCACCCTTCAAACCGAAACACAGCCATGCAAACACAACTGCTTCACGGTTGAAACACGAATGGGACAGAGGTACCCAAGCAATCGACTTTTGTACAAAATCTCCCTCTGGTAATATCCCTTATTAGGTCAACCTTCACGTGGTTCTCCCTGGAAACCATTGTAAACAATTCTTGTTAAATTCGTCACGACGGCCTAACTGATTTGCTTCATCCTCACCTATCATCCTTCACTGGTGCCCCGCCGGTGTGCCACCCACTAAAAATAACCATATCCTATCCTTCAAACCGTAACACAGCCAAGCAAATTCAATTACTTCATAATCTTTGCCACAGTATACTCTGTAAAATCCCTGGTGATATTAATTTTTACAAGCAACGGCTAGAACTTTCCCTCAAGTGAACCACAACTTATCATTTCATGTTGTGTAAAAAACAAATATTTATATCATATTTATATATTTACGTACAGAATCTTCGGCATGTGAGCTCAACCTACACTTGACCAGTGCTTGTAATAAAACTAAACATCCGATTAATCTTTAAAATATATTTCAAGATGATATTTTAACTCGTTAACACCGGACTCCCATATTCAAAGGTTGTGCCCCTTTTGTTCGATGTAGTCGGAGCAGATTCTATTTATATACCTAATTCGAGGTGAATAAACAGTCCACATTTGCGCTGTAGGTGTTTCCATTAGCGAAACCTTTTGTTTTCCATGTCGAAAAGAGCCCACGTAATCGAAATTGGATGATAGTAAGACGAATAACTTAGTTTTATCCCGCGTTTTCACACACACGGATTTTGAATACCAAATTTTATACTAAGGTGGACCTTGGAATATACACCTATAAAAAAACTGTATCAAATTTGTTGAAGTAGCATGTATTTAACATACAATAAAAAGAGCAAAATATAGCCGTGTTTTCCCGGCATAGAATAGGTCACCATTTCCTTTCCTGTGAGTGTCGTAAGAGCTGACTAAGGGAAAATATTGGTCGAGGGACGGGCAGCAGTATCCCTCTTTAGACAACACCAAGGTCTATGGTTGCCAATCTGCTTATCAAGCGTTGCAGCTACTTTTTAACGGGTGATGATGGAATAGTAACCCCGTCTGCGCTATCAGTATACGCTGGCGGGACACCAGTAAGTGACGATAGGTGAGAATGAAAAGACAGATCAGTTAGCCCATCGTGTTGAATACACTTAGAATTGAGCACGATGATTTCCAGGGGGAACCACTTGGAGGTCGACCTGTTTGGGTATATTGCTAGCAATGGGGTCCTTAGTCTCCATTATTAACAATCCCTCCCGCCCCCCCGCGTTGCAGTTACTGGCAAAGCCCCTCAAGGGTAAGGTTTATGTTCAGCAGTGGACAGTAGATGGCTGATATCCCGATGATTCTTTATTTTGTTAAAAAGATGAGGTAACTGTCTAAATTAAAAACTCATCAAATAATTAATGCACATGTCTATTAGTTCATTAATTCTAGGTCTTCAAAGCGTTTATTTTAACACTAGCGGTCCGTCCCAGCGTCGCACGGGTGGTAATTTTTAGCATTTCTCTTTACTGCTCTGCTCCTATTGATCGTAGCGTGATGAAAAGTATTCTATAACCTGCCCAGGAGTATGAAGAATAATTGTACCAAGTTTCGTTAAAATCCGTCGAGTAGTTTTTGTTTCTATAACGAACATAGTATACATCATATATGTGTAAGTATATTTGTTATTCATATATATTTATTCGTTTATATATGTAATTTTAGTATGTATGTATATCAATAATTAGTAGTACCGCATTCGAGTATTCTGACACTTCCCTATGGTTGACTGGAAGAGAAAGCTTTAAATATGTATACATGGCGGACTTAATCGCCATGTATACATATTTGTACTAATGAATAAATAAATAAATAAATAAACATACAGACAGACAGACAAAAATTTTACTAATTGCATATTTGGCATCAGTATCGATCACTAATCACCCCCTGATAGTTATTTTGGAAATATATTTCATGTACAGAATTGACCTCTCTACAGATTTATTATAAGTATAGATAATTACTATACAAGTATGAAAAGAAACAGAACAATTTTAAACAATTACCATAGGTAATAAGGAACTACACATATTAGAAATGTTACTTATATCAGTATTGAAAATATATAATGTAACAGTAGTGGTGAATATTATCAGTAAATACGTTAATTAGTGAATTAAATTAACAAGTATTAAGAGAATAATAATTTTTAAAACATACAATTATTAATAGGCTAGGCTTCGGAGGTGTTTTAAAAGGGGCAATGCTGCCTATCTCTCACCTTCCATTAGTCGCCTTTTACGACATCCACGCGAAAGGAAGGGGTGACCCATTTAATGCCGGGATCACACGGCCACGGATATAGTAATTATGTTGAAATAAATGCTGTGAATACCCTTAATAGATATATGCATTAATATTGTATTATATTTAATGTTTGTTATACATATCACAATACGCTATTGGTGTTCTTATGAATAAATAAATAAATGTAACAAAATCTTCTTCTGTTTACAGCAAACAATGATTTTAAATTCAAAGATTTTGTACCGTAGAGGTACAGCGTTAACTGGCGTATTGTGTTTATAATTACGAGGTATTGGGTTATTCTGAGCAGCCGTAATTAACACAAAGCATTTCGAGTCCGGTAAACGGGATAATACAATTAATTGCACAACTAGCATGCCTCCGTCGAAGTTCCCTTTGATAATTAATTAATTTAAAACAAAACGAAGGGAGGGCCCCGCTTCGTTTCGACTTGGATGTAATATGCAGTTATAAAAGATTTTAGCTAATACTCTGGAAAATTTAAATCAATTGAAGGATCAAACAATCTATATTTGGGGGGAGGGATTGTTAGTAATGCGGACCACCAGTCCCATTGCTAATAGTATACCCTATCAGATCGCTCTTCTTTTGGTTATCCTGGAAACCAACGTGCTGAATACCAGGTGTATTCATCACGATGGGCTAACTGACCTGCCCTTTCATCCTCATCTATCATCCCTTTCTGATGCCCCGCCACCGGATGCAGTTAGCGAAGCCGGGGTTATTATTCCATTATCATACAAAAAAAAAACAGAATTTATTCTGTCATGCCCATGTCTAATACCGTATCGTGTGATTTCACTGCGATATCCCATGTTTTTTATGCCACGTAAGTGGCTGACAAGTGTAAGCACAGTAAACGGTCACTGTAGCCAATGGACGCCTGCAACACTAGAAGGGGCACGTGTGTGTTGCTGACTTTGAAGATACCTTAATACATCCTTTTAGAAGAACCTCATTCTATTCTTAGACATTTAAGAAAATCTCGACAGAGTGCGTATTCCTCGGTCTAATCGATCGTGGGAGGAAACTCGACTAGAAGTGCACTGTACGCAACCATTTAGGTTCGAGCATGAGCTATGTTCAAATTTCTCAATTTTCGCCTCACACTACATACCATACTAAACTCCATGACCCCATTATCATATCAGCCTTTAGGTGTCCACTACTGAACATAAATAAGACTCTCCCTAGAATTTTAAGCTTTGCATGTCTAATTGTGGCCAAATATGTGTACTCATATTTTATCAGAGGGAGACTTTGTACAAAAGTCGTTTGCTTGGGTACCCCTGTCCTATTCGTGTGTCAACCGTAAAGCAATTGTGTTTGCATGGCTGTGTTTCGGTTTGAAAGGTGGAATATGGTGTGAATTTACAGGGTACAGAGGAATAACACCTGAGTCCTCAGGAATGGCAACGCATGGAAGGTATCATGGGCGAAACAGTATACTCTGTTATGTCCATGGTACTGCTCATTGTCTATAGGCGACGGTTACCACTTTCCATCAGGTGGGCCGTCAGCTTGTTTGTCATTCTAAGTTGTATAAAAAAACTCATACCTATTGTTATCATCTATATACTTACCAAGTTTCTTGTAAATAAATATTCATCCATTCATTCCCTAGGGGAGTTTTGTCAGTAGTTGCCATGTTTGGCCATTGGGATGCTGATGCCTATCACTTGACCTATCTTAGTAGTCTCTTACGACACTCACGGGAATGGAAGGAGTGGCCTATTCTATGTCGGGACCACACGAGGACTAATGACCCCATATAGAGACCTAAAATCTTTACAAATATTATAAATGTGAAAGTAAGTCTGTTTATGGTTACATTTAACCCAATCAATGAACGCGGGGTAAAAGTTAGTAGTGAATAATTTAATGTGCATACAAACAAATAAACAAAACCACTAGTAATAATAATGAAAGTTAAAATGCGAACAAATTAATGAACCAACTATAATCTTAATAATGACAAACTTGTGTTAACGTGCGAATTTGCCATTACCAGAATCCCTCAGGATTTCATAGTCCTTTATTGCAGACAGCTCTAACATTGGGCAACCCAAATTAGTACTTAGTTTTACATTAAAACAGAGTACGTTATATAAAACTTCGATAATTACATACTAAAGTTTTGTTAGCCAACAGAACACCTTTAGGTTTTATTGCTTTGTTTTCTACGTACACTGGAGAAGTTCTTTAATTGTATAGATTTAACAACCCTAAAAAAGAACATAGGTAAAAGTTATAGGCTTGTATTTACCGTGAAGTTCCAGCATAGAATGCGCCACCTCTTCCTTTCCTATGGGTGTCGTAAGAGGCGACTAAGGGAGCTTGGTCAAGGCATGGGCAGCAGCGTTCCTCTCAAAACATCATCAAAGCATAACTGTGGTGGCCAACCCGCCTGCTATGCATAGCAACTACTGGAAAAATCCTCCAAACGCTAAACTGGCATAAGGAATAGTCTGCCATAGACTCCATAGACTGCCATAAGATATTATTTATGGCAGTCTATGGAGGAGACCTATGTTCAGCAGTGAGTGATATATAGTGACGATGGCTGATTTTTTTTTATACAACTTAGAATGGCAAACAAGCTGACGGCCCACTTGATGGAAAGTATAGACATGAGCAGTACCATGGACATAACAGAGTATACTGTTTCGCCCATGATACCCCCCATACATTGCCATTCCTAAGGACTCAGATGTTACTCCTCTGTACCCATTGTATTATGATGATCTTGATATTTTGTCCAAGTTACACCAGTCTTGGTTACGAGTAGACTAATTTTGAACTGTCTATTTCCACTTGAACACGCAGAAGTATTTTCTTCTGCCTACTCATGGACATACATAAAAAACCAAAATCCATACAACGCGAAAGTTTAAAAGTTAAAAAGTAAATTGTTTCATTTTAAAAGTCCCCCTTTTTAAAAGCGATTTAGAAATCGGACAGTCGGATTTTCAAACTTTCAGAACCGCGATTAGGAGTTCCAAACTTTCGTAGCCCCAGATTAAATTCAGCGACGTCAATATTCTTTTACTAGCAATGTCTATAAACGTAAACGAAGCTAGTAAAATAAACCGGTTGCAGTTATAAAATTAAATTAACTGAACACTGAACGTTCGGTGGTAATAAATTTTTATGTTTACACTATAGGTTTACTAGAGGGACATTTTGTACAAAAGTAGTTTGCTTGTCTCTGTCCTATCCGTGTTTCTACCATGAAGCAATTGTGTTTGCATGGCTGTGTTTCGGTTTGAAGGGTGAGATATAATGGGAGACAAAGAAATAACACCTTAGTCGTCAGGAATGACAACGTATGGGGGGTATCCTTGGGAGAAACAGTATACTCTGTTATGTCCACGGTACTGCTGATGTCTATAGGCAACGGTTACCACTTTTCATCAGGTGGCCCGTTAGCTTGTTTGCCATTCTAAGTTCCATATAAAAATGGTATCTTTCAAAGCAAAGCTCTAGCTAAGAGCGTAACTGTATTTAGAAGAGGCCCCAAGTGGGCCGTGCCCACGCTAGAAGCCTCTGATGCTCACCTCAGAATGCGAGCAAAGTTTCGCTAAGACATATCTGAGAAAACATAGAGACTACAGCATAGGGTTCTTAAAAAAGAGCGTATAAAGGTTTCTTAAGGGTTGACAATGCGCATGTCACATCTTTGGTGTTAAAGGCGTCCATAGGCTACGGTAACCCCATTTACCATTAGATGGGTTATATGCTTGTTTGCCGCTATAGTAGTATAAAAAAAATATGTGTCTTTTTTAAGAGCCCAGGACCCCCTAAAAAAATTAAATATGCCAATGCATAAGCTAAGAAACTCTTCCAAATAAGCAGTAAGTTAATCTGCTGACGAATTTTAAAAAAGAAGGAAGTATTTAATTCTTCTGAATTTCTTTTTGTACCCAAATCTGAAATGATTTTCACATATTATTCATTGGTAAGTAATAAAATTATAATTAGGTTATATCTGTACATTGCAAGTACATATTTAAGAAAAAATAATATGGGGATCTTAATAAGACCAAGAGAAACTAAAGCAGCAATTTTTATTAATTTTGCCTATCTGTCTGTTTTTTCCAACATCACGCAAAAACTATTGCACCACCTTCGCTGCGGTTTTCGGAATTGTATTTTTGAAGGTCTAATTTAAAATCTGGTATATGCTTCATCTAGATATACTATCTAGAAGTAGCCTATATAATTGATTTTTATATTTCTGCACTCCTCTCGTACGAAGTAGCAGGCAAAAGTAAACTTATATTAATATTAGTGGCATAAAATTAACGGAAAATTCTGACGTTTTCCCGCCCATTTAACGACCAACCGAATTGGCTTCTAAACTGGACTAGCGAAAGAAGAATTACCTGTTCTATTTGCTTGCCAAACTGCCAAACTTAAAACTGTTTTAAGTTTTCACTTCGACCTCCCTTGGCGCAGATTCAAGACATCGATTTAGCTTCATCTTCTGTTCAGAGCAGACGAAATTGGTACAAGATGTTCCTACCTTTATCTATATATTATTACTAGTGATCTAGCCCAGTTTGGCACGGGAAGAAAGAATTTTCGAAAATTATATATCTATAAAATTATATATTATCGACTAAGTGGTTTTTGAGTTCTCGTCCATTACAAATAAACAAACAAACAATCAAATCTTTCCTCTTTATAATATTAGTATATACTAGCTTCCACCTGCGATATTGTTCGCGTGACCGTTATATGTTTATTAACCAAGATAAAAACTGGCCTATTCACCAAATTTTATAGCAATTGATTAGCCATTAAGACACCAATAGGTAAAATATAAACTCACTTTCACTTTAACAATATTATTAATAAGGATATGGATTATTTCGTCATTCATCATTTCAGACATTAACTGTCCACTGCTGAACATAAATCTTCCCCATAAGGGGAGTTTTGCCAGTAGTTGGCACCGCGGCGGGTTGGCAACCGCAGTTAGGTTTTTGAATTATTTAAAGAGAAACGTTGTTTCTGTTCCCTCTATCATTTAATCGCCGCTTACGACACCCACGGAAAAGAAAGGGGTGGCCTATTCTATGCTGGGACCACACGGGAATAATAGTAATATCCGGTAACCTGATAGTAATAGTAGGGGTTAATTTTATTAGTATACCAGAGGGATACTTTGTATAAAAGTCGATTGCTTGGGTACCTCTGTCCCATTCGTGTTTCTACCGTGAAGCAGTTGTGTTTGCATGACTGTGTTTCGGTTTGAAGGGTGGAATATGGCGTGAATTTACTGGGTACAGAGGAATAACACCTGAGTCCTCAGGAATAGCAACGCATGGGGGGTATCATGGGCGAAACAGTATACTCTGTTATGTCCGTGGTGCTACTCATGTCACCACGGACGGTTACCACTTTCCATCAGGTGGGCCGTCAGCTTTTTTGCCATTCTTAGTAGTATAAAAAAAAAAATTAAATAATCAGTGATATGAATTTCCGCAAGATAACAACTAGTTCTGTAAAATATGTAAAACAGGTGTCATAGTATATCCTGCGATATCTGTGATTCAGCTCATGTCTAGATAATTAACTTGCATCAGCTTATTTGCCTTTCCAAATTGCGTAAAAGAAATATACCGTTTATGAATATTAATTGCGCACTTTCACACGCCTGTTAAGTATGATCTGATAGGCCTCCCTTCCGTTTCACACGGCGATGTATCACGACAAAATCGCATTTGCCAATTACGATTTCACGGTATATGTTTCTGTGTAATCTTCTAAGGAAATGTTGGTATTATTCTCTTGTAATGAGTCCACTTACTTAGTAATGTCCCATTCGTGTTTCAACCGTGAATCGGTTGTGTTTGTTGGCTGTGTTTCGGTTTGAAGGGTGGGATATGGCGTGAATTTACTGGGTACAGAGGAATAACACCTGAGTCCTCAGGAATGGCAACGCATGGGGGGTATCATGGGCGAAACAGTATACTCTGTTATGTCCATGGTACTGCTCATGTCTATAGGCGACGGTTACCACTTTCCATCAGGTGGGCCGTCAGCTTGTTTGCCATTTTAAGTTGTATAAAAACAAACAAACAAAATATACGCATGAAAGTACACAATTAATATACATACAAGATATATTACTATATATATATATATATATATATATATATTACTTTTGTGCATATATTAATCAATGGTAATGCAGCTTTCTGGCCGTATGGTCGGGACCATACTTGGCAACTACTCGCAAAACTCCCCTTATGAGGAAGGCTTATGTTCAACAGTGGAGAGTCAATGGCTGAAACGAATGTCCTTTCCACTCAGGGTTTGCTGGAAGAGAACTCTTACAAAGTTAATCTCGCCTGTTGTACATCTTTATTTAATATATACTATATGTTTGTAATTTTTTGTGTACAATAAAGAATAAATAAATAAAATGTAAATTTCTATGTATGAAGGAATTTTTAAAATCTGTTGAGTAGTTTTTGAGTTTATTCATTACAAACAATTAATCGAATATCCAAATCTTTTCTCTTATTAATTAAATTAAAAAAATAAATAATAATAATCCTAAATTAATTATTAATTATAAGTTAATTTATATTTATTACTAAATTAGAGTAATTATTAAAACGAACAATGTACTAGCCTATCTATTGGAAAGTGATAGCTTTCACCTTTAAAATGAGTCATTCTTGAAAATACACGAAGTTTATAACAATTGTATTCGGAATACAAATATTTATTATTTATAAAATTGCCTTTATGGTACGTTTTCTTTTTTTGCAACTTAGAATGGCAAACAAGCTGACAGTCCACCTGATGGAAAGTGGTAACCGTCGCCTATAGACATTAAAAAATACCATGAGTGTAACAGAAAATACTATGTCACCTATGATACCCTTCATGTACTGCCATCCCTGAAGACTAAGGTGTTATACCCCTGTACCCTGTAATTTCATTGTCATACCCCACCCTTCTAATCGAAGCAACCATGTAAATACAACTATTTCACGGCAGAAACACGAACGGGACAGAGGTACCCAAGCAGACGACTACTGCACTAAGTATCCTTCTGGTAAAATTTCTACCCTTTGTTTTATCATTTACATAACATGACATGAGCAGACTCAATTAATTCTAAATAAACCACGAAAACAATACATAGCCAAAATATTGGAGCCCTAACTGGGCGTAAAATTTAATGGCGCTGAGGTTTATCAAAGCGCCCGTTAGGATTATAAATTATAAATTAAACACTAAAATAAAGCAATTGTTTAACTGAATAAGCATCGTAAATCTGAACGAAGTAGGCAAAAGTGTTGATGTCTAAAATATTTTTGAAAAATATATTAATATTGTTAATAAAAAAAGCAGATTTTGATTTCAAAAAAAGCTCCAATCATGAGAATGATACGGAATGTATAAACACAAAAGTAGGCTTTGTCGCTTAAAATAATCTCTTACAGACAAATTAACATAAATAGATTTATATTAATCGGGTCTAACAGCCCTATTGCTAGTAATCTCGTGACCATCGTGGTTAAATCTTGACGCACGCGTAAAGCCCTTGGTATTACAGACATTCATAGGCGACAATCAGGTGGGCGGGATACATGTTCCCGCCTTAGTGGTATAAAAAAACATTTAACTACGAAGTGTGATTTGCACCTTATGATTTTGTAATAACAGGTTTTGCCACGTTCATTTCTTGCACAAATCTCCCGAGAGCCCTACATCACTAGAACGCCTCCCGGTTTTGTTGCTTATTTGCATATAAATTAATTTTATTTAATTTTAATATTACAATTTCGAGTTGCTTCATTTGCCTTTGGGAGAAACATTGCATCTTACGATAGGAAGTGTTAATCAAGGAAACGTTTCCTGAATAACCGTTGAGAGAATAATTCCGCTAAATACATAATAAATAATTATATTGTTTTAAAAATTATGGTTTTTTTATAAAAAAGCAACAATCCTAGTCCAATTTTTTTTTTTGGTTTCTACAAAATACCATGTCAGTAAGTTTTAACATGACAAATAATAGTAATTACTGGTCGATTTAATAATAGCTTTTTTTGTACGTGTTGTCATGCACAAAAAAAGCTACTATCGTGACATACATGTATATTAAAAATATTTTAAAATTTAGAAGATCGAAGATGTCTATATGTATATTTCATTTTGCATAACAAAGTTTTTTTCTACAAATGTTATATGGAATTGACATATTTATTTAGGAGTAGTTAAATTATATATAGTCCATTACCTTAAGGTTGTCTCGAAAAGATTGCTCTCAGCAATAAGACCGTTTTACTGTACTTATACAATTGTATCGCTGTGTTTGTAAATTGCCTTGCTTATTTCCTAATTGTATAATGCAAATAAATAATTCATTCATATATAAAAAAAAGGTAATTTATACTAAAAACAAACTGAGAATGTCTTCCTTCTGAAAGACGTTTAAAAAAGGACTTGACTGATGTCTTTTTTATATTACTCATAATCACTGCCTCGTGCTTCCAATATCCGCAGTCAATTGTCTTATTTCTGATCTCGCCAGTAATAAAGTACTATTCTTAATGTATTTTTAAAATGTTATACAAATATTATTCCATAGTTTAAATTTCTAAAACAAAATAGGTGCTTAGAAAACCTTCTGATATTATTAGATTCATTATTATCTATTATAATTATATTTGACTACCACATGTTACAACATAATGCCTACAGCAAATTAAATTCTCGGAGTACAAACACTAATTAATACTAGACTTATATATTAGGCACTCGATAATACTATTACTACGTAGGCAGTATAAATTTGATAGATATTATCTTTATAAAATTATTTCTATACTTTAGAAATGTCAAAAATAATATTATGAAAGGTCGCCTTTATATTTCATAACGGATATTAATTTTCGATACCGAAAATAGAAAACGTACGTCGACGCAGCGAAAAAATAAACAGTTATAATTTTTAAAAGATAAAAAAAAAAATAACGTAACGAAGGTGGAATCCAAAAATTATTGGCAAAAATAAGAAGTTTATTTCCAGCCACGGTTTAAGGCCGAATGCTAATTTTGCAACGGAGACGCACCGAAGTTTTTCGAATAAAATAACTGAAATATAATCTAAGCCTGGCTCAGCAATAAACTCTGGAGATAGCACGAGGGGACTTCATTTTATTGCGGAATTTTTAATGGCAACCGTACAAAATTTCTTAATAGCTACAGGCAGATCGTAATCTTGAGTGTGGACCGCTTAGCGGGAATTCAGATGACATTTCATTATATGCATCTATTGAATTACTATTTTATTGTCACTAAATAGGCAGCGATGATTAGAGGGAAGCCTACCTACTGCCAGTTCCGTTGGGAGTGCTCAGAAGAACTACATTCCCTTATTCAATTTTCCCCTTTCCGATATCGCACAACGACGATGGGCCAGCGACTGCATCCCTACACAGTAGGCCAATCGCGCTTGCGTAAAAATAAGTTTACCAACTCTTACGTAAACTTACGTAAATGGCTTCTCCCTTTTGTCCTATAACCTCGGATTCTTCCAACGTATATGATGTATCTTTTAATCTTAACGAGCCAGCATAATACGTCCAACAGGTGAGAAGATTTTCTTTTCGATTAATCAAATTCATGGACCATATTATTATATAGTACTTGCTCTTTCTTCTTTTAATAGGTTATAATGTATACGCTGACGGGACCCAGTGAGAAATAATAGGTGAGGATGGAAGCAAGTCAAGTAGTAGTTTCCAGGGGGAACGCGTGGATATTGACCTAATTGGGTATATTGCCAACAATATGGCATATATAATATATATCCCTTTTTAACGGGATTAAAATAGATGATTAGTAATGGATTCTAACAGCCTAACTGCTAGCAATATGCCGTATAAGGTCGACTACTCGTGGTTTTTCACGATAGACTTACTGGCTTGACTTTATCCTCACCTATCATCACCGGGTATACCGATAGCACATACAAAGTTATAATTTTTTTATACAACTTAGAATGACAAACAAGCTGGCAACCCACCTGATGGAAAGTGGTAACCGTCGCCTATAGACATGAGCAGTACCATGGATATAACAGAGTATACTGTTTCGCCCATGACACCCCCCATACGTTGCCATTCCTGAGGACTCAGATGTTATTCCTCTGTACCCTGTAAATTCACGTCATATCCCATCCTTCAAACCGAAACACAGCCATGCAAACACAACTGCTTCACGGTAGAAACACGAATGGGACAGAGGTACCCAAGCAATCGACTTTTGTACAAAATCTCCCTCTGGTATCATTACATTTATCATCCCATAAAAAAAATCTTAAAACAGATATCTACACAAGAGGCAAAGGAATCTATCAGCAGATACTTGAAAAAAATAAGAAACGATGCACAATATATTGCTATCCCGTTCTCTTTCATGTATACAGCTGCGACATTTGTAGCTTAGTTTGCCACTTATCTATGCTCTCTAACCATGTTATGGTAAACACTTCAGCTCTTAATAAGTTTTAATGTCGCTATTCACCAAGACTACGGTCTATTTAAGGCAGAAATAGCGTTTAAAACTCATAATACAATATCCCATACACATTTTGGTCAGATGCCCTAATAATTCAGAATACAATGCTGAAATAAATACATATAAAAGCATTGTACTCCAACATAACGGCTTTTAAAATCTTGGAAACTTATTTACCAATTCCGATGGGATCAGCTTACTGTATAAGGTGACCTCTACCGTTGGACTTTCTGAGTTAACATTAAATAGGAGTTGAGAGTTCAAGCTATATTGGTTTTGTATAATAACGTAAAGGAATAGATGTTATCGTTAGAATATGCAATACAATGAACCACGAGGAAGGTGTTTATAACTTTAGCCAGTGAATAAGTTTGCTAATTATACTAATGCAGTTTTATGGGATGCGCTGCTGTTTATTCTGGAACTAATATTAATAAATAGAATAGAAATAATAATAGTATAATCTGGCATAGAATGGGCCATCCTTTCTTTTCCCATGGGTGTCATAAGAGGCGACTAATGTTGGACGAGGGATGGGCAGCACTGTTCCTCTTAAAACATCTCTAAAAGCTTGACTGCGGTTGCCAACTCGTCTGCTAAGCATGGCAACTATTGACAAAACCCCTTACAGGGAAGGCTTATGTCCAGCAGTAGATAGTAAACAGCTGAAATATTAAAGAATCTTTACAATATCATCATGTACTTCCAAAAATTGTATTATTATAAGGAACAAGGCGGTTCCTCATTTTGCTAGTAGTTGTCGCCTTTGGCAAGCGAGTTGGTGATGTTTTAATAGCGACGCTGGGATGCTCGACCATCAAGTTCCTTAGTCTTTCCATACGACGCCCACGGGAAAGAAAAAGGTGGCTATTTTATGCTGGGTTCATACGGCAGCTGTCACTTGTATAGGCAGTAGGTAATTACACTTATTTTATTGCTCATTTAAACGTCAAATTATTCTTTTTTTTATGCAACTTACAATGACAATCAAGCTGACTGTCCACCTGATGGAAAGTGGTAACAGTCGCCTATAGACATGAGCAGTACCGTGGACATAACAGAGTATACTGTTCCGCCTATGATATCCCCCATGCGTTGCCATTCCTGAGTTCTCATGTGTTATTCCTCTTTACCCTGTAAATTCATTACCATATCCCATCCTTTAAACTAAAACAAAACCATACATACACAACTGCTTCACGGTAGAAACACGAATGGGATAGAGGTACCCAAGTAAACCACTTTTGTACAAAGTCTCCCTCTGGTAGATATTCTGAGCTTCATAAAAATAGATACACTTTGAAATACATAATATTGTTGTCATTTCTAAGAACTAACTTTATGTTAATTATGTAAATAGTACAGATGAATCAACGAAATTATATAACAACTAAGTAGATCTTAATTTGTCTGAAGTTTAGTTTCTATCTAAGTTTTAATACTATGTTAATATCTAGTATTGAACAAAAGTTTGCATTCAATCCCAATAACTTAGAAACTTATTAGCAAGTACGGTTATACGAATAATATCTAGTCTTATTTCTAGGCCTTATTTTATCAAGTCTAAGAGACATCCATCCAAGAAATTTAAAAGAAATATTTATTTAAGTAAAATTGATAAAAAAGATATTTCTATACTCGTTACTTATGACTCTACAACTAATTCGGAATGTTGTTGTTATTATAAATTATCTTTACATTATAAACTGAACAGTTTCTCTTTTAATATATCACAAATTAAATTTGATTGAATACAAAGACAATAGTAAAAAAATAAGTAAATTTAATCAATTT
Source organism: Galleria mellonella (assembly GCF_026898425.1). NCBI lineage: Eukaryota > Metazoa > Arthropoda > Insecta > Lepidoptera > Pyralidae > Galleria > Galleria mellonella. The sequence continues at coordinate 4,167,857 of NW_026442176.1, read as the reverse complement.
ATTTGATTACAATGATCGTAATGTAGAGGAAATAAATTTAATCACCTCTCTTCCCGCTCGCACCAACGTCATCACAGTCTATGCGAATTACCATCCTCAGTGCGAGGCAAGACACTGTGACATAAAGCGCTAAACGCCTTTGAAGAAGTCTACCGGATAAAGACGAACAATTGTCACAAACGAAAAACACATACACACACGCACACGCACGCACGCTCGCACGCACGCACGCACGCTCGCACGCACGCACGCACGCACGCACTTATACATACACATACATGCAAATGAACATAAGTTTAAAAATAAAAAAAAATAATCAATTGATTGAATACAGTTACAATAATTATTAAATATCTACAATAAGTCAATTGATGTACATATTATTATTAGACAAAGTACTTAGTACTTAATGAAATTAAAAATATATAATTATTTCTGTAAATTAATATAACTGATATAAAGACTAATTTAGTTTAGTTTTAGTTAGATAAATTATAACAATATTTATATTAGATTTACAGAGCTTAATATTATTAAATTTATAGTTCTTCCAGCAGCAGTATTTCCGAACCGATACGACAACATAACCTTCAAGAAAAGAGCATATTCCTTTTTAAAAGGCCGGCAGCACACCTGCAATGCCGTAGGTGTTGTGGGTGACCATGGGCGGCGGTAGTCACTTACCATCAGGTGAGCCGCATTCTCGTTTGCTCCCTGTGTTGTAAAAAAAAATGTTTTGTTTGTAAAAGGCTTGGATAAATTACTTAAATATTCTTAGTGGCTTTATAGTCACCTTAAAATACTTTTTTACAATTTATTTGTACGTAAACATATATGTGTGTAACATATAAACATAAGCACCATATAAAATTGCGCAACTGTGAAATAATAAAAAGAAAATGAGCAATTTTAAAGGGCCCTATAATTTTTGCGCCATAAAAGTGAAATAAAGTCAATTGACCTACTTTCCAACATTTATGGTACTCCAATGTTCCATACAGTTGGAATATTTCACGATTTTACATACAGCCGGCACGTGAGAGGAGTGTCGAATATGATGCGGTTACGTATTTAATATGTTTAAAATAACTGAATTTGAATGGTATGGTAACCCGCTTGCGCTAACGGGATACGCTGGCGGAACACCAGTGAAGGGTGATGGATGAGAATGAAAACAGGCCAGTTAGTCCATCATGATGAATTCATCAGGAATTAACCATGATAGTTTCCAGGGAGAACCGCGAAGAGTTTATGGTTGGGTATATTGCTAGCAATGGGATTCTCAGTCTCTATTACTAACTAACAATCCCTTTCCACCCAAGATGACCTAATCATTAATTTGTAAAAATATACATACATATGGATTCCATATCGAGATTGCACATTCGAGAGATCAATTAGGATGCAAAAACATTCGACCAGTAATTTTATTTACGGCGCAAACCTACTTCGGAGTGATTGTGTAGTGGAAAAAAAACCAACTCGTGATCCTTCAAACGACCCAGATGTTAACCGCGGTATAAATCGAGTACATCAAAGCCAAACTAATAATTCACCACATCAAATACAAATATAGACGATGACCTATTTTATGTGTTACTAACTTTTACCTGCGACTTTGTCCGTCTGAACATTTTTTTTATACAACTTAGAATGGCAAACAAGCTGACGGCTCACCTGATGGAAAGTGGTAACCGTCGCCTATAGACATGTGAAGTACCATGGACATAACAGAGTATACTGTTTCGCTCTATATCTGATATGATGAATGATATCCCCCATGCGTTGCCATTCCTGAGGACTCAGGTGTTATCCCTCTGTACCCAGTAAATTCACGCCATATCCCACCCTTCAAACCGAAACACAGCCATGTAAACACAACTGCTTCACGGTTGAAACACGAATGGGACAGAGGTACCCAAGCAATCGACTTTTGTACAAAGTCTCCCTCTGATAAACATAATTTGTTCGTTGATCGGGATAAAAAACAATCTATATTCTTTTCCGTCCTAGTGGTCGCCCAGTGGACGAAATTCGACCATAACATATATTGTAATTAATTAATTTATTATGGTTATGTTTGATATTTAGTAAGACTATAGACAAGTAATATTAAAAGCAAACAATATTAATCTATTCTCAATTTGACCACACACTTTAACAAAAAGCTTGTTTGCCATTCAACAATAAAATATGAGTATATATGCGTGTGTGTATCGAATGTGATACATGGTAGTGTGTGTATTTTTTTTTAATGATTAAATGTATTTTTTATGCATAGTTTAAAAAAAAAAATATTAGCATTCTGCACTCTTTCTCTATATAAACTATAAGTGTGCAAAATTTCGTACTGCTGCGTCCGCGCATTTTCGTAAAAAGAGTTACAAAGTTTTTGCTTCTCGTATTAATGTATAGATTCTAAATTACATAGCGCTATCACTATCATGCAAAAATGCGAAAATATTATATTATTTATATAATTGATTATGTTTATACATATTTTATATTATTATATGTAAGTGTATTATATACCCCGCCAACATATGCTCCCTTAGTCGTATACCTTCCATTTTTACATATATATATATATATATATATATATATATATATATATATATATATATATATATATATATATATATCATTACTGAATTTCATATATTATTTCTCAAAATTTCAAAATAAAGTAGTACAGAGAAAACGGCCCGAGGCAACCACGAAAGCACTTGTTTGTAACTCACTAAGCAAACAGACGGGCTATAATCAACGATCATATAGTTCTGAAGAAAATCATCGCTTTAGGTTCCTGGTGAACACTGAGATAGGCTAATAGAGCGGCTATCTTTTTATCAAGTAAATATAAAAACTAAATAATTATTTGTATCAAAAATATAAAAGTAGAGCAAATAAGGTTAAGTTTGTTTGAAAAGTTCTTCTTTTAGATTGACACAAAATAAACACAGGAATCTCTGTTTTAAGATATAAATAGATAACATGGTAATTTACAGGAACGAGTAGCACAAGAGCAGTATTTGTGCTTTTACTATTAAGATTGGAATTGACGTGTTATCTTGATAAGAGTGGATAAAACAAACTTAATACTATAATAAAATTGAAACTAAATAGTATCCGTACATGAGAGATTAAAAAAAAAGTGATAATAAAAGAAATAAATACCAAAACAATCTTTTTTAGAATTTATTTCTTACAGATAGAATGTCTGTATTTTTGTACCGACGTTACGAAAAAATTACTGCACCAATTTAAATACGGTTTTAACAGCTGTGAAGTTTTAATTAAAAAACTGGTGTGTATTTTACCTTGATACATTATGTAGCAATGACCTATTTCATTGCTTTTCCTGCTTCTAAAATACACACGTTTAAAACTCGTGTATAATATGTAAGAATAGAAGCATAGACACAGAGAGGACTCTCTGTGTTGAAGAATCTCACAGCTTTGTTATTTATTATTAATTTATTATTAATAAAAATAATAATAAATATTTCTCTTTATTATATTTATGGCCGTATGGTCACGGCATAGAATAGACCATCCCTTTCTTTTTCGTATCATGAAAATCGACTAAATGAGGGCAAAGAATGGGCACCAGCGTCCCTCTTAAAATATCTCTAAAGTCTATCTACGGTTACCAACCCGCCCGCCACGCATGACAACTACTAGCTAAGGGGGAGGCTTATGTTCAGCAGTGGACAGTTAAAGGCTGGTATGATGATGATGATTATATTTATATTTATATTTAATTTCTATTATTAAGAAAACTTCTATTTTTTTTTGTAAAACAAGGTCCCTCTATTGTTTCAACTCGTGGTCGAACACTTTATTGTATACAATTTGTTCGTCAGAGTAGGTGGTTATTCGTTTAATCCCATGAATCTCTGCGTTTTGTGAACGTGAGTCATGCCTGGAGGCAGACCAAAAATTGCATTCTGGATAATGTAGACAATGGTAGATAGATACTTATGCAAAGTAATTTTCTAAGAACACATATTCCGAAGCGTGAAACTTTGTGTGGTGAGGACCTGGTGAACTATAACACAGGTTTATCCTACTTCAGACACCAGTTCTTCCCAATACCTATGTAACCTTCAAAAATAAATCTCTTTTAATACCAGAGCAAGACTTTGTACAAGGTACCTCTGTCCCGTTCGTGTTTCAACCATAAAGCAGTTGTGTTTGCATGGCTGTGTTTCGGTTTGAAGGGTGGGATATATTAAATAAAAAAAAAAAAACATTCATCACTCAATGAGGCTTAGAACTGTAATATCTAGCTAGATTGAAACCGAACTATTTCTTTTTTTTATATATATTTTTTTTATACAACTTAGAAACAAACAAACTGACGGCCCACCTGATGGAAAGTGGTAACCGTCGCCTATAGACATGAGCAGTACCATGGACATAACAGAGTATACTGTTTCGCCCATGATACCCCCCATGCGTTGCCATTCCTGAGGAATCAGGTGTTATTCCTCTGTACCCAGTGAATTCACGCCAACGAGAGTTACAACTTTATACATCTATTGAGGAGGAAAGAACATTTCCCTATCCTAGCAACTAATCTAAATAGTTATTTTCACGCCTTTGCACCAGAAGGTGAGAGTTACCAATCTTATTTCCTACTATTCGCAGTAAATACCAGCTTCAAGTATTCAACCGTGCCGAGTTGCTGACCCGGGCCACAATAGGAGCGGAAAGTAGCCGGGGCATAGGTGCGCAACAATTATGTACCAGTTTAATTTATAAACGCCAGCGGATATTTTTTTTTTATACAATAGCAAACAAGCTGACGGCCCACCTGATGGAATGTGGTAACCGTCGCCTATAGACACGAGCAGTGTCATGTACATAACAGAGTATACTGTTTCGCTCATGATATCCCCCCATGCGTTGCCATTCCTGAGGACTCAGGTGTTATTCCTCTGTACCCAGTAAATTCACGCCATATCCCACCCTTCAAACCGAAACGCAGCCATACAAACACAACTGCTTCACGGTTGAAACACGAATGGGACAGAGGTACCCAAGCAATCGACTTTTGTACAAAGTCTCCCTCTGGTAATGTGATAATATCGTGAAAGTAAAAGAGATTACAAGTAAGTCTAAAACTTGTTAAAGTTTTAATGCTCGTATATACCAGGTTGTCTGTAAGAGACTGCTTTTAGCGATAAGTCCGGTTTTTGTATATGCACATTCTGTATAAATACTCCTTGTGTGTACATCTCTATTGTGCGCAATAAAGAGTTAAATTATTCTATAATCTAATATAATATAATATAATCAAATTATTATTATTATTATTATATAGAAGACTTTTACAAAATCGATTGCTTTAAGCACACCACTGTGTTTCAAACTTATCTAAAATTTAGTTGTGTTTGCATGGCTGCGTTGAAAATCGGTTTGTCTCTGACACTACAAAATACAGTGCATAAAAATACAGGAGTTTTAAATTTGAATTTATAACACCTTATTCTATATTATATACATTCTAAAACAGAACTAATATTATAAAATTAATGCTATTATCATAAACAGTCTGCTTTTATGTCCATGGTTTTATAGGCGACGGTTACCACTTTCCATTCTCTCAGCTTGTTTGTTCTAAGTAGTATAAAAAAAAAAACAAATTTATTTTATTTTTAGCATATTTTTTTACATTTAAGCACACCATAAATTTTTATATATTTTAATTTGGTATTAGACCCCGTGGGTTTCAATTATAAAATCACTATTATGACACTACAGTACAACATAAAAATACAGTGGTTTTAAATTTGAATTTATAACACCTTATTCTATATTATATACATTTTAAAACAGAACTAATATTATAAAATTAATGCTATTATCATAAAAGTCTGTTTTTTTCACGTTTTTATTGTCTTGTTTATTTCCTAAATTGTATAATGCAAATAAAGTATACTCATTTATTCATTCATTCAAAATTTATCTTTAAATGAAAATTATAAATGACTCCCAGGTCGAAATGATTCTTTACTTTTATTTTAATCATTAATTTACTTTTAAAAAATCGTTCATCCTAAAAGTTATTTATAGATCTTCTGAACAAAAAATATTTACTCTGTGTATCTGTCAAATCCACAAAATTATTGTAATAAAAATTATTATTTTAAAAATTGCTATACTGGCAATTTTTATAATACGTGAGGTGCTTTAACAATCCTTCAAATAAACATTCGCGCCGCTTCCTCTCCTAACTTAATCCGCACTGGAAGTAGTCTCGGAGCCCGAGATAACCATTTAGCAAGTGCAACAAACCTGCCTATTACCGCAGTAGATGCGCCATTGTTCGCCGTAAAATAATAACCGGGCAAAAATTACCCGCGTCTGACGCCCGCGGTGGTAAAAAATAAACATGGAGTTATGAACGTATTATAAATTAAGGATGGAGAGAAAGTATTTTTAATCTTGCTCCTTGTAGTCGCATGTTGAGTAATGCAATTTTGTTATTTAATTGTTCCTTTTCTTATACATTTTTAACTGATTTACTGGGAATTCTCACTATTTAGATAAAGGTTTGTAATCAATGTTCAGACTGACTGGTATGGCAGAGAAAGTATATTTTAAATCTTATATAAATATACAGAGTAGAAGGGACAGATTGGCCAAAACGAAAGCAGCCAATTCAGATGAATGGTCTGATACAGATGGCAGTTTATTTTCCCATCGGAAATGCACTACAGCCATTTTGTTAACGATTCTTAATCTTGACGCCGCGCAATGTATTCGAAATTTTATGATGCAAACGACGCGTGATATCTACAACGCGCGCTCAATAGTGCTTCTTCGTAGGTAGTTTCCGTACACTTGTGGCGTTTTTTTTTTGATGGGTGAAAATGGTATGGTAACCCCGCCTGCGCTAACGGGATACGCTGGCGGAGCACCAGTGAAGGGTGATAGATGAGAATGAAAACAGGCCAGTTAGCCCATCATGATGAATTCATCAGGAATTAACCATGATAGTTTCCAGGGAGAACCGCGAGGAGGTCGACCTGGTTGGGTATATTGCTAGCAATGGGATTCTCGGTCTCCATTACTAACAATCCCTTTCCCCCCACACTTGTGGCGTTGACCTTACACATCTGATTACGCGCGCTGCGGTAGGATTTTAATACATATATTACATTGCTGTTTTTTGGTAGTTCATAGTATTACTCGTACACAGTATTTCACATAAAAAAAAAACTGGAAAAATTACAAATTTTCTATAAAGAATTTCTACTGGATTTCAATTAAAAATAATGGTCTGAATTAACTATTTCAGTTTTTGACAACCTGTCACTAACAACTTATTATTAATTTCGACTACTACACGGGCAATATCAGGGCCTTATCTAGTATTTTATCATACCTATCTAAATATTAATCTAAGCTGTCTTCGCAAACATTCATGACGTCTCTCTAATAATTATGTACCAGGAAGTTAGAACCATGTAGGCGTTCCTAGTACCGAGTTAGTCTATAGAACAGACGGGATCTGCCTTTGATGGTATCGGAGTTTGTGCACCATCGTATTTAGTTATTTAAACTTCTGGCTGTCGACTAAGTTGAGAATAGTTTTGTTCTAAGCCAAATGGTTATTATTATAAATTTAATTGTACATTCTCTTTTTTTTTATTATAAGATGGCTTCGCGTTTGATCTTACCTTGTCTGATAGTATGTGATGATAAGATCTAGGATGGTGGGCGCTTACCTTGAAGATACTTATTATTCCTCGACTTAAAAAGCCCCAGATTGTATATCTCCGGAAATCAAGAAAATAAAGGAAAATATATTTTTTCATTTATTTTATTTAATTACAATAGACATTATGTCGAAAACATTATCAGGTTATTTATAAACATAATTAAAGATTATGTCCCACGAAAAGACCGAATTCATTTGTTTCCACTTCATCCAGAAGCCTTCTTCAGGGGGCGTACGGCGCTTTGCATCACAGCACCTCGTCTCGGACACCTAGATCTGAACCAATTCAGAAAAATTGGATCCCAAATTGGCATTACCGGAAATCGAACCTATGACTTCATTTACAAAACATGTTCACCACTACACCACAGAGGCTGCCAGTACAAACCGTAGCCACAAAATTGAAAATAATAAGTAAATAAATAATTCGTCACAACATCGAGCTAGACGTATTGCACGCGTCACTTGACACCGCGGCGGCGGCGGCGGCCAATAAATCCGCCCAAATGAAATATGACACCGCGTCCGTAATCTCTCATCTTAACGCCTGTTTCTGAACTCAGCCGTGTAATACACGGGATGTGAGAGTATGCGAGGTGCGATCCGGCCGCTTACACACGCCAACACTCCTAGACGTATCATCACTCAAACGTTGGACTTTTTATGGTGGGCTTAAGTAGAAATTGTGGAATTATCTACATCCAAACGTTATGATCTTTTAGCTTTACAGCGACAGTGGGTGAGACGCTTGTAACCAATGTAAAATTAATATAATTTGTTGTTGTGTGAATACTCAGCATGGGTAATATTGATACCGATACGATATCTATATATATATATATATATATATATATATATTCTTTATTGCACTTGTAAATTACAATGTTAATGCATTTATAAATATTGTGAGCAAGGGTGGACTTATCTCTGACAGAGATCTCTTCCAGTCAACCCAATGCAGTTAGAAAACATGTTGCTAGCGGGCAGCTGAAGTGCTACAACTATTAATATTTTTATACATAAACAAATATACAGTTAAATAAAATATTAAGATACATAATAAAATATTACATAAATACATATACTATAAATAAATATAATATCTACTTACTTATACAGTGGATGTTAAAATAAATGAATATACTACCTAGAATAGAAATTTAGTTCAATGATTTCAAAGTTTGACAGTTCAATTATAAAAATAAATAAATTATGACTCAAAGGAAAGAAAATGTAACTTCAACCTTTTCTTGAAAGAGGTAATTGAAGGGCTCTCTTGTATGTATTAGTTTGTTCCATAATTGGGCAGCTCGATACGAGAAAGAGTTGCCCATAAAATGTGTTCTACACAAAGGTAGGTCGAGAATCCTGGACTGAACTTGACAGGAGCGTTTAGGACGGATTGGTGGTGGTAATAATTTAAATCGAGAGCGGAGGTACGAAGGAGAATTGGGGTTATTAAGTATGTTATAAAGGAAAGAAAGGATGTGCATATCACGTCGAAGTCGGATAGGAAGCCACTTTAACTGGTTGCGAAAGGCAGAAACGTGATCATATTTACGAAGACCAAAGATGAACCTAATAGCCAGATTTTTTCGTTCCAGCTTGTTTAGAATCCTCAGTCACATCCAAAAAACAGACGTCGGCATAGTCAAGTATTGGGAGTAGTAGAGATTGTGCAGCACAATTTTAGTTTTTACTGGGAGAAAGTATTGAAGTCGCTTGAGAGAGTGAAATGTAAAGTGCATGCGTCTACTGAGCTCATTTATATAACATGTCCAAATATTTCCATTATGAGAAAAGGTAATATATTTCGCTATATACCACTTAACTCCATCGTAGTAAAGTGGCAATATACCGGTATATATCAACCTGCATCGCATCCTGCTGCTGCCAATAATATATTGTGATTTAGCAGGATTTACGAGAAGACCAAATGTGTTAGCCCACGACTGTATTGCAGATAAATCCGTATTTAATACAGCAATGTCATCAGACACTTCTGACAGTTCAAAGTGTCTGTAAATTTGTAGATCATCCGCATACAGATGGTAGGGAGAATTAATATAAGAAATATTGTTTATAAAAATTGAAAAGAGTAAATAGACAGCACGCCATGTTTTTCTACTCTTTCAGTGATAAATTATGAAGCATCATTGGCTCTGACACACTGCTGACGACCGAAAAGATAAAGAAAACCATTCAATAGCAGGAGAGGATACGTTTACTACGGAGCATGGCAAGCAAAATGTCAAAATCTACTGAGTTAAAAGCGTTAGTAAAGTCAAGAAGAACAATAGCTGTGAGATTAGTGTCATCCATGGCACGCCGAAAGTCCTCAGTAATATTAAGTAGTGCTCCAGTAGTGCTATGGGATGGACGGAAACCTGATTGGAAAGGGCATAACAGGTGTTATATATATATTTTAGTTATAATATCTATATATGTATATACCGGTCCAATAACGAGTATGTTATCCAAAAAATAAAATTCTCGTGTCACGGTGTTTGCTACCAAACTCCTCCGAAACGGCTATACCGATTTTTATGAAATTTTGTGTGCATATTGGGTAGGTCTGAGAATCGGCCAACATCTATTTTTCATACCCCTCAATGATAAGGGTGACCCTCCCCAAAAAAATGATTTTTTATTTTTTGACAAATTTTTCCATTTTTATTTTATTATGATTTAGCATTGAAAAATACATACAATCTCAAATTTTCACCGTTTTACGATTAACTCCTGTTTTTTAATCACGATTTTTATATTTCGCAATAGGGTTGCAAGATGGCGATCGAATATAATAATTGTAGTAGGATAAATTTTCATGTATAGTTCTAAAAATAATGTATATGGTAAAACAACGTTTGCCGAGTCAGCTGGTATTGCTATATATTACTCGCCCCTATTGAGATCCTCTTAATTTTTAAAATCGATTGAAGAGAAACAATGTCAACTCACCATCAGCGGGTAAACGAAGTGATTATTATGAATGTCAACCGAAATTAAGGCAGGGCCGGACTCTGTTGACTTTGATTCCGATTTAATTTCGTACACTTTTGTACAGAATACAGAGTGGATGCGGAGCTTTACAGAGTTATTACACTGGAAATGTTAACAAAGTAATTAATGTATTCATATCAGGTAGGCGGGATGATATTAGAATAAGTAAAAAAAAATGTGTAAAATTAATTAACTTCTTTTTTTTTCATTTGATATTTATATTCGTTAAAAAAATAAATGCTATGCCATCTATAGAGGGGAATTTGATAAAGAAAAATACTGCACACAATTTCATTGTATTCGTGTATTTGTAACCGAGCTTGTCAGCTTGTCAAGTAAGTAATTACTTTGTTTCAGTTACTATTTTAGAAAGTATAAAAATATTTAATTTTTAATTAAAAAATAATATATTTATAATATACTAGTTAACCCGACAAATGTTGATCTGCAATATACCATATATATGAAGTATACTTCAGGACTAAATATATATATATATATATATTATGTCTACCATTGGAGTAAGCAGAAACAATGGAACGCCAAATGCTTCGATTCAAACAAGCCTCTTTCGCTTCTTCCACATGCATCAATCTTTTCATACACGCTCGCCGGTTACTGGTACTTTTAATTTGGCCCTTCTTCAGTACGTCGCCTATTTGGTTATATAAGCAATATCGCGGGTTATAGCTAGTATTACTATAAATATGAACGTATGTTTTTCTTCTCTTTCGTGATAAATTATCAATTTCACAAAAAGTAAAGTAGCGCTTTAATTGATAAAAAAAAAAGTATTTTAAATGAATTTAGTTTTTGTTTTTTTAGCGAGCAAAGCCGCGGGTTACAGCTAGTATAAGTATAAATATGAACGGACGTCGCGTCACAGACACATCTATAAATTTATATCCCCACAAATGAGACTCTTAAGGGAAGTTCGCGAGCAAATTTGATTTGCTGATTCGGTTTGCACGTTGTGTTTTAGAACTGCTGGCACTTAATTGCCCTGAGCAATTTTTTTTTAATTTCCGAATACAAATACTGGAAATAGAGAATTTATTTTTTGCTCAAATCGAGTAGTTCTTTTTTTTAATAGATGCTAATGGAATAGTTTTTTTTTCAAAATTATTTGGTTCGCGATTAGGAAATGAGCATTAAGCTTAAGCGTCTTAGTTGACTTAAGCTACGATTTGATACAGCATAAATCTTTAGTAGCTATTTAAGTTTAGCACGCGTAATTTATTTTGTTAGTGCTTCGGGTGCCTATGTTTTACAGCAGCAAGAAGTTGATATGTATTTTATTTTATGCGTGAAAATGGCATGGTTACCCCGCCTGCGCTATCATATACTAGCGAGGTACCAGTGAGCGGTGATAGGTAAGGATTAAAAGGCAGGTCAGTTAGCCCATTGTGACGAATTCAATGATAAATTGGTCACGATAGTTTCCAGGGGCAACCGCGTGAAGGTCGACCTGATAGGGTATATAGATAGTAATGGGGACTAAACTCCTCATTACTAACAATCCCTTCCCTCCAGTTGATTAATACATATCATTATTTGTATTTTTTAATTATTTATATATTTTTAATTTTTTAATATTGGATTATTTAATTTAATGGAATGGTTACCCCGACCGCGCTATCGGCATACGCTGAAAAAAAAGATCAGTTAGCCTATCGTGATGAATACACTTGGAAATCAGCGCGATGGTATCCAAGGGGGACCACGAGGAAGTCGACCTAACAAGGTATATTGTTAACAATGGGATTGGTATTCCCCATTACTAACACTCCCCTCTCCCCACAATAGTTTGTTTTGTGATAATTCGTCAAACCTCTTTATATAAACTTACTTTTAACGACTATACTCACGTAACCGGGATATGTTGGGGGAAAGGGATTGTTAGTAATGGAGACTGAGAATCCGTTAATTGCTACGCAATATACCCAACCAGGTTCGACCAATCCTCATATTCTTGGTCACTATCATGGTTAATTCCTGATGAATTCATCATGATGATCTAACTGGCACTGTTTTCATTCTCATCTATTACCCTTTACTGGTGCTTCGCCAGCGTATCCCGTTAGCGCAGGCGGGGTTACCATACCATTTTCACCTATCAACAAAAAAAACAGGGATATGTTTACTGACCCGGATAAAAAGTAGTTTATATTCTTCTCCATCACATATAGTAAGGGTATACCAAATTTTGTATGGATTGATTAAGTCGTTAATAATGTAACAAACAAATAAAATCACTTTCACATTTATATTAATAGATAGATAGATACTCTTTATTGTTTCCTCCAAAAGATTACAATAGTAAACTTATTATAAATATAAACAATTACAAGAAATAATCACAATGAGAAAACAATGGGCGACCCTATCGCTAAGAGCGATCTCTTCCAGTCAATCTTTGGATGGAGAGGAGTAATTATAAACAGTTTGATCGGAGGCACGATGAAATTCTATTATTACTAAAATATAGAGATGTGATACATGTAATAATGTTAATAAATATGGATTAGTGTGATTTTATTAATATACGCTCTCTATAAATTGTGGAATGGAATTTATAAAATGGTTGAAAACAGACAAAACAAATCCACCATGCGTACAAAATAGCTCTAGCCTATTCATCCATTAATACAAGTACATTGAACGATATTGAAATAAATGTGTAAAAGCTTTGATTTAAATAAATTAATCAGTTATTAATTAATAGGCTGAGTTTATGAATTATGTAATACTAGCGACTCGCCCCGGTTTCGCACGGCTAGTAGACCATATGTGCTTACATTAGCTTGTTATGTCGAGTATTTTTTTATGCATCCAGTTGGAAAGTGGTAACCTTCTCCTATAAATATGAGCAGTACCATAAACATAACAGAGTATACTGTTTCGCCCGTGATACCCCCCACGCGTTGCCATTCTTGAGGACTAAAGTTTTATGCTTTTGTACCCTGTAAATTCACTGCCATAACCCGCCCTTAAAACCGAAACACAATTATATGAATAGATAGGTACAGTAAGCTATTTTTAAAAGATATACATATGCCGTCACAGTCTTTTTTGTAGACCTGTAAAAGAGTAACAATTCCACCATACATTGTTTTATCTCAAACGGATTAGGCAGCGTTTTGGAAGAAAGCTCTCAGTTGGCTCTTTTTTCGATATCTTAAACAATTATCATCAAATTTTAACAAATTATTACAAAATAAAATTAAACTATACGTGTAAACCTTCCTTTGAATCTCTCTATCTATTGATGAAAAGTACATTAAAATCGGTTGCATAGTTTAAAAGATCTAAGCGTACAGACGGTAGGAATCGACTTTGTTTTATACTACATCACTTGTATATGTAACTTTTAAACTTTTTAAGCACTACACTAATACTCTCTAAGATTATAAAATATACGGCTTGTAAAATTTATTTTATTTTTAACATAAAAATCATCTTTTTGACTGAAATATTAAACTTAGATACAGAACAGACTTTTCTGTAAAGCTACATATAATGTATATTTTTGCTATACATTTTATTTCCTTATTTCAAACCGTTCAGGCATCGCACGTCGTACTGTGGAATTTTCACCAACTTCAATTACATTTATTGTAATTAATTATTGATAATACATATTTATGAAAATAAAAAATAGTTTATATCATTCAGGGATAATATACCTTTCTAACAGTGAAAGAATTTACAAAATCGGATCTGTGGTACCGGAGATTACCCCGAACATACAAATTAACAAATGTTATCTTATATATAAAATTCTCGTGTCGCGGTGTTTGTCACCAAACTCCTCCGAAACGGCTTTAGCGATTTTTATGAAATTTTGTGTGCATATTGGGTAGGTCTGAGAATCGGCCAACATCCATTTTTCATACCCCTCAATGATAAGGGTGACCCTCCCCAAAAATTTTTTTTATTTTATTAAAAAATTTTCCGTTTTTATTTTATTATGATTTAGCATTAAAAATACGCACAACTTTAAATTTCGCAATAAGTGGTAAAACAACGTTTACGGGGTCAGCTAGTATCTTTGTAATATTAGTAAACATTGTAAATTACATATGAAATACAAATGAATATAAATTATATAAATGTACATTATGCATGTTAATTAGTTATTATAATTTAATATGCTAATGACAAGTTAGTTCTTCGTACTGTGCTACAAGTCGCTCTATTTCTAAGAGAATTCAGTGGAATTCTTATTAATTAAAACACATATTTACTTAATTAAAATTAATATCGCTGTGTTCTTTGAATATTCTTAAGCATTTGTGTACAGTTACTTTAATTTAATTAAAAAAATATATAAGAAATACAAACGTATTTTATTTCATATTTGTACAAAAGTCGATTGCTTGAGTATCTCTGTCCCATTCGTGTTTCAACCGTAAAGCAGTTGTGTTTGCATGGCTGTGTTTCGGTTTGAAGGGTGGTTGATATGGCGTGAATTTACTGGGTACGGAGGAATAACACCTGAGTCCTCAGGAATGGCAACGCATGGGGGGTATCATGGGCGAAAGAGTATACTCTGTTATGTTCATGGTACTGCTCATGTTTATAGGTGACGGTTACCACTGTCCGTCAGCTTGTTTGCGATTCTAAGTTGTATAAAAAAAAATTCAATCGAATTCAAAAAGAAGAAGAAATTAAATTAAATTAAGGAGGTTCACAATTCAGTTGTAAATTTTTTTATGTTTGTTACCCTATCTATATTATGTTTGTTCCAAATCGGTTCAGAACTAACGGAGTAGTTCTGAACCGATTTGGATTTTTTTTTATATTAATGGATATGCTTACAGATTGATTCCATAGAATGTTTATCAAAATCGGTTCAGTAATTTAGTTTGATATCAATATAATTGGTATTACCTCAATTAAAGTCGGGTTTTTTCGGACATAGTCTTTAATAATTATAGCAAGCACCTACTATTGTTAAAGTAAACGTTATTTTATTAAAAATAATCATGCAAATCGATTAAGAAATCTCTAAGAAATTCATAACAGTAATTTTAGTTCCTAAATCGCACTGCAGAGGCAGCACCAACAGTTGCTTAATAGTTCTTAGATAATATTAAACTTGTGAAAAATATAGAACAGCCAATATTATTATGTTGTTTTCATAAATCCAAACTGATTGTAAAATACCTATATAGTCTGCCAAGGTGAATACTTTGATTAGAAAAGGAATCATCGAAATAGTTTCATAATATATTATTTTATTAATCAAAGCACAAAAAAAATTATTCAATTGAACATTACCTCTTTTTGTAGTCGGTTAAAAATATGGCGCTATTTAAAATATTGCATTTGTTAAAAGCCACGAAAGATCCCCGCATACGAATCCACGGCACATGTGTTTACTCGACCAGATTGGATATGTAACTTGAGTAACTTGAACTCTTGTGAAACATGCAGTGTGTTGGTTCCATTCAGGTTAAGTTAAAACAAGTTTGTCAAACAATAGAAGAGAGTACATTAAAATTATTCACTTAACCATCTACATTTTATCTAATAAAAAATATAGGACATAATAGACATATTGAAAAGTCTCCGTCTTTTAAAATAAAACATTGTGGGGGGAAAGGGATTGTCAGTAATGGGGTCTAACTGACCCAATGCCAGCAATACACCCTATCAGGTCGACCTCCACGTGGTTTCCTCTGGAAACCATCGTGATGAATTCTAGTGCAATTCGTTACGATGGGCTAACTGATCTGTTTTCATTGTCACCTATCATCCTTCACTGGTGCCCCGCCAGCGTATACCGATAGCGCCGACAGGGTGACCATTCCATTATCAGCCATTAAAAAAAAAATACCATTGTAATGTAACAACTAAACGTAAAAAATTATTAACTAGCAACTCGCCCAGGTGCAGGATGCAGGTGGCTTAGGACCGTTCTATATGGTAGTGTATGGGAGAGGCCAATGTTCATACAACATAGGCCTCCTCAATAAGGGGAATTTTGCTAATAGTTTCCACGGTTTTTCAGGCGAGTTGGCAACCGCTGTTAGTCTTTTGGTGATGTTTAAAGAAGGACGCTGCTGCCCATTGTTTGACTATTAAGTTCCCGCAGTCGTCTCTTACAACTCCAACGGGAAAGAAAGGAATGTTCTATTATATCTATGCTAAATCCACAGTTAAATCTATCAATAGATATAATAAAATCCTAACTGATCGCTGTCTGTACACGGAAGATATATAAGAAATTCTATTATAGGGGGCTTTATGAATGCAATAGAAACCAAAATATATTTTTAGAATTTTTGTTTGTCTGTTTATGTACGACTGTGCACGCTAATCTCAGAAACGGCTTAACCGATTTGAATGCGGTTTTCACTTATGCGTTTGGTTACTTCACTTAATATTTAGTGTTTATTTTGTTTCAATCGGTTAATAAATAAAAAAAAGTTATATTAATCTAAAGAATCACATATAAAATGCTATAAAATTACCAATTAGTTAAATTGGCTGAATCTTTACGAAACTTTATATTAGGTACGTAATTATAATTTAATAATTATTATCTATTTTATAGTATATAATACCATATATAATATATAATATATAATATAATATATAAAACCAGATTCATGAAGAGTTCCAATGGGAATGATATACGGAAATGGCCAGTTAGTATATATTTATGTGTTAATAATTTAGTATACGCAAATACATAACCACCCGTTTAAAATATTATAATTTAAACATGAAATAGATTGAATCACTCTAAATACTAATATATTTCATTTCAATTAATTCCCCTCATTATTAATCCACTCACATACATTTCCATACGAATACAGATTTTATCGTACGCGCGACTAATCAAAGAATTCAGGCTACGTGATATACATTTTACGTTAGTATTCTTTAAATTTAATCTACAACCGTGAGTGCGACATGATTACTTAATTTGGAAATGCTTAATTAAAATATAATAAATGGTGTTAGCTTTATTTAAATGTAAATGGCGTGATACATATCTAATTTTACAATATTCGAAAATGTTGACAGGTCAGTCTGTGAGACGATTACTGCTGCTTTTCATATGAGGGTGGCTCCATCTGTTGCAAGTTTCTGTACGCTCTGAGTTTTTATGAAGAGCTTAACTCCCTTGTTCATTAAAGCTAGAACCTACTTCAAATCTATTTTAGCTATTGAACTGTTTTGTCTCTTTCTTTTATGCAACATTCCTAATTTGAAAGAATGTGACACGAATTAACGGTATAATGGAAGTAAGAATAAAATATTCTAACTTCCATTATACTGTCTCTTGTCGTCTTATGACGATCTCTTTTCGCATCGTGACGACCTCTTATGCTAATAACCGCTATGGTCAATACAAGGCATCGAATAGGCTAGATTGTGTTCTTTTACCTATAAACTCTGAATCAAATCTGGGATTCTTTTCATATGAACTGATGTGACTTAATGAGCTCTTCTAATATTGTATCTTGTACTAGTAGCTATTATTTTGGGGGTAAGTAATATATAACAGTTTATATATATATATACATATTACATATAGTATATACGTATAACTGTATCTATATATTAGCCTAATAAAAGATATATTAAATATCAGTTATATTATTTAATACGAGTATATAATATCGAAATAAATATAGATATCTGACCAGTATGGGCGATATTAAAATGGACGGCGACCTTTTGCCACCAATGTTCACAGGAACCCAATATATAGGTATCGGTGTGGTACCGATATTACCCATGCCTAGCAACTTTATTATAATCACATTTATATCTAACTTGATCACAAAACAACGTCGTGCATTAAATGTTCTACGGAATAAAATAGCATATTATTTTACGAACCAATTCCCCCGCATAGTAATGCTAGGATAACGGAGCGTGAACGGCGAATTCTGATAATTACAAAGTCTACTCCCCTACTGGTCGGAGGCGTGAACGTCGGCGCACGCGCAGCGCGTCCGAGCATGCCGCCGGTCAGATGGAGAGATTACGCGGTGTCGTACCGTTTTACAATTTGTTAATTTACAATTGTATATATTACTTTCTTTGTAATAAAGATGGATCAAATAGAAGTTTGAATTTTTAAATGTAAAAGTAAATGTGTTTATTACCTTTTCGCGTCTTAATAGATTAGTAATCGTCTTGGAATTTGGTATAAGTATAATATTTGGCATTGAGAAACACATATGCTGCTTTTTTATCCTGATCAATTAACATATAACTTCCAAGTACCTCTTGCAAAGGTTATATAATAAGTGTTAGTCTATACTTCTATACTAATAATATAAAGCGAAGAGTATTTAAGATTATTAACTCTTAATATATCTATAATCACAATTTATTTCCATGATATACTCAAAGTGAAATTCTAATCTACAAAAATATAATTTGAAAACGTTATTTATATTAAAATTATAAAAGTCCATTTGATTATCAGTTACATTACAGCGCCTTAACAATTTAACCAATCACTATGAAACTTGGTATACACATATTATATAGGATGGAGAAGAATATACATATGCTACTTTTTATCTCTGTCACGCAGACAAAGTCGCGTTTTAAAGCTAATTAATAGATAATTATGATGCAATAGTACTGCTGACAGATGTTGCTTAACCACGAACAAGGTTCAATGCATTTTGCATATTACTAACGATTATTTTAGAACAATGTTCATCCATCGAAACTGAAACCAGCCGGTTATGTGGTTTGATGCTGGAGCGATCGGCAAACCACAATTCAATCAGATGTTTTCAATAGAGTATATTTAACTGTATACTATTTAACTTTATTTCGAATCCATATACTGTGTTATTATTGTTCCTTAATTAAATACATTGTGTAATTTTACATATTATCGGGATCATTATTATATTTTAAATATTAATTTTCAGTGAAACTTAACAATAAAAAAAGGGCTCGAAAAACAACAACAAGTTTTAAACCTTCCATACTACTTTGAGGTTTGGATATACCATAATAATATGAGGAGTTCATATTTTTTTTATTATTTTTTGACCAGTGTGTCTATATAGTATTATACTATTGTAAAAGAATTCAAAAATTTAAATTAAATCTTCAAAAAACGATAAATTAAATTAAACTATTTGAAAATATTTGATGTGATGATTATATTACTGTTATAAAATACTTATTATAATAAAAATAAAATCTAATTAATGTATAAAAAATGGTAACCTCTTTATATCTCAAGAAATTGGTACTAATAAACTAAGTATGTGATGTAACCAAATGACAATTTACCGCACGGGGAACAAACCTCGGAGCGTAGATAAGCCAGCACGCATGACTGGCCACTTCGTTATGTTAATACCGCGTATCTGCGCTCACATCTACCCCGGCTTAATAAAATCCTGCCCCAATATGATTCATTACTGCACGTTATGTCGACCGATTAATGCGTTAGTTTGTTTTACATGACTTACTTCTACATCACTACTTTTAACATTTATTTCATAATACTACTAGTCTTTACACGCTACTTCGTCCATGTGACCAGGATATGTTCACTGACCGAGATAAAAACCACCTATGCCCTTCTCCATTCTATGTAGTAATGTAATGTAATGTAAATAGGACTCTATTTTCCGCGCTTAACCTCTCATTTAGGCCATTGTGTGTATGAGTCGTGGCTATGTCACAGTGATTGATTACGCCGTTTCCGAGGATGGTTGATGGGCCACAGCTTCATATTCCAGGATTACGTGCGCACATTCTATGGAGTACGTGTGTACTAAATGTCATATTTTTTTTTATTTGACAAAAAACACAAAGATACAAAAACAAGATTGGGCCCCACACTTTGGACATCACAAATGTATATAAAAAGAATAGTGGGCGGGTATTAATATAAAAAAGGAATATAAAATTGAAATAGTGAAAAAAGTAATAAAATTAACAAAATAGATACAGAAGCAATTATAAAACACTAATAATATATGCCTTTAAGAGAAGCATAGTGATTGATTACGCCGTTAAAGCGTTAAGACGTAACAAACAAACAAACTTACATTCACATTTTTAATATGAATAATGATCCGTTTTTACACCCAACTTTGTCCGTATAACTGGGGCATATTAATTGATGTAATTCCCTCTATCTCTGTACCACGAAGGTAAATCTAAAATTTGTGACTGATTGTTGATTTATTAAAACGCATAAATGTAACAAACAAACTCATTTTTTACTTCTAAAACATTAGTAAGTATTTAAATATTGCAAAACATGGTAATCATGGTATAAAAAGAAACCATGTCAGCCATTAACTGGCCCTTGCTGAGCATAGGCGTGTCCCATAAGGAAGTGGGGGGGGGGGGGGGGGGTTTTTGTGAAAGTCTGTTTTAAAATCTGGTGTACATTTTATTTATTTATTTATTAATAGGATCACCAACATAAGATACAGCGAAGCATTTCAATACAATAATATGGTACTATTGGCTTCTATTGTTCTATAAGCCACATCATGTATTTTTTCTTAAATATCTCTTATGGAGAGACATCATTTAATTACAAATTGCAACTAACATCAAAAATAAGAAGATTCTCAATTCGTTTGTACGTTTTTTTTTTTTTTAATATTTGATTTAATATTTCTTTTTAGATAAAGAAAATTCTTTTTTTATCTAAAAAGAAATACTTATAGATTGGTCTCATAGGGCAATAGTACGGAAAAAGATAGAGCATTTCTTGCCCAAAAAAAATGTGTCTTTCACTTCGCGAATCGTGTAAGCCGGTATTTAGGAAGCTTGGTTTGTTACCACTACCGTCTCTATATATTTATGAAATTTGTATGTTTGTACACAGCAATAAATATTTGTTTAAAAAAGCTACTGATATATATCCACGGAATCGACGTAATCCAAATAGACTCGTGCTGGATGACATTCCCCGTCTAGCTAAATATGAAAAAAGTTGTTTAGCTATGTGTGTAAAAGTATATAATAAAATACCGAATGAATTAAAATTGTTAAATGTGAATTTATTTAAAAAGAGATTGTATACTTGGCTGAATGTAAATAGTTTTTATGATGTAAAATACTTCTTAAACAAAAAACAAAATGTTAATTGTTAACCTTAAATGTATTTTTGCATGCTATCACCTTGTTAGCTAAGCACGAATGTTCTTTGACTAATGTAACATCTTTAACTTTACCGTGTTTAAGCAAATAAAGATTATTATTATTATTAGAAATTTTACCAAAATCGGTTAAGTAGTTTAGTTTTTAGATCAAAATAGATCTGTAACAATTGAAGTTTTTTTATGGAGACAACATAATTAAAATATGTTAGTAACATAAGATGAACTACCTAGTAATCCCAATTCAAAATACAATAGGTTTATTTGCTCATTGCATTGTTAGACGGTATTCAGTCAACAGAATCGAACCAATAATACCAGGCTAGCACACAAAAGCTTGCCAGAGCAAATATAGTTACGCATAAGTGTTGTCGTCGTTCCCAACGATTTGCCTAAGACAACAGACCGAACTCCGTTTCCATTGTATAGCACGACACGACAATACTTGTTGCTTATGATATGTTCCACTCTTATATTATATAGATAGAACATCGAGCCCTTAGAAAAGGGAATTACAAAGAAGAAATATAAAAGTAAAAACTGTAAATCATATGGTTGCCTCCTTTCTTCTTATGCAAATATAATTAGTAAAAAGAGAACGAAAGATACACCATCAGTTGATATTTTTCTCAATTCATAGCAGGCTAGTGTATAGAAAATGTTCGATATGTTAATTATTTATCAATGACAAATTTTACATTACTAGATTATATATTTAACACAGTTTATGTAGAAAGTATGCAAGCAGGTTGTATCTGGATTTGGTAGGATTATACGGCCGTATAATATTTTTTATACACTATCCTGCTATAACTTGACAAATTTATCACTCCTTCTATGTAATTTCTTATTCTCAGATCAAGCCTCAAAAACGGTTCAACTTTTTGTCAGCTTGTTGAGAAAGCAATCCACACTAAATTACTTCAAAATAACACAGCTAATTGTCAAATAAGCCGTCTCGTTTTTTTTTTTTATTAGTGTTCTATACTTTTACGCATAAAATGTATCTTGATGTA
Source organism: Galleria mellonella (assembly GCF_026898425.1). Classification (NCBI taxonomy): domain Eukaryota; kingdom Metazoa; phylum Arthropoda; class Insecta; order Lepidoptera; family Pyralidae; genus Galleria; species Galleria mellonella. The sequence goes on along the minus strand of NW_026442176.1, from coordinate 4,144,983 downwards.
TTACTTAATAAAATGATATATTAAAAAGATGCAGAAATTTAATTAGTTTAATTTTGTAATTAGACAAAATAAATATAGAAGTTACAAAGGAATCACTCATAACTATTTATCACACAAACTTGTATAAAAAAATGACCCGTTTTTCTCAAAGCATTTCTATGGAAACACTATATAATCTAAAGTTCCACTTAATATATTTTTTGTTAATTAGTTTTATCAATTAAAATCAAATTTCAATGATGATCAATTTATAACTATTACTTAGTTATAAATTGATCATCATTGAAATTTGATCAGATCGACTTTTTTATACAGTGATGGTGGTAAACAAGCATACAGCCCGTCTGATGGTAAACAGTCAATTTTTTTTTTAATGAAATGTCAATCCCGCTTGTGCTAACGATATACGCTGGCGGGGCACCAGTGAGGGATGACAGCTGAGAATAAAAGTCCATCGAGATGAATACACCTGGGAAGGGATTGTTAGTAATGGAGACTGAGAATCCCATTGCTAGCAATATACCCAACCAGGTCGACCTCCTCGCGGTCTCCCATCATGATGAATTCAGCAGGAATTATCATGGTTAATTCCTGCTGAATTCATCATGATGGGTTAACTGGCCTATTTTCATTCTCATCTATCACCCTTCACTGGTGCTCCGCCAGCGTATCCCGTTAGCGCAGGCGGGGTTACCATTCCATTTTCACCAATAAAAAAAATACACTTGGAATTCAGCACGATGGTTTCCAGGGGGGACTACGTGGAGGTCGACCTGACAGGATATACTGCTAGCAATGGAACTGGTAGTCCACATTACTAACAATCCTTTCCCCCCAAATGGTCACATTAGCCTAGGAATGTCTGCAACACCGAGGAATTCACATGCGCATTTTCGACCCTGAAGAAACCTGAATACATAGTTTTCGAATAAATGATTTTAAGCCATAAGTGTGGCCTAAATGGAAACAGCTAGACAATATACACCTTACATTTTCTCTGCAAATTTCGTAAGTGTCATCAACGTGCCGTATTTAACAATGGAAACAAACTCAGTTCCTGGACATGGCCGCATATTTGCTAACAGCTTCTACAGTGCAATGAGATTCTAGTCTTGCACATACAAATGACAAAGGTAGATTGTGTCTTGCTAGGAAATTCACATAGCGTTGTGCTTCTCCATTGCTATTTTTTTGGAATTAAGATTATTTTGACTTTTTTTTTATACAACTTAGAATGGCAAACAAGCTGACGGCCCACCTGATGGAAAGTGGTAAACATCGCCTATAGACATGAGCAGTACTATAAACATAACAGAGTATACTGTTTCGCACATGATACCCCCATGCGTTGCCATTCTTGAGGACTAAGATGTTACCTCTGTACCCTGTAAAGTCATATCCCACCCTTCAAACCGAAACACAGCCATGCAAACAACTGTTTCACAGTAGAAACACGAATGGGATAGAGGTACCCAAGCAAATGACTTATGTACAAAGTCTCCTTCTGGTAACTGATTCAATTTGTTACGTTATAATTTTAACAAACTATAAGTATACTTTATGTACTTATTAATTCACGTGGACAAAACCGCGAGACATAACTAGTTTCTTTACATTTGTACATTCACTTAATATACTCGTACGTTTTCCATTTACAGACGACATATTTTTGCGATTCAGTACGCATTTTCACGTTTTTGTGGACATAGGTGCTGCGGCATACTTGCATTACCCGTACACTATATCACATTCCGACCGCAATAAAAATGAATTATGTACATCGTTATTGTGTACAGGGTGTTTTCAGACACACAACATCGAGTGGGGGCTTGAATTTATATGGCGATGACCTAATTTGGGATAATAATAACATCATTATCTGCTTGTCTGAACGCTACTGAAATATTGTTTATTAGATGCTCTGTTAGCAATATTCTGTATTATTTAAGCTGTTAATTGCCCACCGCTGAACATAGGCCTGCCCCATAAAGGAGTACTCAACTTTTTTTTTTATCACTGACTTGGCAAACAATCATTCGGGCCAACTTGTTGATAAGCAGTTACGGTAGCCTATGAACACTTGGAACACCAGGGGAATTACGCGCGCGTTGCCGACCCTGAAGAAACCTCTTTACCCCCCCCCCCCCCCTTTGAAGAAAAACTACTACTACAGTAGTTACCATATTTGATAGGCGGGTTAGCAACCGCAGTTAATCTTAGGTGATGCCCATCCCTTAACCATTAAGTTACCTTAGTCGCCTTTAAAGGCAGCTATGGAAAAGGAAGGGGTGGTCCGTTCTATGGCGGGACCACGCAGCGAAGAATTGTTTAGTAATAAATAATGCAATTATTTAGTAACATTTACAAATTTCTGTATAAGATCAGAATTGAAAGACTAAAAATGTTCTTTGAAACTTTACTAGTACAGTTTCAGTACGTATGCAACTTCATACACGCGAATTTTGCAAGTAAATAAACACATATACGTATAGATGGCATATCAAGATGGAACATATATCAGAAATTAAGTTAAAGCTTCTGAAGCATAACTGTTAAAACCTGTTGTATTTAATTTAACGCAGTAGTATTTGCGGGATGACACTACAAACATATCTGACAAACAATCTGAAAAGTATTGTTTCGGCTTCCATTTTTTTTTTTTTTGGAAATGGTATGTTAACCCCGCCTGCGCTAACGGGATACGCTGGCGGAGCACCAGTGAAGGGTGATAGATGAGAATGAAAACGGGCCAGTTAGCCCATCATGATAAATTCATCAGGAATTAACCGTGATAGTTTCCAGGGAGAACCTCGAGGAGGTCAACCTGGTTGGGTATATTGCTAGCAATGGGATTCTCAGTCTCCATTACTAACAATCCCTTTCCCCCTATCGGCTTCTATTGCTCTTATTATAAAAAAAATTCAATTATGAAAATGGAGTTGAAGTGTGTTTCTATAAATGTCAAATTAATTTACAATAAAAACAATCCTAAATAAATATGAATAAAATTAAATATGTTATGTATAAACTTAAGTATGTTTGTAAATTATCACAATATTATATATTGCTCTACCCGCTGACAGTGAAGCTCTTTTCCACTTTGAGGTTAGCTGGAAGAGAACTCTTGAAATTAAATGAAACGAAATTAAACAAAATAAAACGTAATTAAACTAAATTAAACGAAACGAAATGCAACTAAATTAAACTTAATGAAACGAAATTAAACGAAATGAAATGAAATTTACTTGTCAGAAACATTGTATATAAGATTTTGCATTTGTCAAGTTTACAAGATTAATTATTTGTAGAGTTCATCTCGTCTTTGTTTTGCCTACCTCTGTCCTATTTTTTATGTATTATTAGTGTATACAATAAAAAGTGAATAAATAAACAAATTCTAATAACACAATGTAACACTAAGAAACACGTCCCACAGCAGACACCGCTAATTATGTTAAGTACAACATCTAATTTAACTGTTAAGATAGTAACATTTAACCAGCCGAGGCAAGTTCTCTTCAAAATTGCAATACAATTGAGACGGAGGGAAGTTTCGACGCCATAAACCGAGAACTTGCTAAACTTACTTATACTCGTATTAATTCCGCGAACTAAACTTCTTTGCTTTCAGTACTGCAGGTCGAGCAGATTTAATGCATATCTAGTAGATAACCTCGAGTGCACTAAGGCAAGAGATCCCATACTTTAAAATAACAGAACACCCACCAAATACCTTTCATTTTGTAAAGGATCTCAAATTATTACAAATTAAGAACACTCTAATTTAGATATGAACAAAACACTACATTTAACACTACATATTTACATTTATTTATATCGTACTATTAATTTATTTATATCACACTACACATTTTTAACCCTCTTTACAATTGGTGACCATGAATTTGTATTATTTAATCATTGCTGTCAGTATCTGAATTTTAATTATTTTATATATCAATTAACTTAACTTTATGGACACTCACTATTATATATAGTTCCTTTCATACATGTACTTATATTACTTGCACAACTCTAACTTGCCTACCTCGCTAGAAATCAAAATTTTTGTTTGTATAAAATCCTTTTTAGCATGTAAGTTATTTTTTAAGAGCTGTGGATTTCTGTAAAAAAAAACCCTGCTGCAAGAAAAGAGTACATTCCTTTTTAAAAAGCCCACAACGACAACATACCTGCATTTTCTCTGGTGTTATGAGCTACATAGTTGTTTGCATGTTACTTAAAAAATTATAAGTGTTGTTTATGTTATGTTGTATTAACTAGTATTAAGTACATATAAAAAAAAATACTTTACCTTCAGAAATACAATAGTGAAAACCGAATTCACTTTGATGTAGTAGTTTTTGCCTGATGCCGTAACAAATATACTGACAGACAAAATTTCTAAAATTAATTGTTTTGGCTTCTATTGAACCTATTAAGGCCCCTTACATCAATTTACAATTACAATCTTATTCTACTCGTATTAGCCTAGTAAAATTTTACATATATTCATTTTTTACACTTCTTTCTGTAAGTTTTAAAATCTAAACACGCAGAAGAGTGTCCAGCCAAGTTCAAAGAAAAAGAAATTGGCGACACAACAACCGTGTGAATATTACACACTCATTTCAAGCTACTTTTGACTCTCTCACAACTCGAAACCAATTTAACCTACATATAAAAATTTGGCACAGTTAATAAAGTCCCTTAGCTTGTCTAAAATCGTTGCATGTTACTTAATAAAAATAAGTTGATTAGACGAATATTATAAAGCTTTTTTCAATGAAGTCGGAACGATGCTTACTCGTAATACTGACTTGGCTTTTATTTCACATTTATGTTTCAGATAGTATATAAGTTACGTGACGTATGTGGTGCTAGTGTTTCCCTGTTACCCAAACATCTGTTTAACTTTCAGATTTACAGTATTAGTAGTACTGTAATTTTACAGAAGAAATAAGAATAATAATAAAATCTTTATTTCGCACAGTAGAGACGTATACAAGGAGTACTTATACAGAATTTGCATATACAACGGCCTTATCGCTAAAAGCAATCTCTTACAGACAACCTGAAGAAGAATAACGAATTCGAATTGGGGGAGGCCTCACCTCCACCAATTGGAGATTTTGCCAACAGTTGCCGCACTTAGCAGGTGGGTTGGCAACTCCAATTTTCTTTGGTGATATTTTAAGATAGATGATTTTAAGATAGCTGCTCATCCCTCAAACATTAAGTTCCCTTTGTCACCTTTTACGACACTTACAGCATCCTTTCCTGTGGGTGTCGTAATTCTTTCCAGAGGTGGTCCATTCTATGCCGGGACCACACGGCGACATATAGAATACGTACTTGCAAATAGTGCAAGTATATATACTGTTTTTAGTTGATTAAAAAAACGCAACACCTGAAATTTCGTTTTTACATTAATTCATTTTCCTGTTACGCTCTCGTGTAGAGATAGTTTTAAATGTTTATAACAACACATAGTGCTGGCTACCCACCAGCAGCATCTGGTAACGAGCAAAGTTTTTAGCGCAAAACTTATGAATAAATTACATCAAGTCGAGCCAACTCATAACCGTCTGCTCTAATGAACACTATAACAATATGCTTCGAAGTTTCCAACGAAGATGCACCGGAATGGGGATTTCTTATTGTTATAGACGTATTATTTTAATGTCATTGATAAATTCGTCTGTTAGAGACGATTGGAGTTTACCAGAGGAAGACTTTGCACAAAATTTGTTTGCTTGGGCACCCATTCATGTTTCTACCGTGAATCAGTTGTGTTTGCATAGCTGTGTTTCGGTTTGAAGGGTCGAATATGGCAATGAAATTACAGGGTACAGAGGAATAATACCTGAGTCCTCAGGGATGGCAACACAGGGGGGGTAACATGGGCGAAACAGCATACTCTGTTATGTCCACGGTTGCAAAAAAAAGTTGCATTAAATATTAAATCTTAAAGTATGTGAGAGAGCTATGCTATATGAGGGTATCCGCAAAATCTCGAAGGAAAAGCAAGCTGAAATTTCAATGGGCTGATCACATAGCTCGGAAAATCGACAACCGATAGGGAAGAAAGGTCTTGAGTGACGATTTCGTTCAACAAAACTCAGTGTAGGATGACTCCCCACTAAATGGAGTGACTATCTCAAAAATCATTACTCCTCTCCATCCGAAGGTTGCCTGGAAGAGATCGCTCTTCGCGATAAGGTCGCCCATTGTTTTCTCATTGTGATTATTTCTTGTGATTATTTATATTTATAATAAGTTTACTATTGTAATCTTATGGAGTAAACAGTAAAGAGTATCTATCTATCTATCTATCTACAGGAAGTGAGTGGAAGCAGGTGGCTCAGGACCGTTTCTTCTGGCATTCTTTAGAGGAGGGCTATGTTCAACAATGGATAGATGATAGCTGATATGATGATGATAAATTATTTCTTCATCCAGATAAATATTATATGAATTTATTTTTTCTCTATTCAAAACTGCAATGTCTCCGTATTTCTCGATTTGCCCAATGATTAACTGGTAGAGAACACCACCTGGTATTAAGTCCGCCAAATAAACATAGAATTTTACTGTGCATTAAAGTTTAAATAAATAAATAAATACATATATTTAAAATGGAAAAGTTATAACTCTTTCAATTTAACAAAAACACTTGCATCGGACGAATCGTTCCCAACCCGATCACGACCGCCGTCGCTTCATTGCAACTTGCGAAGTTTATAAAACTCTTAATTAAACTGGTTTTAACTGGTATTTACCTGCATTATACAGTATTTCTGTTAAGAGTGACTGTAACTACTTTATACTTATAAAATGTTTAGTTATTTTTTATTGAATTTTTAATAGTCGAGTTAAGAAGGAGGCTGCTACCTATCCCTCGACTATTAAATTCCCTTATTCGCATCTTATGACACTCACGATGCAAAAAGGGGTAGTCTATTCTATACCGGGACCACATAGCAATTTGATTGATTCTAAAAGTTGAAAGGAACGATAAGTACATAGATAACGTACTAACAAATTATGAATACGCCAATAATAATATTTGTAACCCTCGGTCTTGTATAAATAGAAAAAAAAAATCAAAAGCGATCTGTTCGAATCGGGAATTTGCCGTTCATTGTTTCTGCATACCCCAATGGAATACGGACGTGCCGTGTGGATATTATTCGATATGTTTCCAAATGTTAGTTCTTCAATCTTACAAAATTATTTGAATTTTGACACTGAATTTTTCAAAAATATATCCTTAGATCATTAAATAATTTTTGTTGGTTGCTTCGTGCTAGGAATTGCACGTACGTAGCTATTAGATAAAATATATTACGAACTTTCTAGAAACGCTTGTCACTAGGAGGCGTCACTATCATATCGCTAGGTAGTTAAAGGTATTATAGTATAAGCAGGTATAAATCTAAATGATTAATTTTAGAATCTTTTGTACCAATGAACGCTTTCTAATCATTTTATTTGTGTTTATCATTTTATTTGTTATAATACTTCGTAGATTAAAGTAAGCAGTAATTTTTATTTATCTTGTACATAGCTAGGTCAAATCCTAGATTAATATATAAAAAAAAATATGCAATTTAAAATGGCAAACAAGCTTACGATCTACATGATTAAAAGTTGTAACCATCGTATTTAAACATAAACAGTACCATGGACATAACAGAGTATACTATGTCTTCAACGATAACGTCTATGCGTTGCCATTCAAAAGAACTTAGATGCTATGCCTCTGTACCCTGTAATTTCATTGCTATATTCTACCCTTCAAACCAAAACACAGCCATAGAAACCCAACTACTTCAAGGCAGAAACACGAATGGGAATGAGGTTTCCAAGCAAACGACTTTTGCACTAAGTCTCCCTCTGGTACTGTTACTCCTAATTTACGAGGGCAAAATACATAAAAAAGTAATAATAAATACAGTAATATTATAATATACCGTAAGCTATTCAGTCTTTCGTATAACTAAATGTAATATTCGAGCTGCATACCTCTCAGACGTTCCCCGGACGCTAAAGCCCACAAAACGTGAGATATGTCTCTACAATTCGATACACTTACATTATATACCGCGTACTCGATGACCAGTGCACTGAGACCTCTGCCACCTCCCTTTCACTTGCTTAAGTTGAATGAAACCAGATCGCAGTAAGATTTCACTGGAGCTCTCTGTAACTGGACGGCTTATACAGTATGATACAATAACAATATATCAAAGGGACAGCTGCCGAAAGTGAAGAATGGTTCCACGTCAACACAGTCCTCAAGGAGTTTCGGTCAATATGAACCAGACGGCAGAGAATATGCTTCAAATGTATGTGACGATTGCTGGACCTGATTCTGTTTGAAACAAAAGATTTTCTTCTTTATGTCCAAAGAATCGAGATAGTTGGAAGTTTAAACGCCTCTGCCTGTAGGATCCGTATATCGCAGATAAATGGTCTGATTTCAATGCGGTTTTGGTTTATGTGGTCCAGAGAATTAATAACTATGAGAATTTTACTTTTATACTATACTGTAAGTCAATGTTACTGTATAGATAATCAAAATTAATACCTATTCTCAAAAGAATGATCAATATCGCTTTGGAACTGGCAAAGATACCGTTTGAGTACACAAAATACACATATGTGCATCACTTCGGTTGACTAGTTCAGTTTTTAGATTAAAAAAACTGCTTTCGTCACAACTGGAGTCGGTTTTTTGTGGAATACTATATTTAACTTGTGAAATCATTTGAAAGAAAGTCAAAATTTAACGCAGTTATCGCATAATCTACACACAAAGTCCTACTTTAGTTCAACCGAAATCTTGGCCTATAGTCTCAAAAGGTAAAATTAAATAATTATTGGAATACAACATTCGTAGTTTAATAATGTTTAATTAATTCACTTGCCCAATTAAAATCCAACCAACAATGCAACCAATTTCCTGGCAACAACAATAATCATTATCAACTCACTGTGACAACATTGTTCCAGTACACAACAAACAACAATTTACGACTATATTCAATAGCTCTCGGGTGGAGAATGTTTGCCTACGGGATGATGTGGCGTGTATTATTTATGTATTGAGTTATGGGGTCTTGCGTACAGTGGATTGTACATTATATAAGGCATTGTTGATCTCGAGTCAATCGATAGATCGTTTGTCTGATTGTTCAAAAACTATTATTAGATACTATTTGCTTCATGTTGGACACTGAGATCTCGAAACGTATTTGGTAAAAAAAAATATTTAGTCTACTTACTCATACTAACATACAACTGCTGACCAAAAGTCTCCCCCTTTAAACTGATATAAGGAACGATCCCAAGCCACCTTCATTAATTCCTTGCAATGCATTTAAGATCATCGCTCCATCTAATGAAGAGTCGACCTGCACTGTATTTGCTTGTACGAGCTCGCTTTTAGGTAAGCTTTCTTCATATACTGATTTATTTATTGGTACTATCTTTATAAATGTGAAAACTTATAGTATTTTAAGATATAGTTATATATATGTATATAATTATATATATAAATACATATAGTCTTTGGAATATGATGGAAGACCATAGGCGATGTCCTTCATATTGATTGATTGGCCGGGATAAAGATAGGATAGCTTGCGTCCTTGTCAATGCTAAATATTAAAGTTTACATATATATTCCTTACTAATATTATAAATGTGAAAGTAAATTATCTTGTTTGTTATCTTACTTTCTTAACGGCTTAACCAATCACTATGAAATTTGGTACATACTATATGAGATGGACGGATATAGGCTTCTTTTATCGCGGTCACATATCCTCGATACGAGGACGAAATCGGGGGTAAGAGCTAGTCAATAATATTAGTAAGAAAATTAGAAAGTAAATTAAAATAATTTAATAAAATAAATACGTATATATGTATTTCAAGAAAATAAAGACTTTATTTCTAAGAGTAGAAATTCAACATGAGTCATCCTCCAATTTAGATCCTGGCACTCATCAACATCACCCTACGCATGTTCAAACATACAATCACTATTAAAACCCGCCGATAATGTTCATTTTTCAAGCCCCCGTACTCTGTAAATAAATCTTGCACGCCTGCGCGCGATGGCGATGACTAAATTAATCTATCTCCAACACAATGCACCGTATTTATTGCAAATTTATTATGGACACCGTGGCACGGCCCACGTTTATTAACTTCTATTGTTTGACCAATAGATTAATGGTACTTGGTACAGGGGATTGGAGTGTCTAAGATTGCTTTTGTAATCTTTGCTTGTCGTTTTCTAGACCTGCTTTCGATTGTTACGGTTATTGTTTATTATTTTTAATTATACTTGCCATGTGGTCTAAATGGACTACTCCTTTTCTTTGGATGTCGTAAGAGACGACTAAGATTTAAACTAAATTTAATGGTCGAGGGATGGGCCGCGGCATACATCTTTAAACATTACTAAACCCCAACTGCGGCTGCATACATAATATATGTAATGTAATAATTTCATTTACTTATGAAAAAGTTCAAAAGAGCATTCGTAACTTTTGCTTACCGAAATGTGGCAATACCACCCTTATCTATTTCTAAACAATTTAACATTTTTGAATGTTTCTGATTGATTATTTAAAAAAATCTCTGCTCTCGAACTAAAACGTTAATCATAGAAAACATTGCTTATAAATCTACCACTAAAACCTTTGCGCCTGCTTCATATTTTGCTTCGGAATTTTTCAAATACATTTTTGTTATCAATATCCAAATTTTCAGTAACATCTTAATAAAAATACTATTACATGTTAGTTTTGAGTTCATTAGCAGAGAAATTTTTAAATAATAAATTAGGAACATTGGGAGTTGATAAATTGTTTTTGAAAATTAGCAGATAACTACGACTTTTCTACTTTTCGGCAAGCAAAAGTTATGGACACTATTAATAGTTCATTGCTACTTATGCGAGTCAAATTACCCTATTGTATTCATCTTATATAGGTCTCATGTAAAATGCGACATATTGCAATATCAGCTATATATAATCCTGTATATATAGTAAACCTGATGCTAAGCGATTACCTTTAAGCATGGGTAATATGAATATCGATCCGATATCTATATATTGGGTGTCTCTGGATATTGATGGTGGAAAAAAGGTTATCATCCATGTCGATATCGCCCATATCGGTCGGATATCAATTTTACGAATATGTTAAAAGTTAGTAAGTATATTCGTTATTGGACTAGTATATAGATTTGTAACTAAAATATTATTATAATATTATAATATTGCTATATATTCATCATCACATCATCATATTAGCTCTTAAAATCCACTGCTGAATATAATCGTTCCCCTTGGGGGGTTTTAGTAGTAGTTGCCACGCCAGATTAGTAACCGCAGTTAGGCTTTATAGATGTTTTAAGAGCGACGCTGCTGCCCATCGCTCGCCCACCCTTAGTCGCCTCTTATGACACCCACTGGAAAAAAAGGGATGGCCTATTCTTTGCCGGGACAGACATACACGGAGGTATATTACCCAACTCTAATTACCATTCTCCTTAGGCATCCAGAACATCACGGAAATTGCTTTGCAAAAAAAAGAAAAAGTTTATTTTATTTTATTTTTTCTGTCATACATTTATGGTGTTATTTTTTTCCAAAGAAGTCGTTACGTAGCAACAGCCGTTGTTTCTTGTACAGCATCATCACCTGTAGCGACATCAGTTTGTGCTGTAGCTCCACCACCATCATCATTTGTCGTATTCGAAACATCTGTAGTTTTACCATCACTAACTGTAACTGTACTATTACCTAACTCGATAGTTACATTAATGTCACTTTGTGTAGTACTTCCATGTTCTAAAGATGCAAAATCTTCTTCGGGTTTAAGGTGGTTATGATAATCCTCTGGCATGGCGCGGGCCGTGAACACACATGTTGACATGCATTCATACTCGTCCGAGAACATGTTGATGTTAGGAAGACACCCTCGCCATATACCCACCTCGCATCTGGACCCTGGCTTCCAGACTGGTCTTCTTGACTGGTGTCGGCGGTTTCCCACAGTCGTCCCATCGGAAACTAGACATGCAAGCTTCGGGTATCCCTGCAAAACACATATAAAAAATGTTTTGATGTTTTAGTTTTTTGCACCAAAGTTTGTCCCATATTTTAATGTAATTTTAACAAACAATAAAATTAAATATAAGAACGATAACGATTCTTTATACTCGTTGTTTTAGAAATTGAAAATTAAGCAATTTCTAAAAGAATGAAGTTCTTAATACAGCTGTATTTTCTGGGCTAACTCAAAACCATTCTTATTATAATTCATTGGATTTACGAGCCTGTTAATTTCATATTATTTTTGTCGCAAATTTAATTTGGTGTAATTTTTTGTAGTAAAATTCTGTTTTTATCTCTACACATTCTGCATTTGACATAAGATTCCGCGTTCGAAATTAAAATATTCCAAAATCTAATGTATTTATAGATAGACGATATTTAAAAAAAAAACACAATATTGTACATCCCTGCGTAAATTTTTCGTTTAAATTAAGAACAATGAAATATTGCTTATTTACATTACAGATTTATCATAATTGGATTTTTGTTTTTGGAAAAAAATATTAAATTGTTCAATTCATAAAAACTTCCGAAATTCATATACATTACATTGAACATATAATATAGATGACCTCGTCATCGATTTTTGCATATTCATCATTCATTCATCAGTTCAGTCGGTATCTATCCACTGTTAGGTATAAGCCTTCAGTATCTACCAACATCTGCAATCCTCCTCTTTTCGGATAGAAGAGCACACATTATTGGTCGTATTCATTGGGGGGTTTATGGCCATAAGTCGCCACTGGACAAACGAATTGGATACTGGAATTTTTGGAAAAAGATTTAAGTGGGTTTTTTAAAAGATTTTTATAAAAGTTTAGACAAAGGGAGAAGATATCACTATATGGGAGAAAGTGGGATAGGATAGTGACAGCTATGATCTCTGTGGGTGCGTACCCATATTCATCAGAAAGATGAACCCTCTGTAGTAATTTCTTTGCGTATTATTCATTTTAAAATAAGAACAGATAAGCTAATATTAATTTTGACGCGTTTAAAGCGTAATTTTTTTTTTTATTTCATTTGATGAAATTTATTGCAATGAATATGGTAAGTTTAGGAAATATTATATATTTTGTGTATTATTGATATTCAAGTTATTGTTGTAACTTTATACATGCATGCCTTTATTTTTAATTCAGTTACATTAGTCATATATTTAGAAATATGTATTGCATACAATATTCTACATTTAGATTCAATTATATTATATCATCCATTTTACTTGCAAAATGATCTTTTATTTTTTTTTTTTTTTCTAAATATAATCTACTCATGTATTAAAATGCTGCTTAGTTCATATAGCCGTGAACGTGCCAGAGTTAACAAAGTAAATAAATATGTAACTTTGTAACCGCCGTTAAGAAGAAAATAAATTTTCTACGCCAACTGCTTTTAATGTCGGGGGGTAATAACTTCGCGAGTGAACCTCTCCGCAACACTGTTACACGCCGTCACTAAGTTTCAATAACTTAAACATAAGAACATAATACTTTGTTACTTAACGATAGGAAATTTGTATTTCACCTACAGCGAGGAGTCAATGAAAAGACGTGGTTTTGAAAACACGCTACTAAATAGAGATTTTTTTTTTTAAAAAGTCATTTACTAATAGGTACCTCTGTCCCATTCGCGTTACAACCGTGAAGCAATTGTTTGCTTGGCTGTGTTTCAATTTGAAGGATGCGATATGACAGTGAATTAACAAGGTGCAGAGATATAACACCTTAGTACGCAGGAATGTCAACGCATGGGGGTTATAATGAGCGAAACGGTATACTCTGTTATGTCCATGGTACTAAAGCTGTACTTTTATAACTCTATTTTAGTTTATAGGCGACGGTTACCACTTTCCATCAGTTAGACCGTTGTCCTTGTTTGCCATTTTAAGTTGCATAAAAAAAACGTACCTGCATTAGATGATGTTATAGAAAATTTAATAAAAAAAATACATATTAAAACTAATTTACATCTGGCCATAGCAAACACCACCATTTCAAATAATACTGCAAAATTTATTTAATTAGTTTTTAATTAAAATAAAACACATTAAGATAAATGAAAATTGCATGATTTGAAAACATTATCAAAAACGCATATAAATTTACAACACATAATTAACATCTACTATGCTTACTATACTACATCTCCAAGGCAACCGCAGTTAGGGTTGCCAACCTGCCTGCCAAGTGTGGCAACTACTGAAAAAAAAAACCAATAGAGACCTATGTTCAGCAGTGGACAGTTAACGGTTGATACAACAAAATAAATAAATTATTATTTTTGAATAAAAAAAATTTTTGGTATTTTTTTTCTATCAAAGAAATATAATAATTATAATAATAAACTCTTTATTGTGCAAAATAGAAATGTATACAAGAAGTATTTACACAGAATGTACATATACAAAAGGCGGTCTTATCGCTAGAAGCAATCTCTTACAGCCAACCATAAATAGTAGAATAAACATATTTTCTTTTTAAACCTTATTTTTTTTATTTTATATAATATATTGGAATCATAAAAATGTATTACTAAATACTAACACTAGTTTTAATAAATGGATTACCTTAATGAACATATAGTGTTCAAAATAAAATATATAATGTTCAAAATAAAACCTTAATCCCTTAATAATAAAACACAGATTTTTACAATATTGGAGTCCGTCATTATTATTTTTCTCCCACCTTACATTAACGAATAAAAAAAAGTACTGACTCAATAGAGGCGTGTGCGCGGACGCTTGCTCCTGTAAAATAAACGTAATTTGTGTATTTTAAACTGTATGTGCGCTGAAGAACCTGTAAGAATTTGTGTGTGCGTGCATATAGGAGTTGAGGAAGAACTGCCGATCACCTACAGCAGAAAAACTCACGAGGCCAATGCCAGGTTAGTCCTCCTCGACAGACGGAATCTTTCCCTTATAAAACGCATCCACTGCGGTGTTTTACCTTACAAACATATAATAAAAAAATTAATCATCAACATAAATATACTTGTAGGTAACTTATACCTACCACCTACTAAAGTAAGCAATTTATTTTTTTTTAATAAGGGAAAATGGAATGGTAACGCCTGCGCTACGCCGCCTGGGATACGCTGGCGTGGCACCAGTGAAAGGTGATAGATGAGAATGAAAATAGGCCAGTTAGCCCATCATGATAAATCCATTAGGAATTAACCATGATAGTTTCCAGGGGGCACCGCGTGGAGGTCGACCTGATTGGGTATATTGCTAGCAATGGGATTCTTAGTCTCCATTACTAACAAACCCTTTCCCCCCTAAAGTAAGCAATTAAAACACATTCCAAAGTAAACAAAGATTTCTTGAGGCGAGTGTCAACCCATCGTGAAGTCCGTGGATTCCCACAAATCGGCCATATTAATTTCACCTGTTTGAAACTAATTAAAAGTCGTTTAAGTGAGAAGTGACCCGAAATGCCTCCTGTACCCATATCAATGTCACTCGAGTGTATGGTATTCAAGCAAAATGAATTTTCACGCGTCACTGCGTATTGGGGATAATTCACTAATAAATCAATAAAATCATTGATTACTTTCTATTTTTTTTTTCTGTATCTAGAGAAGATTTGTTTGTATGTTTATTTGTTTGTAATGGATGAACTTGAATATTACTAAATTTTAAAAATTACTTCATCTATAAAAAGCTAAATTATCAACGAGTAAAATAGACTATATATTATTAAAAAAAAAATATCTAATCGTGCGAAGTCGGACCGGATATATAAATAAATATTCTTAAGTGGCTTCGAAAAGCAGAAGATTCTAAATTACGTAGCTATTTTTTTAACAGATTTTAATCACTTTATATTTTTTTAAAATCAGATTTTTAAAATTAAAGTGATTATTAAAAATCCTAATATTATTTTTTATATTTCTTTTTAAATATTATTCTGTATTGATTTATTTATTACATAATTTAAAAAAAAAAGAAATATAAACTATTTATTTATTTATCAAGGCACACCAACAGTACATGTGTAATACATTAAAAAATAAAATGAAAAACAAGAGAATATATACTAATATTTATTTATACTTTATTATACACAAAAATTACATACTTATATATTAAATGAAGATGTACAACAGGCGAGCTTAACACTGTAAGAGTTCTCTTCCAGCAAACCCTGAGTGGAAAGGAGCATTTATTACCATCCGATATATTGTGTTTTTTATCTATCATTTATTCCAATATTTGTATGTTTACAAAGTTTATATATTTTATGTAGTTTTTATTTAAAATATAAAATTCTCTTGTCACGGTGTTTGTTACCAAACTCCACCGAAACGGCTTTACCGATTTTCATGAAATTTTGTGTGCATATTGGGTAGGGCTGAGAATCGGCCAACATCTATTTTTTATACCCCACAATGACAAGGATGACCCACCCCTAAAACTTTTTTTTAATTTTTTGACAAAATTTTGTATTTTATTATAATATGATTTAGCATTGAAAAATACATACATACAACAACAGGGTTGCAAGATGGCAATTGAATATAATAATTGTAGTACGATGGATTTCTATATATAGTTCTAGAAATAATGTAATTGGTAAAACAACGTTTGCCGAAGTCAGCTAGTTATAAATATATTTATGCTCAAAATTTTAAATGTTTTTATTGCAATATACACAAATCGTATGACTGCCTATTTTTATTTTTAAATAATTCAATTCACATGAAAAGGATTGCTGGAAGAAATCTCTTATTGGAGATAAGCTCGCCTTCGTATATTACATAAAAAAATAAATGTTTTTATTACTATACTTGAGTACAATATGGAATAAAGAGAGAAAGAAAAAAATGTATAAAACATGTATATAAATCGAATATAAGTACCCTATAAATGCGAGTACAATATTTAATTTGAATAACGTAAAATTATATTATTAAATATAATTTTATAATACACATCGTGTATCTGTAAGTGGATTATACTTTTTATCAATTAAATACCAAAAAAAAAAAGATTGGTTTACTCCCGCCATTTTATTTCGTGTTCCTTTAATTTTTACGTTAAATTCATATTTAATCTCATAAAAGCAAGTCTCGCATTCAGCATACGGGGCTCTGAACTAATTAGTGAGTAAGTTATTTTATTAAACTTCATTCTACGGATTAATTTAAAGTTTTTACAGGTAATATCTGTAAATTGGAAGTAATAAATCATCAGCTTCATATCTGTCGTAAACTGTCCACTGATGAAAGCCTAAAAACTAAGCCTTCCCCAGAAAGGGAGTTTTGCCAGTAGCTGCCACGCTTGGCAAACGGATTGGCAACCGCAGTTAGGCTTTTAGTCATGTTTTAAGAGGAACACTATCGTCCATCCCTGTACCATTATGTTCCCTTAATCAGATCTTACGACATAGGAAAGGAAGCCCATTCTGCGCCGGGACCACACGGCGGATATAATGAATATAATAATAATTTATAGCCTTAATTTTTATTGTGATTATTTCTTGTAATTATTTATATTTATAATAAGTTTACTATTGTAATCTTTTGGAGGAAACAATAAAGAGTATCTATCTATATATCTATCTAATAGCCTTTCACTTATATAAAATACAAAAGCCAATTTTCAACTGTATCTATGTTAATGCAATGGAAAATTATATATTATCAAATACTACTTATCAGACATGGCTAATATCGGTACCGCACTAATATATTGAGTTCTTCTCGACATTTATATATATATATATATATATATATATATATATATATATATATATATATATATATATATATATATATATATATATATATATATATATATATATATATATATATATATATATATATATATTGTTATTCCTCTGTACTCAGTAAAATCACGCTATATCCCATTCAAATCCGAAACACAGTCATGCAAACACAACTGCTTCACGGTTGAAACACGAATGGTTCTACCAAGCAATCGACTTTTGTACAAAGTCTCCTAAAAAAGTATGTAAATTTTAGTATGTATGTATATCAATTATTACTAGTATCGCATTCGAGTATTCTGACACTTCCCTAAGGTTAATTGGGAAAGAATGCTTTTAGCATAAGTTCGTCTTGTATACATACATATCGTCATAGTCGTAGAATACTGACGGATCTTTATACATAATCTTCGGCAGGTCCGTCAGTATTCTACGACTATGACGATATACTAATGTATAAATAAAATACCAGAAAAAGATATTAAAAGTAACATAAAATATTACTTTCGTTTTTCTTTCGTATGTGGATGGAGAAAATAATAGAAAAAAGCAAAAAAAAAACAGTGACATATATATTTTTCTTATATGTTTGCGCCACAGTAACACAAAATGGCGAAGTTTTAAGTTTAAACGAGAGAGCCCAAGGGGCCGTTCGAAAGTTTTCGCCTTTACAATCAGTAATCGGTCTGTTCGTTTAACAATTCAATAGTTACAAGTTACAAGTAAATATTGTTCATAAACTTTGATATTATTATCTTGAGAGATTTTAATATACATATTTCTAGCTCAATTAGATGGAAATTTGAAAGTAGATGTTATTTCCAAAAGTGTGTATTCGATTTTAATATTTGTCCTACTAATGAATAATCGTATTAAGTAATAAAAATAATATGTTAAAGTAAATTACTTTAAATTTAAAAGTCAATTTTGAAAAAAAAATATATATATATTTGAATGAAAGAAATATTTTATTCCAGTAAAGACTATTTATTAGATTTAAACCACATATTTTGAATAGTAAATTTATTTCATTACTGCCATTATTTGTGGATTAATTTAATTGAAAATATATTTATTTCTAATATATACTATGATTTTATAACATTAATCTTTTGAGTTTCATAGATAAACTTAAAAACAACTTGAAATGGAAAAGTTGGAATGTTGATGCATTTTCTATGTTCTCTAAGCGATTTTAAGCAATAATTTCACTAATTTAGGACCGAATTATGTCAATGATACTATACATTGTCTATAGGTGAATTTGTTTTAAATCTATTAGAATTTTAGTTCATATTGGTCAGATTTCGCTGTGATATTAAATAGTTATTATAATTTTATTTATATAAATAACTTCATTGACAAATGAAAATTAGATACAAAAGGCGGATTTATTGCTAGTAGCATTCTCTACTAGTCAACCTTTGGAATGAACAGTGAATCACGAACGCGGTACTTCATTATTTAAATACGAGTAGGTCATGAAAATGTATACCTATACAAAGTAAATAATGCATACATAAATATAAACGAATATGCATATATTTAATATGTAAATAATATAAAATATAAGTAATATATAAATTAATAATATATGTATAGGATATACATATATATTTATTAATATTCCAGAAAATACTACAAATATAAAGACACTGTGACAATTTAAGAGCAATCCAAAATGGCTTTTGGATAATTGTTAAAACTCAATTAAGGTCTTGTTAGACTAGAAAATAATTGCACTTTATAAGCACGTAAGACTTTGTACAAAAGTCGATTGCTTGGGTACCTCTGTCCCATTCGTGTTTCTAACCAAAGCAAAAATTTGCATGGCTGTGTTTCGGTTTACAGGGTGGGTGTGCGTGAATTTACAGGGTACAGAGGAATAACATCTGAGTCCTCAGGAATGGCAACGCATGGGGGGAAATCATGTGCGAAACAGTATACTCTATTATGTCCACGGTACTGCTCATGTCTATAGGCGACGGTTACCACTTTCCATCAGGTGGGCCGTCAGCTTGTTTACCATTCTAAGTTGCATAAAAAAAGAAAAATAATATTTTATCATTGGTATTTGAAAAAATTACTATAAATATTAAAATTTTGCAAGCATCTGTATGTCATGTTTTTTAGCAAATAAATTAACTATTATTATTATTAAATATAAAAGATGATGATTAGCTACTATTGTTGTGATGAGTTCATAAGTTTCATAATTTAGAGATTGATTTACAGAAATAGTGGAAATTCGACCCCAATGTTTGATTACAATTTTATTATACATACATACATCTGTCTCTAACCTGTCTCAGCACACAGACATCACATTGTTTACAACCGGATTGACTCACAAATACCTTAAGCAAACCGGATAACCAGTTTGCGGAATGCTTACTCATTTCGCGAAATCTCCCTTCCGCATGGGGGAATGGCGGAAATGATTTTCCGATTGCTTTAACAAATGTTCACGGCTCGATAATTTTGCAAATATTAAAGTTTGAAGAGTCTACGTCTGGGGCGCAATTTCCGTGTTTACTATTGGTATTAATTGGGAAATTAAATATTCATAATTCCAGTCCATCTGGTTCGTTACTTTTTTTTTTTAAACTTTTTATACAACGTAAAATAGCAAACGAGCTGACGGCCCACTTGATGAATAAATAGATAGATAGATAATCTTTATTACCAGTAATAAAAATTAAAAAAAAACACTAAAAAAAAAACAATTATTTTTGCTGGTAATAGGAGCCGCCTCAGCTGTTGCTATATATGTACAGCTCCAACGAGATGTACCTGTATAAGGCTGATTTTCAGGCGGCCCCTTAACTCCTTTACCTTTAGCATGCGTGCAGGTCGCCAATACCTATTTCTCGGATGGGAGACTCAACATGCTTAACAACTAAATAAAAGTGATATATACATGACTAGTATGCACATAACAGAGTGTGTTGTGTCGCTCATGATACCTTTCATGCGTTACCATTCCTGAGGACTATGGTGTTATAGCTTTGTACTTTATAACTTCATTGTTATGGCAATATCTCACATATCAATTTAAACACACCCATGAAAACATAGGAGGTTAGTCCCCATTGCTGTCAATATATCCTATCAGGTCGACCTTCACACGGTTACCCCTGAAAATCATTGGAACTAATTTATCGTTGAATTCGTCATGATGGGCTAGCTGGCCTGCCTTTTCATCCTCACCGATCATCCCTCACTGGTGCCTGCCAGTGTATACCAATAGCGCAGGTGGGGTTATTTATTATTTCATCCATCATCATCCATTGAAAAAATGCCAACCTGCTTGCCAAACATGGGAACTACAGGCAACCAGAGGGAGACTTTGTACAAAAAGGTACAGGCTTGGGTACCTCTGTCCCATTCGTGTTTCAACCGTGAAGCAATTGTCTTTGCATGGCTGTGTTTTGGTTTGTAGGGTGGGATATGGCGTGAATTTACTGGATACAGAGGAATAACACCTGAGTCCTCAGGAATGGCAACGCATGGGGGGTATCATGGGCGAAACAGTATACTCTGTTATGTCCATGGTACTGCTCATGTCTATAGGCGATGGTTACCACTTTCCATCAGGTGGACCGTCAGCTTGTTTGCCATTCTAAGTTGTATTAAAAAAAAAACCTATGAAACGGGAGACTTATATTAAGCAGTAGACAGTTAATGACTGATATGATGATCACGATGATGAAGTTATATGTATTTACAAAAAAAAGTATTTAAGCCTATCAGTTATAGAGTACCCATATTACAGGCTTAGTTTGACTCCGGTAATGTTTAATTAAATATTTGCTATGAAACACAATTATGGCCGCAACATAGTTTAAAATTATAAAACATTTTATTCACTGCCAGCTGGAATATTGCGAGTTCTCAAATTTTAACGGCGCACATACGAGACGTAGCCGCAGAGCGTCTGCAAGTCTGTAACCAAAAATGTAGCCCGCAACGACGGTACAATTTTAAACTTTATAGCGACAAAACTAGTGATGTGTCGAGTCGATCTTTTTCGCGATTCGAGTATTCTAGGATCTCATTAAAATAGAAATTTCTTACTTGTTCATCTTGACAGAAAAATTTCATTCCGAATGGGCAGTAAAGTCCAAAAAAAATTACTATTCTAAAATACTCGTAATTACCAGAGGGAGACTTTGTACAAAAGTCGATTGCTTGGGTACCTCTGTTCCATTCGTGTTTCAACCGTGAAGCAGCTGTGTTTGCATGGCTGTGTTTCGGTTTGAAGGGTGTGAATTTACTGGGTACAGAGGAATAAATCCTGAGTCCTCAGGAATGCCAATGCATGGGTAGTATCATGGGTGAAACAGTATACAATGTTATTTCCATGGTACTGCTCATGTCTATAGGCGACGGTTACCACTTTACATCAGGTGAGCCGTCAGCTTGTTTGCCATTTTAAGTTGTATAAAAAAAATTAAGTTTTCGTGAATATGAATTATTTTTTTCTTATTTTATAATATTGATTTCAGACAATTACTTGAATATCTTACACATTAACTTAACAGAAGCAAGCACTTTCTCAATTGCTTTCTCAACTTTACTTTTATGATCATGATAAATACTCAGTAATTTAATCATTCGTTTGGTAACTAATGACAATATTTTAAAAAAAATAATACGGAAAATTATAATGCCTATTATTAACACATGTGTAATATTCGAATACTATATTTGGAGTAACATATATTCTGGTTTTTTATATTGAGCACATAAATAGATATTAAAGTTAGTGTTAGTAGTCCAATCAGCCTGACTCGACAAATCATTAGACAAAACACGAGCTTCGCGACCCACTTCAGTGCGCATTAGAAGTACGCATATACATATGTGGGATCGAAACATGCATTTCTGATGTATACTTCTTGCAAAATACACGATGGAAGATTTTAAAGAACAGTAAGGGTAATAAATTTGTAAAACTTATAACACACGAGTAGTGTTTGAACACTATAAGTAGTCGGATCACATATTCGAATACCGTGTATTCGAGTTCTGATACTTGAGTACCTATCATATATTCGAGTTCTGAGACCATCGATATATTCGAATACTAACTCGAATATATCGACGTCAGTACATCACTAGACGAAACGTGGGCTACGCGGTCCTCTTCAATGCAAACTAGAGGTGCGCATATGCGTCGAGTCGAGACGTGCATTTCTGATGTATACGTACGGAACCCACAATAAAGACTTTTAGGGAACGTTGAGGGCAATAAACTCGAGACTGCAATAACACACACGTTTACTCGTCTCTGTAGCCCCGATGCGGAAATAGTGCATGGTATGAACTATGACTAAGCGATTTGAAAATAGTAAAAAAAAAATTTAATAGATAAAAATAAAATCAAAAATTGTCCACGACTGAACATAGACCTTTCCCATAAACTACTGAGCTATCTTAAACCACATAATAGCAGTACGAGAGTGAAACAAGCTTATAATACACTAGTTTTTTGCCCGCTACTTCGAACGCGTGGATGTCAGAAGAGGGAAAAGTAATTAAATAGATTATCGTAGTAAAAGAGTCACTAGATCTTAATCAGAAGGAAAGGGAAAGGGATTGTTAGTAATGGGGTCAAATAGCCTCATTACTAGCAATATACCCCGTCAGGTCGACCTCCATTTGGTTCACCCTGGAAACCATCGTGATTAATTCTTGCTGAATTTGTCAGGATGGGCTAATTGAATTGCTTTCATCCTCATCTATCACTGGTGCCCCGCCAGTATACACCGATAACGTAGGCGGGATCACCATACCATTATCACACAATAAAAAAAATTAGAAGTAGGAATTCCAAAAAAATAAATTACGTCTAGACATACTGTCTAAATCATGATAAATCATACGTCAGCTTAAATTAAATCTTCAGAAACACAATTGGGAAAACCGCATCCAATTTGTTTCAGTAGTTTCTGCGTGATCCCGGAACAAACATTCAGATGAACAAACAGACAAAATTTCCAAAAGATGTTACCTTATTACCTTATTAAGACTGCTCATATTAATTTTTCATAAATATCTTTCATATACTAATATTGTCTATTTACAATTTTTTACCAACTTCAAAAAGAAGCAGGATTGTCAATTTGGTTGTAAGTTTTAATGTAAGTCATGTAATGGCAAAGAAACTCGCGGCCCACCTGATAAAAAGTATAATAGTTACCGTCGGCTATAGACATGAAAAGCATCATTACAAAATGCACTATGGTATGGTTTATATGGTTTCCCTAGTGTGTTGCTATTCGTGTGAAGTACCCATACAGAGGTTTGCGATCTGATTCGATGCCAGAATCCCGGGATAACAGTCATGCATCATCTGTATGAGCTTTTAATGCAATCCTATGAACAATTTCAATGTACATAATTAATGTAATACCAATTTAACACAAATAACTACACCCCAATACAATGAATAGAAACCTCGCGAAGCGAACACGGGTGCAATCAAATTCGCTGCAGGATTCACTGCCCCTGTGGAATAGTAATTGATTTTTAATCTGATTGCAGCCGTCGATTAGAATCTCAGATATAGGTACACTTAACTGGAATGCTTTTCTTTGGAAAACACGTTCTATATCCTGAGGAGATAAAAAACGTCGCTACAAAAAACATCTTAAAATTCCTATCATTGATAGGAATTAGGAGCGAACTTTAAAAAAAGGGTGAGCACAAACGATTATGGAAAGGTCGCAGTGTCACAGGTTTTTCAGCCTCAAAAAGCACGTCTTTTAATAATAATAATAACTGAAATGTTTAAATAAAACTTGGAATAAATCATAGTCCTAACTTGTTTATGTAGTAGAAGTATGTGGATCTATTGCAAGTGACTTCTTGATGTTCTAGATAATTTTGAGAAAATGCTTAAAAATTTAAAATAGATTATAAAGTTTTAGGGATTGGAAATCGATATTTTAGTAATTAACCTATATTTAATAGTATTATATATTTATTTATTATATTTATTTCTCTTCACAAACAATTAAGGGACTTACTACCTATAACATGCAGAACTTTTTAACAATATTATTTGTAGGAACCTGTACTATACGACTTTTTTTACTTCTATTTTTTTTTTATACTACTTAGAATGACTTACTTAGATTAATTTCAGACCAATGTCTTAAGATATATATAATATGGTTTTAAAAGCAAATTTCTTTGATTTTAAAATAATTACAAAACATACTAACCTATAAAATAAAATTAGGGCTCCCATCGATGGAATACAAATTAATAAAAACTTTCAACTGCGCTCACATGGCCGTTCCACGCGGTTATCCTCTCGAATTGCGTATTACGCTACAGTTTCGTTTATTAAACGATATAATCTGAAGCGATTTGCTTTTGCTACACTGTAATTTGATTGGGATTCAAATCTTGTGGTTATTGGATCGCTGTAGGGGGCATGATACTATTATGTTATAATTGAATGAATATAGATCTTCAGTACAGTACCCGTAAGGGTTTATGCAAACGAGAGACAATCTGTCACGCACTTCTTTGTAATCATATTGGAAGATTCATTTGATTTGTAAGACGCATATGTGTACGTGCAAGACAAACATCCTTTGTGTGTATTTGCCCTAAAATGTAATGTATTTGTATTTTTATAAAGTTACATGGATATTTAAATATTTCTCAAACACGCTTAATTGGTTGGACAGCTTTGAATACAATATTGTAGATAGGTAGAACTTCTACCACTAATAAGCAAATTTTTATCCTAAGGTCGTAGAATACGGCTAGCTGAATGTAAAAATTTCTTTCTTTTTTATGTTAATTAGAATGGCAAACAAATTGGCAAGTCATCTGATAGAAAGTAGTAATCATCGCCATATAAACATCATGAGCAGCACCATGATTATCACAGATATTCACTGTAATGTCTATAATACATGGCATGCGTGTATTCCTGAGCATTATGGTAAAATATGGTATTTACAGAAATGTTTGGATATTTGTCTAATTAGAATTAAATTTGATACACAAATAAACTATACCCTGGATTATCACAGAGCATACTTATTTTCTGCGGACGTGTGTGCATAGAATAGGCTACCCCTTCCTTTCCTACAACTGTCATAAGAGCAGAGTAAGGAAACTTAAAGGTAGAGGGATGAGCAACAACGTCCCTCCTAAAACATCACTAAAAGCCTGGCAACTACTGACAAAGCTCCCCTTCTGGGGAAGGCTTATGTTCAACAGTGGACAGTTAACGGCTGATGAGATGATGATGATGATACTTATTTTCTAATTTACACAGGTAAAGCCGCAGGATAAAGTAATCATCGATATATAATATGGAATGTAGTAAGAAGATAAAACAGGTAAATCTTCATGCGCCACTTTAACTTAAATAAATTTTATGTTGGTCTTATTCAATCTATGTTAGCTGAACTTAAACCAGAAATTTTTGAACATCTCTGTAAATTATTGATGCCCATTAATTCTTCTCTTTCCGCGTCTAGGGAAAGTAGATAAAGTTTTGTTTGAGAAATCAGTTCAGGGTACGATAGGACTCATATACCTGAAGAAGGTAAAAGCCCTTAAAATAATAATAATAAAAAAAACTATTCTCTGATAGGTATATTGCAATTTATTTAGTAAACTCTATTTATATTTAATTTTCCCTGAAAAAAGTATAACTCAGATACAGCTGTTTATTGTTAAGAAATTATTTAATGCCGGAAAATTCTAGAGAAAATGTATTATATTCTATATAGATTTGTAGAAGTGGATCCCATGTTCACTTTTAGACTGCATTTGTGAACTCTTATGAGGCTAAGGTACTTAGAATTGCAGTCTTCACATGTCCTCCAAAGCAAAAAAAGTTTGTTATATTTTATTGTTTAAAATTTCGTAAGCAGACATTATATTTTAACGTAATAATTAACGATTTAACGTACGTAAATTTTAGTTGAGAAAATTCGACTAACTTCGAGACAATCCGGACGCCTTATTCAAGTTTTTTAAAAATCTAAATAGCTAAAAACCTAATATGAATCGCACCACTCGCCTACTCTTTAAAGTAGGCTATTTTATAAAAAAAAAAAAAAAGCTATTGAACATTTGAGATCACATACCGAGACATCCAGACCCCGAGCCAATTAAGAAATCTATTTTAAGGTTCTATAACAATTTTATGTCTGTCAGTCACAGGCCTCGAAAATATATATTCAAACAAGCAATTAAGTTGATGGATACAGGTGGCTTAAGTCAATTCCTTGCGACAGTCTTCAAGACGATACCACTTACTTATAATACATACACAAAATATGGGCACAAAAAAGTGTTTTGTACAAGTAGATATCTTAATATAATCATAAAAATACTGACTAGAAGTGACATTCCAGCAATAATAATACTACCATGCAATGTAAGCTGCTCACTGAATGATATCAGAGAATTCTAAAAGAAAAGGAATATGAGTGTATTTAGCAGCAATATTTAACTCACAAAGGAAAATAATGGCTAAAAGTTGGTATTAATAAATCTAAAGAAGAAATGTAGCTACACGCACAATCGCGTACACACATACGCGCGCGCACACGCGCATATGCGCTCACGCACGCATGCGCGCACACACACACACAGTTTGGTTTTACAGAAGAGTACGTCATTGTCACTTCCACTGGGATATTTATTACCATAATAATGTATATTATAATAGAATTCGGAATCTGATATCATAAATTAATAATACGTTGTACAGCGAATAGTTCGCCTATTACAGGCTAAAGTTTCGATTGTTCAGACCGACTGCTAACTTCGATGGATCGCAGCTTCAATACCACACTTGTATAATTGAATTAGGTATATATACGTACCTATGTACCTACCGATACCTAGTTATACGATGTTACTATCTAGTTAAAGATTGAATTGTACGCCAAGAGTATCTTATATTCTATACTGGCTGTTTTCTACGGCTTTGCTCGCGTGAATCTGTATAAAATAGTATATAAATCCTGTGTTCCAAATTAGTTATAACTTACCCGTTACCAAGTTTTACCAAATTACATTCTAATTCGTTCAGCCATTTAAACCTGATTGAGTAATAAACAAAGATTTACGTTTATAATATTAGTACAGTTGCGATATTTTATGTCTTCTAATATTCTATCCAAAGAAAAATGGGTCTAAAAATGATAAATAATATTTTCATCCCATAAAAAAAACCATTGATCATCAATGAGATATCTGTCGAGGCTTTTCTAAAAGACTACAGCATGGGGTTCTTCAAAAAACAAGTTTCTTCAGGGTCGGCAATGCACGTGTGCAACTTAGAATAGCATACAAGCTGACGGCCCATCTGACAGAAAGTGGTAACCGTCGCCTATAGACATGAACAGTAAGTACCATGGACATAACAGAGTATACTGTTTCACCCATGATACCCCCAATGCGTTGCCATTCCTAAGGACTTAGGTGTTATTCTCTGTACCCTGTAAATTCACTGCCATATACCACCCTTCTATCCGAAACACAGCCAAATAACTGCTTCATGGTAGAAACATGAATAGGACAGAGGTATACAAGCAGATGACTTTTATACAAAGTCTCCCTCTAGTAAATGTATGCTTGTTAGCCACTTCAGTGGAATAAAAAAAAAGAAAACACTTTAAAATACAAATTAAATGAACATCTATAATATTAACTCGATTACGGCGTCGCCTGGCAGTCTGGCAAACCCCATTGTATTATTGCAACATACTATACACTGCAACACACGCGTGCAATGTGCAAAACGAGTTACTTAACAGGTGATAGAGGTCGTTGGCATTTTCGAACCGAGCTCTCACACTGAGACGAAATGCCCTTATTAGCGCTGTATGAATAACAGCACGAATAGATGAAGAGCTGATGACAAATTCTGTATAGACACTCATAATGACGGCTGACAGCTTATTGAATTTTATTATTAATTTACATTTAACTTTAAAAAAAAAAGAAATTCATAGATAATGCAAAATCACAAGTTTTAAGTTGGTATAATAATATTATACATTTGTGAGAATAAAAGCTACCGTTTCTATATAAAAGAGTCAATTTAAAAATCCTTACTAATTGTATAAATGTGAAAGTGAATTTGTTTGTTACGTCATGATATCTTAACGGCTTAACGAATAACTATGAAATTTGATATATAGGTACTATAAGGAATGGATAAAAACATAGACTACTTTTTATCTTGTACAGTGAACATATCCCGTTCACACAGACGAAGTCATGGTTAATAGCTTGTATTTTCAACACTTTTGAGTTATTACGTCTCAATGCACTCGATGACAGTTTGAAACCTCAAATGAGATGAATTCTTTATCTAAAAGACTCTATACACCTTAATTAATTAATAAATGTAATATAAGCCTGAATATAATTGTTACAATTTAAAATATTATGAATTCTTAAGTACTATAATTACTACATTCTTGACTTACTATTCAACTTAAACATTAATACATAAATTGTGTTGCTGGCATTGAGTATAACATTTTC
Source organism: Galleria mellonella (assembly GCF_026898425.1). Lineage (NCBI taxonomy): Eukaryota > Metazoa > Arthropoda > Insecta > Lepidoptera > Pyralidae > Galleria > Galleria mellonella. The sequence continues at coordinate 4,115,559 of NW_026442176.1, read as the reverse complement.
ATTTAGCAAATAAAAATATTTAAATAAATCTGAGAAATATAAAAATTGTTTATACAACATAAAGACCATAAACATAATTGCACAATATTTAAAACATTCAGATTTTACAAAATACTTATCTCTACAAAGTGCCCATCAGCTCCTAGACTATAATTATGTCAAAAATTGATACGATTTTTTTTCAATTTACAATCGCAGTGAGACATTTTTCTGGCATCTACATAAATCGTTGGTCAGAGGCCAACTTTCACCGTCACTTAAAGTTTAACGGGTTGCTTAAACCCACTGTCGCCCGGTTACCCTTTAAATTTGCGAAACAAGTTAAGCAACTTGAACTTCAAGTAAATTTATAATTCGTCGATTTCGTATGCAAATATTTTTATGTAAACATGACTTATTACTTGCCAATGCTTAATATTTATGAGTTAACTTAATTATAGTTACTGGTTTATTCAAGTGCTGATTAATAATTAGATTCATTGCCTATACTATTATAATTAATTATGAATTAGAATATTTTTCATTAATTATTATAATAATTAAACCTTAATTATAAGTTTGTTTATTATATATACGAATATTTTTTAATTTAATTATCATTGTTTAATAATTCTATTGACTAATTGAATAAAAGTATATCTCCAAAATATCTTCCATATTTATTGGTTTGCATTTCATTTAATGATTTAAAAATTTGAAATTATATAATATATATATATATATACATATATATATACTAGTATAAGCTAACACTGTACGTAGCAATTAACGGTATACAATTTTTAAACAATTACTTAGCAATAAAGCTTCTTATAGTGAATGTAATATGAATCACTGTAGCTGTGATTGCATAAAAAAATAAATATGTCAGGTAAACACATTTGAGAACTAATTATTAATCGGTGCTCTGTTTACTGTATAACCAAGGATGAACTAACATGTAAGTTTCGAGATCACTGAACGCGTATATAAAATTCGATCAGTCAAATAAGATGTGTATTTCGTTAATACATAGCAAATGCCCGATCCATGGTCATGCGTCAAATTCAGAAAGCCATTACGCAGGGCTGGGCACAAGCCCCGCGATCCTGGGATCACGAGGCCCAGGCACTGACCTGATAAATGGATATGGAGCACGCTTATACGGGCCAACTGTTTACAAGATGAAAAAATCGCCAAATTCGAACGCCGATACGAACGCGTTTTGCAATCGTAGATACGATTTTTACTCTTTGTTTTTAATTAAACATATGTTTTGTATAATTACAAATATAAAAAACATACAATCGAGTTGAGAATCCATCTTTTTGCAGTGGGTTGGAAACGATTCTTGTCAAACATAAGTTATTTTAATTTACACATCACTAATAACTAATTTAAACGTAATTATATAAAAATATGATCACCACTCTGTAAGACATGCGTCGACTCTTACCGTTCTCACCAATAAAAGACTTGTCAAGCCCACAATTTGACGTACATGTAGCAAGGGACGAGTTTACCGCAAACACGCGAATTAATTTTAAATGTTCTCTATTAACAAAGAATTAATTGATAAATAATTTAATATTATAAAAATTAAATAATTAACATTAAATAAGTAAATAATTAATTATTAAAATTACACAGTTAATTAGTTTTTAATTATAAATAATTATTAATTATAAGTTAGTAAAATTCAAATTTTAAATTAATACAAGTACATCATAAGTATCTATATACTTTGACATTTTAAAACTTTGCCTATATCTTTACCTATATATCTCCTTTCATACACAAGAATTGCAAGAACACTCAGAGAAAATCACTCGCCGTAACAAACGTTCAGCACGGATGAGAAATAAAGCTATTCTCCCCAACATCTGGAGCCGCGCCGCGTCCGGGCAACGACGTAGATTTCTAAAATACATCCTTACCTCGCCATTCTTTCAAATAGTTAACATATTTACTGGTAACAATGCGCTCCGCTCGGCGGGAACGTTACAATGATATTTCTATATTTCTCGATTTGTTGCCACAACGAGTGGGAACATCGTTCTTGACGCGAACTTATGAGATTACTTTATTAAGAGAAAATATCTCTGCCTTCCACATGTACGGTTTCTCAGTAGAATGGTATTAAAAATTATTTTAATATTAAACGTGTCTTTGCTTATTAAGCGACAAAAATATGAAGTTGTATACCTGTATTTCTTTTATTTATTTATTAAAATGTAATACATCTTGATAGTACTGTTATGTCCATGGTACTGCTCATGTCTATAGGCGACGGTTACCACTTTCCATCAGGTGGGCCGTTAGCTTGTTTGCCATTCTAAGTTGTATAAAAAAAAATAGTGTAAATGGCGAACTTAACACCTTATGGTGTTATCTACCAGTCAAATATAGACGAGAATAACAGAACATATAATTGATGATGCAACGTAATGAGAAAAAAAAACATAGAAAAACAAAAAAAATATTAAATTAAAACAGTAATTGAAAAATTATAATATTTACTATTTTTAAATATTTTCTATTAACGTCATTACCACAACAGCCATTAATTGACCACTGCTGAATATTGACCTTCTCTTATGGGGGGGGGGGGGGTTCCTGTAGTTGCCATATTTGGCAGAAGGGTTGGCAATCGTAGTTAGATTTTAGTGATGTTTAAAAATTGTACCTAAGTTATAGGAGTATGCCCCGCCGAATCTATTTTAAAATCAGTAGGATTTGCTTCCATGTTAGTTTTTATTCATTTTATCACAATTGAAGAAGCTGTTTTTTGATATAACACTAGCATCTGTCCGTGACTTCGTCCGCGTTACCAGGGTATATTGATTGTCCGGGATATAAAGTCTATGTCCTCCAACTAATATAGTGCATGTATACCAAATTTCATGACAATTTACAAACAAACAGACAAATGAACTTATATTCACATTTATAAGTGATAATAATATAATATTTTGGGTCAAAACTTAGGTTCAGAATTATTATAGAGGTCATAAAATGACTAATTTTGCTTTACTAACATAGTTTTAAGTCAAATGTTACTAATAAAAATAGATTATCTGTAATAAAATATCTGTAATAAAAATTCATTATCATCATCATCTCAGCCATTATCCACCCATTGCTGGGCATTAGCCTCCCCCATAGATCATTGGGGGTTAATAATATAAATTAATAATTAATTAATTATTATATTTATAATATAATAATATAGAGGTATAGATAGATAGATAGATAGATAGATAGATAGATACTCTTTATTGTTTCTTCTAAAAGATTACAATAGTAAACTTATTATAAATATAAATAATTACAAGAAATAATCACAATGAGAAAACAATGGGCGACCTTATCGCTAACAGCGATCTCTTCCAGACAACCTTTGGATGGAGAGGAGTAATCTTATAAGGTATATAGGACTAATAAGGTATCTTATCTGAAATCGAAAATATTACCATCATTTTAAGGGAGCTTTCTACAAAAGAAACTGAATATTTCCCATTGAAATATAGACTCAAAAACGTGCAACAATTTTGCAATTATATAATATTATGTCAAGTTTGTATATACATATTTTTTCTTGTTTTACAACCCATATTTCTTTAAAAAGAATATATGATATCAGCAGGATTCACTCAGGAGAATAGTGTTCATGCTTTCAGTGCATCTTGGTGGAAAATTACTTGGTATCTCTAAAATATCCGTATTATCTGCGAGGCTATAAATTTTACAGCGTAACAGTACATCCTTATAAACACGGCCGTCTATATCCATTTGTCAAGTGTGTTCCCGGGTTCCGTGGGATTCCGGGACCTATTGAGAGCACTAACTCGCGGACGGGATAAAGTATCTAAGCGGAATGACATTATATTTATTGTACGGGGATGCATTTTGGACGCGTAACAATTTTCATGTTATTTCGATATAAGTTTAGGTATTTATTATTAACTCAGCTATTAACTGTCCACTGCTGAACATAGGCCTTTTCCATAAGGTAAGTTTTGCCAGTAGCCGCCACGCTGGGTCTCTTACGACACCACAGGAAGGAAGTAATTACGGAAACCACACGGCGAAGTATACGTATGCTCAGTACATCTATTTCCATGAATGTAAACCCGTGGTCCCGACTTAGAATGGACCACTCTTTCCGTTCCCGTGAATGTCGTAAGAGGCGACTAATAGAACTTAATGGCCGAAGGATGAGCAGCAGTATCCATTTTAAAACATCACTAAAAGCTTAACTGCGGTTACCAACCCATCTGCTAAGCGTGACAACTACTGGCAGACTTACAGGGCTTACTTCCCTTACGAAAAAGGCTTATGTTCAGCAGTGGTCAATTAACGGTTAATATGAAGCGTACGAACACTAAACAGAGAATTCAACATAAATGAAGTCCACGACCAGAAGCTGGTTTAAATGTAAAATGTGAATATGCTCTCCAATCGCAAAATGAACAGAGGCGAGAGCTTTCCCGTAGACATTTGTAATAAATGCTAACTCCCGCGAAATTATTTGCGCCCCGTTATTGGATGCACGTTCATTTTTTAACTTCCTTTTCTTTACTCCTGACCTAGAAATATTCTGATGCTGATATTATTCCCTATTTTTTAAACTTTTCATATAACCTTGTTAATAAGAACCGACGGTTCAGTTACACTGATTTGTATTCACATTTTACCAAGGTGACTTTCTACAAAAGTGGTTTGCTTGGGCACCTCTGTCCCATTCATGTTTCTACCGTGAAGCAATTCTGTGTTTCGGTTTAAAGGGTAGGATATGTCAGAGAATTTACAAAGTGCTGAGAAATAACACCTGAGTCCCCAGGAATGGCAACGCATAGGGGATATCATGGGCGAAACAGTATACTCTGTTATATCCATGGTACTGCTCATGTCTATAGGCGACGGTTACCACTTTCCATCAGGTGGGCCGTCATCTTGTTTGTCATTCTAAGTTGCATGAAAAAATATATTAAAACATAGTCAAACAATGTTATTACTATTTTTGAACTTTAAATATTTTTTAATTATTAATCCTCGCCATCCTAAGTTCGCTTGGAAGAGATCGCTATTTAACGATAAGGTTGCCTATTGTTGCCACTTTATCTTGCTTTTATGTAATTAAATTTATGTAAATAAATATTCATTTTATATAGACCTGAATATAGACTTCCACAATAGACTAGTGACATAAAAACCGAATCTCTGTTGCCTGCATCCAGAATTCTCCAAATTTAATACAGCAAGCATCAAAGTTAGGTATGTCACTTTATTTTGTGGCGGTATATATTCTAACCACACATATTTAGGGGGAAAGGGATTGTTAGTAATGGAGACTGAGTATCCTATTGTTAGCAATATACCCAACCAGGTCGACCTCCTCGCGTTTCTCCCTGGAAACTATCATGGTTAATTCCTGATGAATTCATCGTGATGGGCTAACTGGCCTGTTTTCATTCTCATCTATCACCCTTCACTGGTGCTCCGCCAGCGTATTCCGTTAGCGCAGGCGGAGTTACCATACCAATTTCACCCATAAAAAAAACCACACATATTTTTACGGGAACTAGCACACAATTTTTTTTTCCTATCAATATTATATGAAATATGTAATTTTGAAGTGTTATGTATACTTGTTACAGGTACCAAATTAGTGAAAAAAGTAAAAAGTGACACTGCATAGTGTGCGTGTTTTGAGGATCACTCTTGCAAATATTTTAAGGTATGTGCATGTAATAATAAGTTAAGAAATTCATCCTTACAATATAAATTCCAATATCAAAGACATTTTTATGCAACTTAGAATAGCAAATAAATTGACGGCTCACCTGATAGAAAGTGGTAACCGTCGCCTATAGACACGAGCAGTACCATGGATATAACAGACTGCAGTTTTGCCCATGCCATTTCCCATGCGTTGCCATTTTTGAGGACTCAGGTGGTATTCCTCTGTACCCTGTAAATTCACTATCTGTAAACACAACTGCTTCACGGTAGTAACACGAATGGGACGGAGGTGCCCAAGCAAACGACTTCTGTAGAAATTCTCCCTCTGGTAAAATATAAATAGCTTAATATATAAAGAAAAAGAAAAATATGGGGACAATAATATACGATCTTTTTGCTTAAAGCAATTCCTCCAGGCGAACCATTTAAAGTACATAGGACAAATTTTATGCTGTAAACTTGATAGAATATAAACGTATTCCAAAATAACAAAATAAAAACCTCACAGTAACTACAGAGACATAACGGTTTAGTCCTCAAGAATGGCAACGCATGAAGGATATCATGGGCGACACAGTATTTTTTTTTATACGACTTAGAGTGGCAAACAAGCTGACGGCCCACCTGATGGAAAGTGGTAACCGTCGCCTATAGACATGAGCAGTACCATGGACATAGCAGTACACACACATACTGTTTCGCCCATGATACCCCCCATGCGTTGCCATTCCTGTGGACTCAGGTGTTATTTCTCTGTACCCAGTAAATTCACGCACACCCACTCTTCAAACCGAAACATAGCCATGCAAACACAACTGCTTCACGGTGGAAACACGAATGGGACAGAGGTACCCAAGCAATCGACTTTTGTACAAAGTCTCCCTATGGTATACAAGTATAAAGAGATTAGTACCTCTATTCGAAATATCATCAATACATATAACAAAATTGTAACCGATTGCTGTCTGTACATGGAAGATATATAAGAAAAACTATTATAGGAGGCTTTATGATCGCAACAGATTACAAAATAATTATTTTTAAAATTTTTGTTTGTTTTGCTATACATTTGTTTACTCTAATCTCAGAAACGGCTTAATCGATTTGAATGCGGTTTTCACTGGTACATTGTAATTATCCCCACTTAACATTTAGTGTTAGTTTTATTTCAATCGGTTCATAAATAAAAAAAGTTATATCAACCTAAAGAAACACATATAAAATGCTATAAAATAACCGATTAGTTGAATTGGCTGAATCTTCATGTAGGTATTAGGTCATTAATTATCTTTTAAGTATATAATACAATATAAGACCGGATTTACGACGAGTTCCAATGGGAATGATAAACGGGAACTACACACTTAGAAGCGGACAACTCCACGGGAAACGACTAGTTGTTTAATAAAACAAGTGCTCTAATGAAAAGCGCGTGATGGAGTAAATTTGTTATATTTTATATTATAACAATATTCATTTGCTATCGAAGTTAATAATAAATTTGTATATATATATATATGAATTTATATATCTTGAATTCGACTTCAGTAATATCTAGAAAGGCGGAAAACAATATATTTCATTTAATTTCCATCTATATCGATAAACAGTACAGCCATTGCATATATAATGTACATACATATAAAGACTGATGCATTTTTATAAATCAAAAACAATGTGCCTTAAATTGATAGGTTTATTACAACAGCCAAGTATATATTTTGTCGTATGATCCCAGCATAGTAATATGGATAAAACCATATTACGCCGACCCCAAATAATAAATGGGATAAGGGTAGCAAGGTAATGATGATGATTCGAGCATAGAATAGGCCATCCCTTCTTTTTTCGTACATGTCGTAAGAGGCGACTAAGGAAACTTAATTTGGTTGAGGGATAGGCAGCATTATACCTCTTAAAATATTACCAAAAGTCAAACTACGGTTGTCAATTCGCCTGTCAAGCATGGCAACTACTGGCAAAATCCCCCAATGGTAAACTACCATAAAGAATGCTCCCTTTATGGCAGTCTACTGGGGAGGACTATGTTCAACAGCAGCATGATTGATTCTAAAAATATCATGCATATTTCGAAATACTATTTTTTTCTCATAGAAAATCAGTAATCTAATAACGAAGTCCACAGAAATGACCTTCCAATGTCTATTTTTATGATACCTAGAATAACCACCTCCAGTTTACCAGTTGATCCAATATATCAAACACTAACAATCCGCCCCGGTTTCATATCAACTATTAACTGTCCAATGCTAGGGGGGAAGGGATTGTTAGTAATGGAGACTGAGAATCCTATTGCTAGCAATATACCCAACCAGGTCAACCTTTTCGCGGTTCCCCCTGGAAACTATCGTGGTTAATTCCTGATGAATTCGTCATGATGGGCTAACTGGCCTGTTTTCATTCTCATCTATCACCCTTCACTGGTGCTCCGCCAGTGTATCCCGTTAGCGCAGGCGAGGTTACCATACCATTTTCATCCATCAAAAAAAAAAACTGTCCAATGCTAAACACAGGTCGCATTCTGTTGAGGAGTTTTGCCAGTAGTTGCCACGTTTGGCAGGTGAGTTGGTAACCGCATTTACGCTTTGGTGATATTTTAAGAGGGACGTTGTTGTCCATCCCTTGATCATTAAGTTCGTTTACTTGCCTCTTAGGACACTCGCAGGAAAGGATGGGGCGGCCTATTCTATGCCGGGACCACACAGCTACGGATAGATATAATTTTCTAATATGTAGTTTATATTACTCGCTGATGTAACGTAGTTTTCTAGAGGTGAAAGAATTTTCAGCATCGATCATATAGTTTTTGAGTTTATCCATTGCAAACACAGTCAAATCTTTCCTCTTTATAATATTACTAGCGGCCCGGTACGTGCTTTGCTACGTATAAAATGAAATAATAATAAAAAAAAATGTATACATTTGAACAATTCTGTCAACACTGAAACGAGTTTCAATTTGACAGCTAACCTATCTTAAAAAAAAGTTTAAATTTGACACAAAAATCCCCATTAACAAAATGATCCGCCATTTATTGAATTAATTTGTTACAAAAATGAAAAACCGCTCGACCGATTTTGTGCAAACTTTACATAGACCATCTACTAAATAATCCGAACAAAGCCTAAACATTTGGTTTGGATAGGTGAGCCCGTTCTTGAGTTATAAAATTACAACGAAAAGTGGCATTAATTTTTATTTATATCGACTATAGACAGATCAAATTCTAATTGAAACACTTAGTCTGATGTCCACGAAACGCGCTATAAATTTAATAAGACATTTGAGGCGAAGACTTCATAAATAACAGTGGTAGGAGGCCTCTATCCAACTATTAGTGTCGTGGAGAAGTGTAGTGTTCCAAATCCAAATAGTTTACCAACAATATCACTTTCGGAAACATCCATTTTAGTAGCGGGTTAGTGCGATTCTGAAAGTACTCTCATTTGGCACAAGTGATAAGATATGACGGATATGTCTATAAACATCTTTGCTATATGTATGTATGTATGTTGATATTCAATACATGTAACTTAGCAGAGAGACTTTTTACATTAGTCGACTTTCGGATAACTTCTTGTGTGTGTTACGAAGCAGATATGTTTACATAGTTCTATTTTGGTTTGTAGCGTACGTATGTTATAATTTTTATAACAACCTTTTCATTATCAACCAAATATAGGTCTCTCTTATATTACAATCTTAAGCCATGATACATCCAGTGCGTAAAACTCTGGAGATCGTCACACCATCTTACAAGAGGTCGCTTCACACTACACAGGCAAGTACCTACATGAAATCACCGCTCGAGAACCTTTTTTCCTCCCTCAGTTATTAATTGCTCGAGTTATATGGCCGACCCATTGCCTCTGCTTGCAGATTCAGTGTGTACATACATATATATCATCTCTTCCTTTCTCGTGGGTGTCTAAGAGGCGACTAAGGGAATTGAAAGGCCAAGAAATGGCCAGTAGCGTTTCTCTTAAAACATCGCCAAAGCTTAACTGCGGTAACGTTCTGCCTTCAAAGCCTGCCTAACAAAACCCACCTTATTACAACGTATATCAGTGAAATCTCTGACTAAAGAGACATTAATGTCTTATATATTATACTCGTATTTATTGTTCTTCAAACAGTTTATCAAAAAATATTCTATGATACTCTACTAGTGGTATTTATGGCAGTTACCATCAGTTGAATCGTTACTTTTTTCTATTTTAGAATGCATAAAAAAAGCTATTTATTCGTCGCCGAACCTAATATATAGACCTATAATACGTAAAATTAAAATTTAGTCAGATTCAAGTATCATAATTAAACTTCAGTGTTTACTACAGGATTTTGGCGGGTGGCCAAGTACTTTTAAATGGTACAATTTCAACAAACTTGCCCCATGCAAAAGTATTCCTCAAAGAAAACTTTCCTTCCGTCGTGCAACGTTTGTTTTTAGCCGGATCCTCTTTTCACCATACTTCAAATCCTGTTTCCCTTGTCGCTCGAGCCCTATTCACTACAAGGCAGTAAGATTAAAATTTCTATGTACATTGTTTCATAAAGCGGAGGGTTCCGCAGCATCTGTGCTTTGACAAGGGTCTGCTTAGGTCAGCTCCGCGCTGACGGATTGCGGATGTCTTTACCTTATTCCTATGCGTATTATTTATAGTAAGGATGACGGAGACCCAGTATATGCTCATTTTTCGTTACATTTAAAGATCAATTTGTCTTGAAACCAAGACGGATTTGGGCGCGAAAATATTTCTAACATCCTTGTATGTTATGTAACTAATTTTGTTCTATTGCTTAACTGGCGTTAAATAGGATATGTATTTTATATGTTAACCAAGTATATAATTTATTTCTATATCAAATTTAACTCAAATCTATTCGACTCTTTGAACAGAATTGAAATTTATATTGAAATTTAAATTGTCTTTATTGAAATAGACTTGTTTAGAAACACTTTTAAATCGTAATTTTTTTTAAAATCTACTGCAAGGTTCAAAAAGTTGTTATCTGCTGAAAAGAGTTTGTAAAAAACTTAACAATTACTCTTTTAAATCTCTGTTAACATATGTATATTATAAGTACACATATATTTATTTAAATGTACTATGTCTAAAATAGTCATTAAAAAGCCTGTGCATGATCGATTAACACCATATAAGTTTAGTGTGTAATAGGCTTTGTCAGTAAGTGTTTTAATAACAGTTTTAAAGAGGAAGTCTTTGTACAAAAGTCGATTGCTTGGGCACCTCTGTCCCATTCGTGTTTCAACCGTGAAGCAGCTGTGTTTGCATGTCTGTGTTTCGGTTTGAAGGGTGGGATAAGGCGTGAATTTACTGGGTACAGGGGAATAAAACCTGAGTCCTCAGGAATTGCAACGCATTGGAGGTATCATGGGCGAAACAGTATACTCTGTTATGTACATGGTACTGCTCATGTCTATAGGCGACAGTTACCACTTTCCATCAAGTGGGTCGTCAGCTTCCATTCTAAGTTGTATAAAAAAAAATATTAAAAGGTTGATAGTTCCAAAATGTCTTTCGGTATCTTATTATAACATTTAATGCTCATTCCCATAAAAGACCTAAGTAACTTTTTTTAAACGATTCTTCGGAACAGCAAGTTTGTATTTATCCATTATCGAGTGACAAATTATAAAATGGGGCCTATAAAATCAAAGGCAGCTTAACGCCATAAAATCGATTTCATTTTCACTTAGTACTCAAATATTTCTCTTAATTTAAAGTTCTATAAATTAAAATTCTAATTATTACTAATATTCTATTTTTTTTTCAATCTGATTTAAAATATAGAATGTCGTTCTATATCCTTGACAAAATATTAGTTTTTGTATATTGCTGAACATTTGACAGACTTTGATTTAGCTGTCTTTGATTTTATAGGCCTCAAATGTCTAAATATCTTTTTTATTAATTCTATTGTGAGTGTTTCGGATTACGTCCACGAATTTTCGTAGCCTGGTTCTTCATAACGTAGTATAACACAACTAGCCTTAGATTACATAGATAGAGCATCGAGTCTCAAAGATAGGTCAACTTTTTGTCAGCTAATTGTCAAATTAGCTGACTCATTTTATTTCATTAATGTTCTACATACGTACGCACACAATATATATTGACGTATCTATATATAATTATTTAACAAATAAAGTTACTTTTTACACATCAAAACAATGCAGAATTTATAAGACAACTATCATGCAAAATCGTATGAAAAAGTTGAACCTATTTTAAGCTAGTGATTTTGTGTAGCACTTATATTTTTTAATACTAAATTTCATATTTACTTAAATAAGAAATTGTTACATGTTTCATCTTAACTAAATGTCTAAACAATTTGGATTGTCCCGAGTTACTAATTTTAAATTATTTATAAATTTAAAATTAGTAATTTAAATTACTACTAGCTATACATTTTTTGAAGATCATATTTGACAGACTTTTTTTTTGTTTGTAGAGCAAAGTCATTGTTATATCGGCTTTTAACTGTTCACTGCTAAACATAGCCTTCACCTAGAGGGGTTTTGCCAGTAGTAGTTAGTAGGATTGGCAACTGCAGTTAGGCTTTGGAGATGTTTTAAGAGGGACACTGCTGCTCATCCCTCACCCTCCCATAGTTTGCTTTATGTTTAAGTGAATTAGTAAATATTATTGTTTAGTCATAATTGTAATAGTAGATAACTTGTTCAGATTTTATGGGATTGACATGTTAAAAAACAAAAATCCCAAATTAAACGTAGATTAAAAAAAAAACCCCCCCTTAGTCGCCTCTTACGAAGCCCACGGGAAAGGAAGGGGTGGCCTATGCTATGCCGAGACCACACGGAAACGGGAAGAGCAGAGTACACCTGTATAATTTTAGTTGAATCTTTTCCCTGACATTCAGTAATTAACGATATTTCTTGTTCTTACTCTAAAGTAAAAGAATAATCATCTTTCTCATCATCCATTTTCATATTCATCTGTTTTATTTTCTCTCCATTTTCCTATATAATTAGGACATGGAAGAAAAGCTGGTATACTTGGTATTTATCTAGTGGAGTTTGTGACGGTTCGCCTATAGTACAATAGGTTTAATACCATAAGTACATAAAAGTAACAGGGGTTCCTATGGGTGACCGCTGCGAAAGCTGAGCTATTTAATATAAACAAACTTTAAAGTCAAGGTTCACAATAGTGTACAGAGAAGACGTTACCATATATGAAATATTGACACAGAAGGGAAACTCCTTTGATGTGTTTCCTTTGGTGTAAAAAAGATACATACAACACAGTTTAATAAGGTTTATGAGAGCCTTTAAAGTTTTATAAATTCGATAATCAATTTAATATAAGATACCAAAATACGTTAGCGTATAGTTAAATTGAATTTAAAGAGAGGTTCAGTTCGAATGATAGGCTAAATCTGATTATTGAAATGTCTGCCCTTCGGTGACATAATCTATGACGTTATTAGAGAAAGAATAGAAAAAAAAAAGAAAAGGAGGGACGGCGGATCGGCGGGGGCGCGGGAGTCGCTTTTTAGGAATTGCGCAATAAAAAAAAGAAAAGAGAAAAAAAAAAATGGCGCAGGAGTCGTGTTTTAAGGAACTGCGCAATAAAATAAAAAAATAACTAGGATATAGATCTAGGAGGGACTGGTTCGATGAAGGGGTTTGAGATCTTAGTGTATCACTGTGGATTAAGTGTGTGAAATTAATCAATAGAAGACTGGAGAATCCGGTGAGCTTGTTCCATTTATTACTACGTAGTTAGATTTTTGACTGTGATCACAGGCAAAGTCTATACTTAATATTTTTCCCAACAACTATTAAAATACGTATTTAGTCGAGTCCATATACCTTTAGGTAATGCGTATATCGTTAAATGCAATCACATTTGAACAAATTTTACATCAATATAATTTACGTACTTACGTTATTCTACTCATATACAAAATCCAATTATATGGTCGTTTGATAGAACTTCATCAATTTGATTCAATGTTCTAATTGTCCAGTTTTGGAAAATACTTATTAAATCAGCTATTAAACTATTATAATACTAACTAGATTCATATCTAGTTACTATAAATTATTTATTTATTGAGGATAAATAGACTGAGGTGGCTGTGGTCTGGTCTCATTGCTGGGGAAACAACCATTGATGAGACAGAGGGGTTATTGAGTGGCGACCCTGTGAATGCAAGTGCGGTGTGGGCTACCTCCATTGTTTGGAGTGACTGTTTTATGTGTATTGTGGGGCCGTTCCTTGTGTCAGTCGGTGGAAATTGCCTGTGTTCAGTCGTGGGTTGGTGATGGTTGAGACGATGATGATGATGAAATGTTTGTATTTATTACACTATTACAGTGTTGGTTTGGAATATCTGTTCATACTTAACGCTTCATGGTGAAGTGTTTTTATACCATTACTCGGTCGACCAGATTAATGATTCTTAGTCTATATTTGATTATCCATGACTACATGTGGGGATTTGTTTTACACCAGATGTACAAAGAGACAGCTTAACTGTTGCAAGTGATATTATGTGAATGTAATACTTTTAATACATTATTAATTGTGTTACTAAATAAATTCATGTGACTGTGAGGTGTTTATGGTAAACAAGCCTGTATTGTTTAAATAGATATTTTGTCTTGATTTATTATAAACTTTAATATTGATTTTGTTGTAGTAAGCAAGCTGATAATAACAATTCTGTGTGTATTACTGATTACTAATAATATTTAATTATGCTGATATTATAGGTGTGGATTTATTTCCTAATGGTAATAAAAGTACTGAAAGATTCTCTGACTATAGTTGCTCTTGACTAGGTGTGGGGTTCGGTATGGAATTGGTACTGTATGACACTTGTGAGGCTATGTATTTTGCTCATATTTAGAAAGGAAGTTGTCCTGGCGATGGGGTTTGTATGTATGTTGTTTGTTCATGTTATATTGACTAGACAAGTTCGGACAGGGTTAATATTAGTGAATATTTACTGGATTTATATTTAATATACATGTTTTGAATATTTTATGGGAATAGTATGGAGATATACAAGTAGTAAAATATAATATTAGTATTTTATAAATTTAATTATTGAGTTATATGTTTATGTCGGACTGTATCCAAGGAGATATTATCCTATTAATATCAAGTTAGGACAATTACTTTAAATATTAATAAAGCAAACACTAACACTGATTATTCACTTCTTTAATAAATTTACATTAGAGGTTAGGAATCAAATAGATAGCATATTGGGAAATCTTCACCACACATTTGAGGAATATTCTTGATAATTAGTACTGTATGTATATATTATTGTAAGTACAATTGCAATAAGAATGTTAAACTTCTAATCTTCTGTTCATTCTTGAATTTGAAAGTAAGCTTGGCTACTGATATGAATATAAAACTGCAGCATTACTGGATACTATTAATTATTTCTGGTGTAAACCATGATTATTTATGTCACTGATAATTTAGTTATATATTACGGTTGATATATGATGATTTTATATTTAATTATATTAAACAAATACAAATAAACAAACTTGCTAGTATTTGTTACGTTGACAGTTGTGATAGATAATCAAAATTCAATTCAATACATCAATACGTCATTGAAGTGACAGACGTCAAACAAAAGGAGATTATACACGTTATGATTCTATATCTAAGTCTATAGAAAATTTATATAATTTTCTGTTATTTTATAATAACTGTAGGGAAAATATTGGAATTATTTATATGAGAAATTTCACTTAAATGATATGATAATTATTTAAAGACCTAATTTCTTAGGGATTTAATCATGATGATTTAAACACTAAAACACTTGTTTATCTGAGAAATCCTCTTAGTAAATAGGTTTACTAAGACACTAAAAGGAAGTAGATATAGTATAACTATAGTACAGCTACAATAATTGTATGGGACTTACTGTCCTTTCTATACAAATATATATTTAATCTATATCTTTCACATTATAATTATGCAATATATTGCCTCTACTACTACAACATACACAAATAGGACTTATTGTCCTTCCTATATACCTATATATAATAATTGACCTGGCACTTTAATGTGTAATTTATCAGTACTTATGACAACAACCAATTAGGACTTATAGTCCTCTCTATAAAGCTACATAATTATTTAATCTGATTATTTCACAATGTGATTAATCAAACCTCTACAAATATTACAAAAGATTTCTATTACTCTCAACACAATAATAGCTTGTTGGACTTAGTGTCCTCAAACTTATAGAAAACCCAACTGGTTATTTCACGAGACGTTGTTAACTTGTGATTAATCAGTGTCTTTTAAAGGACTTATAGTTCCTTTAGATATATCTCTCTGAATAAATAATTGGTTAATTCACAATGTGATTAATCACCAATAATATTATATATAATTGACTGGACTTATAGTTCATTCAATAGCACTCATTACTTTTAGTAGCTCTCGACCTATGGGTTGGACTACTCGTTTTTAGGCTCCGGCCTAATCAACTGATTTAACTTGAACCTTGAGTATTCTTGGTATTAAGTAAATAATATTAAATTGACAATGCTATGTTATGATATAGCAATTATCAACATTATATGGCTTGGCCAATTCCAGGGTGTGGAAGGTATCCCCTATCACACAAATCTTCATCTCTATCGGACTGTCTTCACAGGTGATCTCTAATGTCACATTATAGAGCCGAAGGGTTATGTCCCAACAAAGTAAGTTCTGGTGTCTGGGTGATCTCGCTTCTTGGTCTGATCTCTTGTGGAGCCGAAGGGAAACCCCATTGAGTAAGCTCGTAACAGGGTGACGCTGGGAAACAGTTTCGTACTGTTAGTGGGTGATCTCTATGTCGCCATATAGGACTGAAAGGGTCATCGCCCATGAGTAAGCTCTCGTGTCGGAGTGATCCTGGGATTTCAGTTCCGATCCTTTTGCCTCTGGCAAACACCAATTTATACTGGAAGCATCGTGGGGCTGGTGGAGCCACTGTAATGTTGAAGTAAATGTACTTATGTTTGGTTTGGAACTGAGAATACTCATGCCCTTATTACCATCAGAGTGCATTAATAAATAGTAATACCCTTCCCTACCTTTTAGGAGGAAGAGTTATAGATAGTTGGAAAGTCTTCCACTGGTCCGGGCGTGTGAGGGGCCCGACCGCTCCCCCATTTTTTTTTATTATTACAGTAATTCTGTAATTTACTATTAAATTAACATAACCTTCTAGTTTCATGAATTATGAGTATAATTCATTAATTATTCTTAATCCTTAAAGATTTATCAATCATCTTCATTATTTAACTCCTATCATATACCAATTAAAGAACCTTTTGGTTATTACACACACAACGGGTCCTACATTACTAGACGATCACACATTTATTTATCTGGCCAAATGATCAAGTGTTCTACTAAAGATCTGTTCAATATTATGTTTTATTGTAAGGGTTTATATGATTCATAGGATATTTGGGGTGTATAAGGCAATATAGGTATGGGGTTATATTGAGGGTGTTAGGCTATCCTTTAGGGTAGGTTTTCTTTAGATTTTCATGGATTTTCATTAGGTTAAGCCTTCGTAGGCTTTTCATAGGCTTTGTAGGTTTTCCACGTGTAGGTTAGTTAAGAGGGTAGTTATTATAAGGGGTGCAAAAAGGGGGGACCATCACAAGTTGAAATCGGTATACTAACATGATTCCTCATCGTTGAATGACTTACCCCTGCTGGATTAGTTCTAAATGGCGGCTGAGGCGCTATTGTTAGTCACAATACACATTCAACGGACCGGACTTGGCATTACTTAGCTACCAAGTTATGAGCGACAAGCGACTCTATTAAGTTATAATCATTTGAATAACTTTACATGAGTCAGCAGGCATTTAGCTATAAAGATAGGATTAAAACTAAATAGGTCCTTACGAAATTTTCTTTTTTTAACAACTGTGGTGGCAAACAAGCAACATAAGCAAAAACCTGTCTGACGGTAATTAGTGTTAAATCTGATAGATCAGGTGATCACGCGCGCATATTCAACCCTTATGAAAAGCCTTTTTTGAAAGAAGAAGAATAAAATATATAAACTGACTGGTGACAACTATAGTATAAGTTCAAAATATTAATCCTAAAATGATAATAATAAAAAAATCAGTAATACGAGTATGGGTATTTAATTACAAAAAAAAATCAGAACTTAAATGTTTAAAAACTGACAAATTACAATATATACCATACTCCGTATTTGTGAAATGTATTGAAAAAAATAAATCATGTTTATGCTTTTTTATACTTCTATATCAGAGTATTGTAATTTGATGTGAAATATAAATTGTTCTATATATTTGTTTTACTTTAAAAATTTTAATTAATTCAACAGGCACGTAATGAGTAATATTATAAACCATTTTAAATGCTTTAAATGCATAAAACCATTGGTTATTCAGTTTTAAACAATCCTCTGCTTATTAAAATACACAATTCAAACTTCTGCCATTTTAAAATGAATTTTAACATTATCTCTACATGCAGTGACTTGGACCAAACTCTTAAGCGTAATAGTCTTATGACCGCACTCACCGCGCTGTTCCTTCTGCGTGGTAAGCACAACATAATCAAATTATGCTCAGCGATTAATTCTCAAGTTATTTCCCTAGCAGCACGAGTAATCATCACCTTATTTAATTTATAATTTTGTATTTTATAACTTTTTCTAAATATGTTAATCCTTCTTAAATTTGTTATTTTCTTTGATATCGTCTGATAAATATAGAGAGTAATCTAAAATATGACCTTTTTAAATGAAATTTGGCACCTAATATGACTTACTTATGTGCCAAATTTCATTGAAAACCGTTTAAGCATTTTTTTTATACAACTTAGAATGGAAAACAAGCTAACGGCCCACCTGATGGAAAGTGGTAACCGTCGCCTATAGACATGAGCAGCAGAGTATACTGTTTCGCTCATGATACCCCCCATACGTTGCCATTCCTGAGGACTCAGATGTTATTCCTCTATCTCAGTAAATTCACGCCATATCCCATTCTTCAAACCGAAACACAGCCATGCAAACACAACTGCTTCACGGTAGAAACACGAATGGAACAGAGGTACCCAAGTAATCGTCTTTTGTACAAAGTTTCTCTCTGACATTTACACATTATCAGATAACTTGAAACTTGAATTTGGTAACTAATAATATAAAAAAAAAAAACTATAAATAATATGCGTGGCTTGTACTCCACAATGACGATGATGTTACGGTCAAACCGTGGATGAGTAGCAATTGATCCATCCGGCCATGATGCCATCCAGATATTGGCACAGAATCGACGTTATTCATGCCTATTATATATATATATATATATATATATATATATATATATATATATATATATATATATATATATATATATATATATATGTATATATAAATGTATAAAAAATCTGCCAATAAAAATAATAATACCTGAAAACAATTTTAAAATTAGCACTCAAAATTGCTAAAACACAATCAAATAATTCATACCGTCCGCCCATTATTCCTACCCATCTATTACGCAATTGCCTCCCCAAATATTACATTGTACTAAAATTGCCCCCGTATTATTTCTAATCATTATAACTGACTTTTATGAGTATGAATGTATTCAAATGGGGTATTAAACGCCATGGGTGGTGTTACGAACTCTCCGTAGAAGGGCGGGCGCAGAACTTTGGGATTGTTCATTATTTAAAGTCAATAGTAACAGCTTTATTCATACTTGGCAATTTATTTCGTTTTTTTTTTTATTTTAAAAATAATAATATGTGTACGACTGTAATTCCTTTTGGGAGTATTAATTACTTTTTTTTTATATTGTACATTTATGTAACAGATTTACTTTTATTTTTGCTATAAATGAACTCGTTTATATTTATACCAACTGTATAATACAGTAATAAACAAAAACATTGCGGTCAATTCCCGAAAAATACCTGTTAATTTATATTATATTCTTTTATGAAATAATAAATGCATATACTACAATACATATGTATATGTGTGTGCGTATATACACTATTATTCCATTTTATAATTCACACTATCCTACTCACTCACTCATCCATGCCTTTTTATAATTATTCATCTTAAAATTTTATTATTTAAATATTTTACTGTAATAACTACCAATTTAACTTACGTATAATTAAATCGAGTAAACTACATAGTTTCGGTATCAATTCGGGACCTTTAACTGTGAGCGGCTGTGACACAAGCGTTAGCTTAAAGACTTGTTATGTTCGTATTGTAAACTTTCTCAGAGAAAATTGGTAGAAACTGCTATTAAAAATGAATTGCAACAAAATAGGTTTTTTTTTAAATTATTTATTAATCAAGTGATTACAAAGATACGCATAGTTATTATTTCTTTCACTCACACCCACTGTAACTTACCTCACTTACTTTAAACTTATAATTTTCGTTTATAAAGTTTTTTTTTTTTTTAATTAGTATATTTGAGAAATAATTCTTGTAAGAAGTAATATACAGTGGTACCCTGCACTTTGGTTGTTTTGTTAAGGGACTGGCTGAAAACCAGCGCTGTGCAGTTGTTCACATTGCGCTGGGACTCTCACAGCATCAGCTGAGCCGGTTCCTTTTGCCGAGTATGGGACACTTTTTGTACATGTTATATATATTTTATATTGTAATTGTATGGCAAAAAATGTTTCTATTCCATATACTTCTTAAAATTCGTTTTGGGTGTATTTATAAGAGACTCGGCATGTTAGTTATTTTGTAAGGGAGCTGTGGATTTTTGTATTAAATATAATTAAATGTAACTAAAATAAATAAATAAATAAATAAAGGCCACATAAACATACCAGTCACCTGATCCTCAAGCCAGGATATCCTATTCAACGAGAAACCAGACAAACATTTAGTATTCTGGGTTATGTCTTAGAATTTAGAAACTTAGTCACTTTCTAAATAAGTCCGACCGAGAATTGAACCCGAAATCTCATTTACACAAAACAACGTACCTATCATTGTGCAATAGAGTTCGTTGTATTATAAAAATATTTTAACATAATTTATGATTGTGTATTACTAAAAATAGTTTACTTCAGTTGTATCAAAATTGATTATTTTATTTTATAACTAAACTACTAAATCGATTTAGATGAAATTTCTATAGAAATCAACTATAAATATACCTTATATATTTATTAGGTATCAAAAATTAAAAAAAAAATACAACCGAATTGAGTAGCACCTTGTTTTTGGAATTCGAATAAAAAATAATATGAAACCAACAAAGGAATAAGCTCGATCGATTAATATTGCCATTTCATAATGTTTAAATTTTAAATAAATCTTCAGCCATCGATTTCACGGGAAACATACATGGTTTGCATGAAAAAAAAAGGCGGTGCTGTTAATCCTGCAGAATCGCCAGGGGGCACTGAAACGAGCTCTGTTTACATGGAACACCACTCACAGTTGGAAATATCCACACCCCCCTTCTCCCATCGCCCCCCTCCTGGGTAAAAAGTTACGCGGTCACCGTGTATGCGGGCTGTCTTGAAAGTTTTTTTGTGTTCTCCGCTAATCGCGTTTTGTATGTTATTTTTTTTCTTTGCAGATTCGATATCGAACAATTTCAATCGTGACTGACTTTATTCTACAGTAATTTATTTATTTATGCTTTTGTACATTCATTTTCAATATAGATATAAAAAAATGTTACATATGTGGCCCCTTAGCACAGGTAATTATATTAACCTACTTTGGAGCCCAGTTCTAAAACCATAATTACTGTATCCTTATAAAACTATAATATTAATATTAGTTAAGAAACTACAGTTATGTTTTATTTATTTATTTATTTATTTATAAAAGACACACCAACAATATGCTCACAATAATTAAGCAGACAATATACAATGTTATTAGGAAGTAAAAGAGAAAAACTTCCATTCAAAAATGCTTAAATCTAAATTTGAACAAAAACATCTCACTCCTCTTTTTCTTTTTTTTTTATATAACTTAGAATGGCAAACAAGCTGACGGCCCACCTGATGGAAAGTGGTAACCGTCGCCTATAGACATGAGCAGTACTATGGATAAACAGAGTATACTTTTTCGCCCATGATACCACCCATGCGTTGCCATTCCTGAGGACTCATGTGTTATTCCTCTGTACCCAGTAAATTTACGCCATTTATTTATTTCCTCACTACCAAGCTTAAGGCCATATGAACACATCAATGAAAGATGTATACAGCTCCCACAGATAAGCGTCAATGTACACTAACCAACAATTACAAATAAATCTCATTTCATTTCATTACCTTTGAAGGGACTTCTTCCATTTAAACTTGAGAACCAGAAAGGGTTTGTATATAATCATATCACATATAATAAATAATATACTATATAATATTAATTGACGCCGTGTCGCCTCGGTATAGAATAGGCCACCCCTTCCTTACCCTTATCTTTACCAGAGGGAGACTTTGTACAAAAGTCGATTGCTTGGGTACCTCTGTCCCATTCGTGTTTCAACCGTGAAGCAGTTGTGTTTGCATGGCTGTGTTTCGGTTTGAAGGATAGGATATGGCGTGAATTTACTGGGTACAGAGGAATAACACCTGAGCTCTCAGGAATGGCAACGCATGGGGGGTATCATGGGCGAAACAGTATACTCTGTTATGTCCATGGTACTGCTCATGTCTATAGGCGACGGTTACCACTTTCCATCAGGTAGGCCGTCAGCTTGTTTGCCATTCTAAGTTGTATAAAAAAAACCCGTGGTTGTCGTAAGAGACGACTAACGGATGGGCAGCAGCGTCTCTCTTTAAACATTTCCAAAGCCTAACATTGGCAACCCAATCCACCTGCAAGCAGGGGGAAAGGGATTGTTAGTAATGGAGACTGAGAATCCCATTGCTAGCAGTATACCCAACCAGGTCGATCTCCTCGCGGTTCTCCTTGGAAACTACCATGGTTAATTCCTGATGAATTCATCATGATGGGCTAACTGACCTGTTTTCATTCTCATCTATCACCCTTCACTGGTGCTCCGCCAGCGTATCCCGTTAGCGCAGGCGGGGCTACCATACAATTTTCACCCATCAAAAAAAAAATTCGCCTGCAAGCGTGGCAAATACTGGCAGAATCCCTGAAGGGGTTAGCTTATATTCATCAGTGGACAGTTAAAGGCTGGTATGATGATGACGACGAAACTTAACTATTTTCAAAAATTCTATTTTATTAGCTTTAATTTTCATTGATCTAACATCATTAACATTTGTTAGCATTTGATGTTAAAACACTAATTACTTTAACTTGAAACTTGTCTTGCACTACGGAGACGTCATTCGAAATAACTCCTTGTTAATATGATTTATAGTTTCACTTGCTAGTTTGCCTTAAATTAGTTTGTTTTCGAGAGAAAATAATGTCTAAATTTTGTTGTCTGGTTTGGTTAGCTTAATTTGTTGTTCATAAGTAAACATCAATAATTTGTGGAATACTAAAATAAGTAATGTTCCGGAGTAATTACTATAAATTTTTGGAGGATTTTGCGAGTAGTTGCCACTCTTGGCAATTGGATTGGTATACGCAATTTAGTTTTGGAGATGTTTTAAGAGAAACTGCTGCTGCTGTTTAGTACTACTACTGCCCACTCACTACTTCCTATGCCACTGTGTTAGGTTGACTGGAAGAAATCTCTTCTAGAGATAAGTTCGCCTTTGCTAACATTGTTACTTATATATATATATATATATATATATATATATATATATATATATATATATATACCCTAATTCACGCAGCCAAAGACGGGGTATATACCAAATATAGCTATTAATTTCTAAATGCTTACATCACAGACAAATTTAATGATATCAACATTACGGCAAGTACATAACGTCGTCTAAAATCCCTAACAGTTATTACAGCTGTTTCATCGTTGTTTAACTAAATTTCTAACTTGCCGTACCTACAGGTAATGAGCGCTGTGGTGTGCTTAGAAGATTTCGTTATGAGATCCTAAGTTAAAACCGTATGTATGTATGTGTGAGACGCGCGTGTATCACTTAGAGTTTACTTCATTAAACGCAAATAAATATGAATAACCTTAATTAAAATAAATAAATTTAAATATCATCATTATCATATCAGTCTTTTACTATCCACTGTTGCACATAAGCCTCTCCCTTAGGGGTGTTTGACAGTAGTTGCCACGCTTGGCAAGCTGATTGGCAACCACAGTCAGGCTTTTATTTAATGGTAATCCCGCTCGCGCTATCGGTATACACCGGCGGAGCACCAGTGGAAGATGACAGGTGAGAATGAATGCAGGTCAATTGGCCCACACTGGTGAATTCAACAAAAATTAACCATGATGGTTTCCAGGGGGAACCGCGTGAAAGTCGACCTGAGAGGGTATATTGCTAGCAAAAGGGCTATTAGATCTAATTACTAACAATTCCTTTCCCCCCTACAGTCAGGCTTTTGAGATGTTTAAGAGGGACGCTGCTGCCCAACCCTCGCCCTCCCTTAATCAAGAAGATCCAGAGGAATTGTTCAATATGATGCCCACGGCCACTCTCTACCATCGAACGGTTCGCCATCGACAGGGAGTTCATCCTCATATCCTACAACCTCAATGGTCGTTTCTGAGATGTTTCCTCCCACGAGCACTCAGGTTATGCAATGAGCTCCTTGCCGAGGTTTTTCCAAGAGCCTACAGCATGAGGTTCTTCAAAAAGGGGAGTAAAGAGGTTTCTTCAGGGTCGGCAACGCGCGCGTAATACCTCTGGTATAGCAGACGTTCATAGGCTATGGTTACCACTTACCATCAGGTGGGCCGTATGTTTGTTTGCCACCTGTCCTGTCCTGTGGGATTTTTTTTACACTGAGGTATAAAAAAAATCCCACAGGATAGGAAGACGTGGCCTATTCTATGTCAGGACCAAACGGCCAAATTAAAATATAAATTTAGTAAATGCAAAAATAAATTTAATAAAATCAAATGTAAATTTAATATATGCAATTATAAATTGAATAAATGTGAATATAAATTTATTAAATGAAATGTAAATTTAATATTATTTATGTATTAAATTTAATATATGCAATTTAAATTTAATAAATGCAAATAATTTACGAAACCTCTCGTCGATTCTCGTCGTTCGAAATGTTTTATTAAGATTAAGCCGCTGTTTTTCTGCTGGGCAATATATTGTTTATTGTATTTACAGGATAATGTGCGGAACCGACATTCACCCTTGTTTTGCTATCGGATGGCTCAATAGAAAAAAAAACATTGTCAAATTTTACAACTCGTGTCAGAAACTAC
The DNA here is from genome assembly GCF_026898425.1 of Galleria mellonella. NCBI lineage: Eukaryota > Metazoa > Arthropoda > Insecta > Lepidoptera > Pyralidae > Galleria > Galleria mellonella. The sequence goes on along the minus strand of NW_026442176.1, from coordinate 4,090,427 downwards.
GTGAATTACACTACTGTTTATCGAGTTTTGAGTATTTTTTTTTATAACACAGAGGTCAAACGAGCATGCAGCTCACTTGATGGTAAGTGACTACTAATGCTGGCTTTTAAACATATATACTACTGAAACTGAGTTAACTTTCCTTTAAGTTCTTATGAAGCAGTATATAGAAGACACTCGCCAAATACACGTAACATTCTAGAACCATCTTTGCTTCTTCACATATAGATTTTATTTATATTTAAATATTTTTGTAAACATTATAATATATACACACATAATATATATATATATATATATATATATATATATATATATATATATATATATATATATATATATATATATATATATATATATATTCATTGACGAATTTTATATCTCACTAGTGTTCCGATTTCGCACGACTAGACAATTTTTTTTTATATAACCTAGAATGGCAAGGTTATTTTATAGCATTTCATATGTGCTTCTTTAGATTTATATAACTTTTTTATTTATGAACTGATTGAAACAAAACAAATATTAAGTGTAACAAACCGCAATGCTTTAGTGAATACCGCATTCAAATTCATACCGTTTCTAACATTAGCGTGCACAAACGTACAGATAAAAATCATTGTTTTGGGTACTATTGCGTTAATAAAGCCCCCTCTCCCTCACCCTATAATAGTTTTTCTTATACATCTTCCATATACAGATAGCGACCAGTTACGATTAGAAACCATGTGACTTACACATGCATGTGACTTACACTGTCTACCGCATGCATGTGACTTACACTGTCTACCGAGTTACTAATATAGTATTATATTATCTGTAACCGAGGTATATATATATTTTTTAATTTTATGTTCTTTATCTAATATATAAAATTCTCGTGTCGCGGTGTTTGTTACCAAACTCCTCTAAAACGGCTTCACCGATTTTTATGAAATTTTGTGTGCATATTGGGTAGGTCTGAAAATCGGGGAACATCTATTTTTCTTACCCCCTAATGATAAGAGTGACCCACCCCTAAATGTATTTTTTTTTGTTTTTTTGCATTTTTTTTTATTTTTATTTTATTATGATTAAACATTGAAAAATACATACAACTTAAAATTTTCACGAAAATTTTTACGATCAACCCCTGTTTTTTAATCACGATTTTTATATGCCGCAATAAGGTTGCAAGATGACAATCGAATATATTAATTGTAGTACGATGAATTTCATGTATAGTTCTCGAAATAATGTATATGGTAAAACAACGTTTGCCTAGTCAGCTAGTTTATATATAAATATTTTGTGTGTAGTTTCGTTATTATAATTCTTAATATTTCTTTAACCCCCGTGTGGGTTCTTTCTTTCTTTCTCTCTTTCTTTGTCTCTTTCTTTTTAATTTTCAGTTAGTATCTCGTACATACTGGGATCGTATCGTGCATTTTACGTACGGCTCCATCGATAAACCGTTTATGTTAATTTTGCCATACTTTATGTATTACGCATCGGATATTTATTGGTCGACCTAAAAATTTGGCTATAAAATACATATTCGACCGCATCCTTCCGTTGCGAAGTTTATGTAGGACGGTAATAGGAGACGACTGTTATGGGTCTGATTAATTCTTGCGGAGACAGCAAACTTATAATAAGAAAGGTTTTTTTTATACAACTTAGAATGGCAAACAAGCTGACGGCCCACCTTATGGAAAGTGGTAACCGTTGCCTATAGATATGAGCAGTACCATGGACATAACAGAGTATACTGTTTCGCCCATGATACCCCCCATGCGCTGCCATTCCTGAGGACTCAAGTGTTATTCCTCTGTACCCAGTAAATTCACGCCATATTCCACCCTTCAAACCGAAACACAGCTATGCAAACACAACTGCTTCACGGTTGAAACACGAATGGGACAGAGGTACCCAAGCAATCGACTTTTGTACAAAGTCTCCCTCTGGTGACTGACTGACAGTTTTACTGAAGACTAACTAAAATAAATTAACCAAATAATAATACAAATGTTTATATAATCGAATGAATATAGATTTACATTTTTCAATCCAATATTTACCGAAGCATGCATAACAATATTTGCAACACTCTATAGATTGATTAAAAACTATTTGATTAGGAATTAAGTTCTTAAAGACTCAGCCAAGTATTTGGAGCGTAAAATTCAGCAAACAGACTGCTATTCGGCCATTGAACAAACTCGAATGCCTTAAACTTCAATAAGATTGTTGATCTAGGTCTAAAATAACATTATCGCACGACAAATTAAAGATATCTTAACTAAAGTTGTTAAACCCTAACATAAGCTTGTTAGAATACCAAATTAACGGGGGGAAGGGATTGTTAGTAATGGGGATTAATGGCCGCGTTGCTAGTAAGCCCTGTCAGGTCGACCTCCACGCGATTCCCCCTGGAAACCATTGCAACTATTACTTGTTGCATTCGTCACGATGGGCTAACTGACCTGCTTTCATCCTCACCAATCATCCCTCACTGGTACTCCGCCAGCGTATCCCGTTAGCGCAGGCGGGGTTACCATTCCATTATCATCCGTAAAAAATAGGCCCTGTCAGGTCGACCTCCACGCAGTTCTCTGGAAACTATCGCGCTGAGTTCCATGTATGTATTCATCATGATGAGCTAACTGGCCTGAGTTTTCATTCTCACCTATCATCCCTCATTGGTGCTCCGCCAGCGTATACCGTTAGCGCAGGCGGGGTTACTATTCCATTATCATACATTAAAAAAAAATACCAAATTAACTCAATGTTCCATTAGAAGCCAATGTTACAACAATAAGTATTTGTTAAGAAATTTATTTATATTTAATTGCACCAAATACAAAAATAATAAATACAGTAAAGTATTATCGACTATAGACACCGTTGCTAGTGATACATTCTGTCTCCATCATCATCATATCAGGTTTTAATTGTCCAATGCTGAGCATAAGCATTAGGCCGGCAACACACCTGCAATGCCGTAGGTGTTGTGGGTGACCATGGGCGGCGGTAGTCACTAACCATCAGGTGAGCCACATGCTCGATTGCCCACTGTGTTGTAAAAAAAAATAAGCCTTCCTCTTGGGGAGTCTTGTCAATAGTTGGCACGCTGACAAGCAGATTGGCAACTGCAGTTAGGCTTTGAAGAAGTTTAAAGTGGGACGCTGCTGCCCATCTCTTGCCCTCCCTTAGTCCTGTCCTCATAATCCTGGTGAATTCTTTATAATGGGTCAGCTGATTTTATTCCCTCATATTATCTGTCATTGGTACTGAGCAGTGTAAAGGTATAGCATAGATGGGATAACCGTTCCATTTTCATCCCCGACGGTAGCAACTTCCTATCAAGACTTTATGTCTTCATATAACTTTAAACAATCAAAAAGCAAATAATTTAGTTATTCTACCATTAGACGAACTATTACATGACCAATCTCCTTATTACGTAAAAAAATCCTACAATCAGCACCCGTTCCCGAGTATGACGAACTAGCTGTAATTGTGTTGAACCATGTGTTAAACATATAACCGATAACCAAGTGGCTTTAATTCCACTTACTGACTGCAATCAAGAACTACGTGGCGATTTGATTAACCGTCACATCGCGGGTTAATTAATGCGGACTTATCACTGCTGGCGGGATGTTAATTAAAGTGTGTCATAGTTAAACACCTACACTAACTAGCTACATCTGGTAAGAATAGGGTTGCCACACGTCTGGGTTCCTCTGGATTGGTCCACGTTGGAAGGTGTACTGGTGGAGTTTTGAAATCGTTCGAATTTTAAATTCTCAAATTAGTTCTATATTATAATATTTCAATAATTTATTTTGAGACGCCCATTTAGTTTCGAATTCAATATTACCCTGATTCACGAGCGTGCTTCACGGTTGTGTAGCAAGCAGCTTATTATATTACTAGCGGCCCGTCCCGGCGTCGCACGGGTGGACATTTTTAACATTTCCCTTCACTGCTCTGCTCCTATTGATCGTAGCGTGATGAGTATACTATAACCAGCCCAATAGTATGAAGAATAATTGTACCAAGTTTCATTAAAATCCCTCTAGTAGTTTTTGTTTCTATGACGAACATACAGACAGACAGACAAAAATTTTATTGATTGCATTTTTGGCATCAGTATTTGATCACTAATCCCCCCCTAATAGTTATTTTGAAAATATATTTCATGTACAGAATTGACCTCTCTACAGATTTATTATAAGTATAGATTAATTATAAATCCGCCTTTTGTTCCATATTTTCTTTTGGTCAATAAAGTTACTTAAATAAATAAATAAATAAAATATCTTTAAATTATTTTATTTTATTGGCATAAAAATTCCAGCATAAAATATCAGTTTTTTAAGCTAAAAGTTTTCAAGAGAAGTTATGTATAGCATCCAATCCGAATTTTAATGTCTCTGTTACTGGCAGCTTGGTCAACCGAACTTCTTTTTTAATTCTGTACTTTTGATATTCTTTTTTGTTTTTATATACAATTCGTTTGATACGTCAGTTTGAAATCTATTTTTGTATGCGATTTTCATTTCAATACATTGTTCATTTCATTGAAGTAGTATTTATTATTTGGAGAAATCTTGTAACTGGCACTGTCTTACTAAAACTTATCTTCACGCTAAGTCTCATGAAGGATATACAGAAAGTGGAATCATATATAAGGATAGAGTCCTTGAAATAATCAAGGACTTTATCCTTAATACATATCTTGCTTCGTTCACTTTTGTTTTCTTATTACTATGAGATAATAAAGAACATTTCTTGTTTATTTATTTATTTATTTATTTATTTATTTATTTATTTATTTAAGGAACACCAACAGTATATTGCATTATAACATATAGGTATAACAAACATTAAATATAATACAATATTAATGCACACGCCTATTATAGGTATTCACAGCATTTACTTTAACATAGTTATACAGTGCGAGAAATAATAGAGTAATATTAATTCAATTGTTTAATATAATAGACTAATTTGTAAATAAAATTCATTTAAATTTTTTTATCTTCTTGTCCTAATTTATTGATTTTAGAAATGGGTACCCTAGGTAAGGAAATTATGCACGAAGTAACCAATTTACAAAGACAGTTTTAGAATCAAGATATTCTAATATTAAAATGTTCCATATCGAATATAAATAGATATGTACTCTTTATTGTTTGTTCAAAAAACAAATTATACTTGCAAATAATTACAAGAAACAATCAAAAATATATGAATGTATTTAATTAAACAAATGCAACGACAAGTGAGAAACGTATTTACTAATGTTGTAAATCTATTTGTTAATTGCCTTAACGACTTGAGCAATCGTCAGAAAATTGAAATATATGTGTATATTTATTATTAAGAAGTACATTTTTACTGCTTCTAGTCCTGCTTAATTAATATATCCTGGTCACAATTACGAAGGCGTGAGTAAAATCCTCAGTTTGTTTGTTTGTTTGTAACATTTTATTGTACAGTAAAGTTTTAAAATAGCATACAAAGTTCCAAAGAAAAGAATGAGTACAAATGCGGACTTATTCCATAAAAGAGATTTCTTCTAGTCAACCTTTGAATGTCTAATAGAAATTGCGAATTGGTGGAGAAAGGAAAAAAAAAGAAAATAATAGGTGATACATTCATAGGCTACGCTAACCGCTTACCATCAGGCGGGCCGTATGCTTGTTTGCCACCTTAGTGGTATATAAAAGAGATTTCTTCTAGTCAACCTTTGAATGTCTAATAGAAATTGCGAATTGGTGGAGAAAGGAAAAAAAAAGAAAATAATAGTTGATACATTCATAGGCTACGGTAACCGCTTACAATCAGGTGGGCCGTATGCTTGTTTGCCACTTTAGTGGTATAAAAAAATACAAGACGAGCACAACATTGACACTGGACAACATGACACATCTACTCTTAAATGACACCAAATTACCTCACTAGAGGAAGACTTTGTACAAAAGTCGATTGCTTGGGTACCTCTGTCCCATTCGTGTTTCAACCGTGAAGCAGTTGTGTTTGCATAGCCGTGTTTCGGTTTGAAGGGTGGGATATGGCGAGAATTTACTGGATACAGAGGAATAACACCTGAGTCCTCAGGAATGGCAACGCATGAGGGGTATCATGGGCGAAACAGTATACTCTGTTATGTCCATGGTACTGCTCATATCTATAGGCGACGGTTACCACTTCCCATCAGGTGGGCCGTCAGCTTGTTTGCCATTCTAAGTTGTATAAAAAAAATTTTAAAAAATAATTCTAATCAAATAACCAGCGATACTGATATATATATATAAACATTTGATCACAAATCTCGGAAATTGCTCATGACACGTCTTCTAAAATAATAAAATACCAATCTCGTTACGTGGCCCATACATAAACCATGCAGACATCGTGTACACTTTTATTCGATCCTACCCCCAATATATCAGTGGGCCACAAAATAAATCGTAAACCGGTTTACGGCCACACTAGTCATCGGTTGGCAACTCTAAGGCTTTATGTTTCTCAGTAAATCTTTTAGGTTTTAACCGTTTTAAAATGCCAATAAATTATTCCGTGATCTCTGTCTGAATCATGTGCCTAATGGGAATTAGTAAAAATGTTTAGTGTATTTCAAATATAGAATGGATTCTTTTACATCGTGTTTTTTTTTTATCATATATATAAAATTCTCGTGTCACGGTGTTTGTTACCAAACTCCTCCGAAACGGCTTTAGCGATTTTTATGAAATTTTGTGTGCATATTGGATAGGTCTGAGAATCGGCCAACATCTATTTTTTATACCCCTCAATGATAAGGGTGACCTTCCCCAAGACATTTTTTTTATTTTTTTGACAAATTTTTACATCTGTATTTTATTATGATTCAGCATTGTAAAATATATAAAAATTCAAATTTTCACGTTTTTATGATCAACCCCTGTTTTTTAATCGCGATTTTTATTTTCCGCAATATGGGTGCAAGTGCGATCGAATATAATAATTGTAGTAGGATATATTTTCATGTATATTTCTCGAAATAATGTATATGGTAAAGCAACGTTTACCAAGTCAGCTAATTTAATAATATAATTGAAGATTGTGTTTCGCAAAAAGAAAACGACTGCAATTGTGACTAAATCAGTTAATTTGATCTAAAAATTAAACTACTAAACGGATTATGTTAAAAAATTTATGGGATTAATCAGTAAGTATATACTTTCAGATAAAAAAATCCAAATCAGTTTACAGTCTTTTTTTTATATAACTTACAATAGAATGGCAACCAAGCTGACGGCCCACTATAGCCTCCAAGTATGGCAACTACTGGCAAAACTCCCCAAAAGAAAGAGATAATATATGTTCAGCAGTGAACAATTAACGACAGATGTGATATAGTATAGTAAATACATACCTAAATACCAAGCAGGTTGTAAATAAACACCCGCAATTTGGGTAAATTACACCATAATTAGATATCTGCGGAAGTTACTGTGTTAAATATATATAAATACTAATTAGAGCTCGGTTGCGATAATATAAATTAATTATACTTATTATCTAAATTTAATAAAATTAATTTAATAAATTTCTAACATTTTTTTTGTACTTATTTTAAATTTATACAACGTAAAATAATAATTATATTACGTGAATCTAAATCTTCAAAAGGGGGGTAAAGAGGTTTCTTCAGGGTCGGCAACGTGCGCGTAATACCTCTGGTATTGCAGGTGTTCATAGGCTACGGTAACCACTTACCATCAGGTGGGCCGTATGCTTGTTTGCCACCTCAGTGGTATAAAAAAAAATCATGTTGGTAATGCGGACTACCAGTTCCATTGCTGACAATGTACCCAATCGGGTCGACCTCTCCGTGGTCTCCCCTGGAAACCATCGTGCTGAATTCGAAGAGTAATCATCACGATGTGCTAACTGACCTTCGCTGGACTGGTAGTCTACATTACTAACAATCCTTTCCTCCCCAATATACCCTGTTAGATTGTTTTTATACAACTTAGAATGGCAAACAAGCTGACGGTCTACCTGATGGAAAGTGGTAACCGTCGCCTATAGACATGAGCAGTACCATGGACATAACAGAGTATACTGTTTCGGCCATACCGTGGGGGGTATCCCCATGCGTTGCCATTCCTGAGGACTCAGGTGTTATTCCTCTGTACCCAGTAAATTCATGCCATATCCCACCCTTGAAACCGAAACACAGCCATGCAAACACAACTGCTTGACGGTTGAAACACGAATGGGACAGAGGTACCCAAGGAATCGACTTTTGTACAAAGTCTCCTTAAAATTGAACTTCATCCACGGTACTTTGGAAAACAATCGTGTTTTTTTAAATCTTAATATATTAGTCATGATAGTCCAATTGACCTGCTTTCATACTAACTTATCATCACTCACTGGTGTCCTGTCAGCGTAAACCTATGGTAATGTTACCATTCCATTATTTATCATTCATTTAATGAAAGAATCAGTAAGCATAATGTGTCACTAGATGGCGTTCCACAATTATAAACGGCACTATGGTTTCGTTTTAGCAAATAATAAATAAATATTCGCAGCAATCAATTAATTACATTAACGTAAATATATTAAATTTTTTGAAGTGTAAAATCGTATCCTATTTGTCGATACGAATTTACACACCGATATATGAATTCACGGTGCCCGAATCCGATTGATTTTATTATTCGAATAATTGCCAAATTCATAATTCGATTACTAAATTAGTAATATATTAATTTTATTGTTTGAATGATTATTAAGTTCGATCCCTGTAGATAATAGGTTATAGTGAATGACACAAGTGACGACCAAAAAAAAGGGTTATGTTCAGCAATGGACAGATGATGGCTGATTCATGATTTTTTTTTATACAAGTTAGAATGTCAAACAAGCTGACGGTACACCTGATGGAAAGTGGTAACCGTCTCCTATAGACATGAGCAGAACCATGGACATAACAGAGTATACTGTTTCGCCCATGATATCCCCCATGCGTTGCCATTCCTGAGGACTCAGGTGTTATTCCTCTGTACCCAGTAAATTCACGCCATATCCCACCCGTCAAACCGAAACACAGTCATGCAAACACAGCTGCTTCACGGTAGAAACACGAATGGGACCGAGGTACCCAAGTAATCGATCTGCTTTCATACTCACTTATCATTACTCTCCAGTGTATTCTAGAATATTGACAGATAGATAGAGTCTTTATTACCAACAAAAATAAAAAGAATCATTTTACTGGTAATAGGAGTCGCCTCAGCTGTTGCTTTATATGCACACTTCCAGAATCTAATATAGCGCTAATTTTTAGGCGGCCTCTTAACTCATTTAACTTTAGCATTCTTGCTGGTCACCAACACACATTTTTCGGATGGGAAACCAAAAAAAAAATATTGAGCCATTACTCTAGCCACAACACCGAATCCTTCAATAAACAAGACAGAAATTTAAATTTTACAAACTTTAAACTTACGTATAGTTTTGAAATACCTATCCGGAGATTCTTTTGTCTATAAAAATTGTACTAGTCTATTTTACATTTTTCTCTCGTCTCTAAAATACCTTATTATCGTCTTTCAATAAAGTATTTTATAGTAGAGTCGAGTTTTTTTTATTTAAAAATAAAACCAAACAATAGTGTTACATTCTGTAAGTTGTTACCAACCGACTTCAAAGACAAGGAGGTTAATTCAATTGTATTTTTTTATTGTATCCTAAAATATTTTTTTTTCAATCTACTTGAATAAATTAGTCATTATGAATTAGACATCTGAGAAATACTCAACAAAAAAACAAAAATGTTATAATATTGTAATCCTTAGCAATATTATAAATGTGAATGTGAGTTTGTTCGTTTATTACCCTATAGCGCCTTAACGGCTTAACTAATTACTATGGAATTTGTTATATGTGTAGCTTATAGGCTACTTTTTATTCCCACGGACATAGTTGCGGATAAAAAGTCGTTATAAATAAAATTCGACTTCTGAAATTCTAAAAAGTTAAAATAGCTCTAATAAAATATTTAATTATAAAAAGTTACTATACACTACAGGAATTTTTCAATGAGAAAATTTAATTGTATTTGTACCTATTTGTTTCAATGTAATAATGTTTTATTTATGTTAATCGACGATACATATATATAATGTAAAAATGTAGTTATGTACTTTATGAAATATTTATTAATGTGATTGCTGTGCCCTTCCAGGATTCATGTTGATTATTTACTTTTAATAAATTAAGACCTATATTGTTACAACATGTAATAGCAATAAATGATTGAATTGAATTGAATAGTTTTAAAACAGAGTTCAAAACAAAAAAAAAAATTAGAACCACATTAAGTCCAAACCTACAATTTATAACTGCTTGTTTACCATTCTGTTGTATAAAAAAAAAGTATTCGACTCTTTTGTTTTCCAATAAAAAATACTTGCCGTTTATTTAAAAGAGAAACGTTCTATTTTTGAAATCTCAAATTGTTTAGTTCAATTATTCATTTTGCTTATTTCCGAGAATCAACTTTTAAGTGGGCCCGAGATTAACCATAAACAAAACAGAATAGGTTGTCACACGAAACTGGCTGAAATGGGCGTAATGGAAAAAAAAACAACTTTCTCTCTTTGAGATTCCGGTAATTGTCGTTTAATTACCAACCGTGGGGGGAAAATGAACCTTAAAGCCTCTTAATGGATACCAATTTTCCGGTTCGTGGTTTTGAAACCGTTTAGTCTGAAACATTGTTTTAGCAGCTATTCATTAGAAACGGAATAAAAACAAAATATTTGAAGCGGATAATATTATATTCGCGGGCGTTTCACTTGAAAATTATGTCCTTTGCGATCGTTGTTTTTATTAAAAAAAAAAGATTAAAAAAAAAGGTTTTTATTTTAATTGTGACATTGACATTAATATTAGGTAATTTAAGATTGTGTTCCACGAAAAGTTGACTTCAATTGTATTTTTTTTTTTTGATGGGTGAAAATGGTATGGTAACCCCGCCTGCGCTAACGGGATACGCTGGCGGAGCACCAGTGAACGGTTATAGATGAGAATGAAAACAGGCCAGTTAGCCCATCACGATGAATTCATCAGGAATTAACCGTGATAGTTTCCAGGGGGAACTGCGAGGAGGTCGACCTGGTTGGGTATATTGCTAGCAATGGGATTCTCAGTCTCCATTACTAACAATCCCTTTCCCCCTCCCCTTCAATTGTACTAAAACCAGTTGTTTTGATTTAAAAACTAAAATTACTGAGCTGATTTTAATAAAATTTCTATGAAACCAATCTGTAAGTATATGCTTTCAGATTGGAGAAGAATTATCCAAATCGGTTTATAACTGACGGAGTTATGATGTGTTATAAAACATGAAACTTGACTAGTACTATACTGTTTCCACTTTCTATTGTACGCACACTGCCCTCTGGTAATTCCTATAACTTTACACACAAGGTTTGCTGGATTTTTCTAGAAAAACTTGTTATTTCTTTAATGCATATAATGCATGTACCCTTAAAATAGTACAAACGAATTCAATCTTATCCTATGTAATTATAGTAAATAGGATAAGATGGACTTCTGTTTCAAAACTATGTGATACTAACTTTTACCTTAGTACAGTATAGTTTTTTTTTATTTGGTGATAATGGAATGATAACCCCATCTATGCTATTGATATACTGCCTGGGCACCAGTAAGTGATGATAGCTGAAGATGAAGCAGGTCAGTTAGCCCAATTGTGACGAATTTAAATAGAATTAATCGCGATGGTGTCCAGGGAAAACCACGTGAAGATCGACCTGATAGGGTATATTGCTAGCAATGGGGCTCTTAAATCCCGTTACTAACAGTCCCTTTCACCCAGTATTGTATAGTAGTAGTAAAAAAAACGTATTCTGTATCTTTCTGCAGCCCTTGTAACGACTTTTTACTGATAAGGTGTTATTTTGCGGAGGTCCATATCATTGTTAGTCGATTATAAATATTTTGTGCGAAAATCTGGGTGGTCTAGGCGCCAAGCTTGAAACAGTAATCTGCCTGAAGATGCCTCGTTTAGAGGTTAAATATGTAACATGTGCGTGGACTAAATAACGATCGGAAATTGATCACAAACAAAAAGATAACAAACAAACGAATTCACTTTCACATTTATAATATTAGTAAGGTTTTATGTAGCTTCAAAAAAATATCACTCGTAACTGGGAATTGTGTAATAAGGATTGGTAGCCCCATTGCTAGCAATATACTACATCAGGTTGACCTCTTCGTGGTTCTCCTTGGAAACTATCGTGATTTATTCATTGTTACACTCGTCACGATGGGCTACTGGTCTGCTTCATCGTCACCTATCATCCTTCACTGGTGCCCCGCCAGTGTATTACGATAGCGCAGGCGGGGTTACCATTCCATTATATCCATTAAAAAAAAAACTAGGGATAGACTTTTAACTGATGCAAAATCATCTAAAAATAATAAATTTAGTTTTAATTATTTTTGTTTTTAATTTTTATTTTTAAACGTTTGAAAAGCTACCCAAATATTTATTTCAATCCACATCCGTATCACAGGTGTGGAAATCTCTTTGTGTTGCCACTAAGCCTACAGGATTTTATATACGCATTGTAAAATATTATTTAAACTTTATTAATCTGTACACAAACCAAATACGCGGATGTGACATTCAAAAAAGGTTTTAATACGAAACACAACTGTTTGTAGTCTCTTTTGTTTTTTATTATTGTTAATTTTATTATTTTTTTTTAATTTGTACTTAAAGATCGCTTAAATAATTAGAGAATCGATCTACATGCGTTTTATTTAATTGGTGAAAATGGAATGGTAACCCCGCCTGGCACCAATCAGGCTTCAGATTTGTTTGGGAGAAGAAACTGGCTATACAAATGATATATTCTAAGTAAGGGATGATAGTGTGATAAACTATTCTCCAGAGGGGGGAAAGGGATTGTTAGCAATGGAGTTTGAAAGCCCTATTGCTAGCAATATTCCTTATTAGTTCGACCTCCACGTGGTTCTCTATGGAAACCATCGTGAACAATGCTTGTTGAATTCATCACGATGGGCTAACTGACCTACTTTATCCCCACCTATCATTCTTCACTGGTGTACTGCCGGTGTATACCGATAGCGCGGGTGGGGTTACCATTCCATTATCATCCATTAAAAAAAATATATACTCTATATACATACATATACATTTACCGCCTTTGTACAAAAGTCGATTGCTTGATAGTCCCATTCGTGTTTCAACCGTGAAGGTTGTGTTTGCATGGCTGTTCCATTTGATCATCCATTTAAAAAAACACCTATTATACTGTCTATATATGTACATACATATGTCTATAGGCGACGGTTACCACTTTCCATCAGGTGGGCCGTTAGCTTGTTTGCCATTCTAAGTTGTATATAAAAAAAAAAAAAAACATATGTCACAGTCAAAACTCTTAACCAGTCAAAAGTTCTTTTGATCGTATGCTTAAGTCAATAATACTTTTGACTAAAATAACAGTTAAAAGAAACCTAACAGCAAATTTGCAGTCAAAAGTACTAATAACCAATCATTTTCAGGCAAAACCACTTTTAACCATCCTGTTCAGTCAAAAGTACTTTGGACTTGTTAAGAGTTTTGTGTGCAACACATACATAAGTACATAGTCACGCCTGTCTCCCATTAGGGTAGGCAGAAACAATGGAACATCAAATGCTTCGATTCAAACAAACCTGTTTCGCTTCTTCCATATAGTATCTATGTATATATGACATTTTCCATTTTTAAATAGAAAAAATGTATAATTATGAACACGTCATCTTACCGTCATGTGGGCCGTTAATTTAACATTCGGAGTATCATAAAAAGCATTACTATTAATTGGCCTAATTCTCAAGCAGTGAGAGATAAATTTATTACGTTACTACAGATATTTATTTATTTAAATTTTAATGCACAATAAAATTCTATGTACATTTGATGGACTTAACACCGGACGGTGTTCTCTACCAGTTAACCATTGGGCATACCGAGAAATACGTAGGCGATGGATTTTTTTTTATTCAGCTTAGAATGACAAAAAAGCTGACGGCCTACCTGATGGAAAGTGGTAACCATCGCCTATAAACATGAGCAATGCCATGGACATAACAGAGTATACTGTTTCCCTCATGATACCCCCCATGCGTTGCCATTCCTGAGGACTCAGTTGTTATTCCTCTGCACCCTGTAAATTCACGCCATATCCCACCCTTCAAACCGAAACACAGCCATGCAAACACAACTGCTTCACGGTAGAAACACGAATGGGACAGAAGTACTCAAGCAAACGACTTTTGTACAAAGTCTCCCTCTGGAAAAATAAAGCAATACTATTTTATTACTGAAATAAATATTTTTAATTTTCACACATTTGATATTAATTAAAATAAAATTTGAAAATATTTCCAGAACATTTTACGAAGCTCGTTACCATCCCCTTTGACCCCTACCATGCAAGCGTGCTAACGTTAAAAGAAGTACTATGTACTTGTCTCGCGCTAAGTGCATGTCTAACAGTCTGTCTGAATGTCATACCTGAGTTAATGAACTAGCTAGTTAGTGTCACGATAATGACGAATGTTACTCGGCTTTTCGTTCTATGTATACAAAAGATACCTTCTAGCTCACGTCTAAATACCTTCAAAAACATTTTACAATCAGCCATCAAGTCTCTTTGACATGTCCATATTTATATGTATTTTTATTATTTGCATGTCTATTGTACCTATATAATATAATTTATAATTTAACATTGTTTGCCAACTGCTTTAACCATGCTGAGTGTACACATGTCTGGGTCTCAATTTAGTTCAAACTATTATCTTTATATAAATGTTTCTAATGTTATTGATTGTAACCTGTTATGTATACCTTTTAATGAATAAAAAAAAAAGAGGTACTCGCAAAATTTATTTCTTTGTAGGATAATGTATGGGGATGTTAAACCAATTAAAATATTTATCTAGGAAAAGTCTTTACTAAATATTATACATAATTAAAAATATGTATTTCTCCAAAATTATTTCCTTTTTCTTCTTTCGTTATATCTTTGGTCCATCTTCTTCGTTCATCTACCATTTTTTTTTCTTCATTGTTTTCTTTCCATTTCTAGCCATTTTTCTTTTTCCATTTGTCGATCGAGAAAAAAAAAGATTTTTTCTTTTCTTCTTTTCTATGTAATTTTCAACATAACTTTTTTTTATGGGAATTGAATTGTTAGTAATGAAGACTGAGAATCCTATTGCTAGCAATATACCCAACCAGGTCCACCTCCTCGCGGTTCTCCCTGGAAACTATCATGGTTAATTCCTGATGAATTCATCATGATGGGCTAACTGTTTTCATTCTCATCATCTATCACCCTTCACTGGTGCTCCGCCAGCGTATCTCATTAGCGCAGGTGGGGTTACCATATCATTTTCACCCATCAAAACTTTACTTTTTTATTTTATTCACTACAATTACTAAATATAGATTGATGATTGCAAACTTTGATAAATACACAAATCTGTCCCACACTCCAGTATTTACAGTCAAGACTTTGATACTCCAAACCTGTCCACAATGTAATCTCATATATAGATTGGATGACGTTATTCGCCTTCCTTGTAAGTCTTCGGCGTCCGTTTGAAATGTTAATTCTAGTAGATATTGCATCAACACAAAAAAAGCTATGTCTAAAAATAATTGATTAAGAACTCTATTATAATTGTAGAAGATTCTAAATGTAACGACGCAATCTATAAAACAAACACAATCCATCTTCACCTTTGCAAAATGTTTTTTTCCATTAAATCTTTATATTATAGATTCTAAAGCGAGAGGCGTAAGGTTGAAATTTGAAATGTTATGAATAACAGTACGGATATTATAAAATTGTGTGTTTACATGTCCTAAGGCAAATTAGTAGTCAAGTGTTCATAGCACATGCGCGCAAATAAGACTATCTAGATGAAATATGCAAATTCCAGACTTGCTTCCATTAAAACTATGCCGTTGGCTATATTACATGTTTTGATTGCAAAAGATTAGTACTGTAATATAAATGTATGTGAGTGGATTAAAAAAAAAAACAAAAAACCCCAATGGCGTAATAAGTTTTTAAATAAATAAGATCCGAGTTCAATTCTGTTAGCAGTTCACTTGAAAGTAAGTGGTAACTGTCACCTGTAAGTCTCAGGGTGCCATGGGATCAATTCTGCTGATAGGAAATGGTAACAGTCGCCTATATATTATATATATAGACTGAGTAGACTGTTTCGCCCATGATATACTCCATATTGGGGCCATGCGTTGCCATTCCTAAGGACTCAGATGTTATTCCTCTGTAACCTGTAAATTCACTGCTATATCCCACCCTTCAAACCGAAACACAGCCAGTCTGTTATGTCCATGGTACTGCTCATGTCTATAGGCGACGGTTACCACTTCCCATCAGGTGAGTCGTCAGCTTGTTTGCCATTCTAAGTTGCATAAAAAAAACACAGACATGCAAACACAACTGCTTCACGGTGGAAACACGAATGGAACAGAGGTGCCCGAGCAATCCACTTTAATGAAAAACTAATTAAATTAAATGAACTTTTTTTAATGAAAACGATTGAAAATGTTTTCAATTGTAAATAATTATCTCGTTTGTGACAAACAATACCATAAATATCCCGTAGTCAACTAATTACAACGCAACCAAACTGGTTGACATATTAAACACAGTTCGCGTACATTCATTGTCAAGCGATGTTCGTACGTGATTTTAAACCGCAACCTGTATATAGAAGTAGATACACTTATATACATACAGGGTGCTCTCTGCATTGCAATAAATCTATCTGAGTTTAATATCATATAATTGCGTATATTTTTGACGACTATAGTGGCTTAACGCGTAGTGTTATCACCATTTTTTTTATAGATAGATAGATACATAGATAAGTAATCTATTTGCATTATTTACAGCACACAAAAAGCAACAGACAAAAATGCAAAGTGAAAATAGATAAAAAAAAAAGATACATGTACGAAAAATTAAAAAAAAAAAAAACAAAATAATCAGAATGCATAAAATTAGTAAAATTTTTTTTCTTATACTACTATGGTAGCAAACAAGCATACGGCCCCGTCTGATAGTAAACGGGGTTATCGTAGCCTATAGACGCCCGTGACACTAGTAATGTTACACGCGCGTTGCCGTCCCTTAAAAAGCCTTAATACGTCCTTTCTGATGAACCCCATGCTGTAGTCTCTAAGGAAAACTGAGGCTTAGGAAGATCTTTCCACAACCATTTTTTTTTACCTCTGGGAAATGCTTTATGCAGACCCATACACCTTAGTGGTGAATGGGTACTGGGGGAATCCCCCCGTAAGGTGGGAGTGTACTCACCAAAAACCAAACGATATACCCTCAAAGTGCCATATGTCGGAGACATGGATTCGCTTTCGCACTCACCACATCTCCGACGGCAACGACCCGCCCCCTAATGGTAAGAACAGGTCTCCTCTCTCAAGATAGGATGGATAGCGTGCTCACCCTACCACTCGGGGAATGCGCCGGTATATTAGCACATCCCCCAGAAATCTTTCTACAACCTGACTATCCGTGACAGAAATATCCTCTGAAACCGTGCTGTGACCATTCTGGTTCTAAGGCTTGAGGAAGCATTCCCTGCCGATGGCGAGCGATGCAATGGTGAAATTATTGTATCATCTTTTAATTGTTATTGATTCAATCCTTGAATAATATAAATAATTGTATTTATTGACTACCTATTGCCTACTTTTTACTGGAGATTTTTTTTTTATACAACTTAGAATGGCAATCAAGCTGACGGTCCACCTGATGAAAAGTAGTAACTGTCGCCTATAGACATGAGCAATACCATGGACATAACAGAGTATACTTTTTCGCCCATAATACCCCCCATGCGTTGCCATTCCTGAGGACTCAGGTGTTATTCCTCTGTACCCAGTAAATTCACGTCCACCACACCACACGTTCATATCCCAACCTTCAAACCGAAACACAGCCAGTCTGTTATGTCCATAGTACTGCTCATGTCTATAGGCGACGGTTACCACTTTCCATCAGGTGGGCCGTCAGCTTGTTTGTCATTCTAAGTTGTATAAAAATAAATATAATCTACCAAGTCAATCTTCCTGTAGTCCCTCTGATAACCATCGTGCTGAATTTCACGTGTAATCATCCTGATCCTGCCCTTTCATTCTCACCTATCATCCTGTACTGGTACCCCTCCAGCGTATACCGTTAACGCAGGCGCAATCCATTTCATTGTATGCCTCTATACTTTACAACTTCATTACAATATCCCACGCTTCAAACTAAAATTGATTGACTGACAGACTGACAGACTGACTGACTGACTGACTGACTGACTGACTGACTGACTGACTGACTGACTGACAGACTGACTGACTGTTGTACAGCCTCTCTCTAACAAGCCCTTATGTGTGCGAGAGATAAATATTATAGGCACAGAGTACCTGCCATCCGTTAAATAAAATACTGAGCCATCTCAACACTTGCATATATTCTTTTCAGCACTACTCGTATATGCAACAATGCGCTAGCTTTATTTCTACAATAAAACTCAGCGCGAACACGACATCGTCCTCGTCGGTGTATTAAGCCGTGACACATACTGAGAAACGGGCTGCTACTACGAAAACTCGATTCTACTATTGCGCAAAAAACTCGACTGATAAATTTATATATAATAAACTATATTATTGATAGCTATATAATTAGTAACTGATTTTTTATACAAAAAAATTAATATAAATAATTTATGTTACTGAATCATTTAACGGAAGTCCAACTCACTGGTTTGTTGATTAGCATTATTTTGTTTAATTCCGCTACCTATAGTATGCGCGTAACTGCCTACACTCGAATATTATTATTATTACCAGAAATTCTACAACCTTTCATAATAGCAATCAATCTCCGACCACCATTCGATTTCATTAGAATTTACAGGGTACAGAGGAATAACACCTCAGTCCTTAGGAATGGCAACGTATGGGGGTATCATGGGCGAAACAGTATAGATAGATAGATAGATAATTTATTTACATTACTTACAGCACACAAATTACAATAAATAAAAAAAAAAACATACACATAATACACAGCAAAAGAGATAAAAGAATGAAAATAAAAAAGCACAAATAAAAAAAAAACAAAATATATAAACTAACAATCTCCTTTCTTTCCCTTCCTTCATGCGTGTGCCATAGTAACACAATATGGTTACAACTCAGTTTATTGCTTTGCTCTTAAAAGAGCAAAACTGATATTCTGCTGTGGCCAAGAGTCAGTCGCGAGACTCCTCATTAAAAATAACAATAAAAAAAAGTATACTCTGTTATGTTCATGTCTATAGGCGACGGTTACCACTTATCATCAGGTGGACTATTAGCTTCTTTGCCATTCTAAGTTGCATAAAAAAAAGTTGGCGGTGGGATCTTAGACTAAATTTATTTTTTTTTATACCATAGAGGTGTCAAACAAGCATATGGCCCATCTGATTGATGGTAACCGATTACTGTAACCTATGAATGCCTGCATTAGCGGGGGTATTACGCGCGTGTTGCCAACCCTGGAGAAATCTCTTTACCTCCCTTTTGAGGAAATTAAATATGAAACTCAAATGTCATGAAATTTGGTAAGAAAAAGGACTAATCGATATATTCCGGGTATACGAAAGTAGTTGCGGAAAAAGCTGCTTTTAAGATATTTCACTTTAATTTTAATTAATACCACGAACTTTACTCAGTAAACAAACGGAACTTTGACCTTTATAAATGCTGTTTTCGAATATTACAGTAAACATTTAAATTTTTAATAATTTTTCGAGAAAAGGATATTACTGAACTAATATAACGAAATTAGATATAATTATATAATTCTAAGGAGAGAGTCATAAATATTAATTACATTATAAATATATATACATATATACACTATATATAAAACGGTTAATAACCCTAAATTCCAAATTAGCGAAAATCTGAAGTTTCGAGCAGCGACCTATTAATTTGCTTAAAAATGTGACGTTAAGAGATGAAACACATGTCACAAAATGTGCGTGGATAGAATGACGGTCGGCGATTGATGACTAATATTGTAAAGTTCGTAGAACTTCTACTAATAATAATAGTAGTAAATTTTTAAATGTTCGCAGTCAGTCGCAAAATAATTCTAATCGACTGAACAATTTGTTAATTACTACTGTATATTTTATTTAAATCAAACCAATGTGTGAAACATAGTAGGGGTGCGTCACGCAAGAAATATCGTCATTTTCGTCTCCAAACTAACTGTTAAGAACTTTCACACACCTGCAATACTAGAATTCTTGGCGGTGCACAGGATTGCAGAAGTAAATTTAGAAAATAGCCAACCATTTATTCTCTGAAATGTTATGTTTTCCGCGTAATGTTTTATTTATCTTTAAGTTCTCCTTCGGAAATAATATTGCGCGAAAGTTAATTTCCTTTACAGCATATGCATTATATATATATATATATATATATATATATATATATATATATATATATATATATATATATATATATATATATATATATAAATAAGGCGGTTTGGCAACCGCAATTAGACTTTTAGTTGTAATTATTATTGGTTAAACAATAATAATAGTAGTTACGCGTGGTTCCGCCATAGAATGGGCCACCTGTTCCTTTCCAGTGATAGTCATAAGAAGCGACTAAAGGAATTTGATGGTTGAGAAATAGGTAGCAGCGTTCCTCTTAAAACACCACCAAAGCCTAACTGCGTTTGACAACCCACCTCACTCTATTTCAAAACATTTGCATAAAATAAAAATTAAATATGTACAGAAATACCCGATCCGGTAATTGTTACTGCGTTCATATTTTTCTACAGAAATTATTTATTTATTTATTTGCTTATTTAATTTATTTTTGTTATATAAATTAAGATTGTGTTCTATAAAAAAAAACGACGTCGATCGCGGCAAAATCAATTATTTTGATTTAAAAAATCCAGTTATTTTTATTTTAAAATTTAAATATGGAACAGATTTTGATAAAATTTCTACCGAATCGAACGATCGACCGATCGAAAACTATATTCTTTCAGATAAAAAAATAAGCTTCTCAAATCAGTTTATAACTGCCGGAGTGTTGAAGTAATAAACATAAAAAATCTCCTCTTTTTGAAGTCAGTTAAAAAACTAAATATCACGAGTAACTTATGGAGAATAGTTTAGAGCTTGAAAAATCCAACTTCACTTATAGTTTATTACTTAAGACTTTGGAATGAAAGCGTTTTAAGGAGGCCCGAGCTAGGTATTCGGTGCATTCGTGCGGTCGACTCAAAGGGTCCACTGGACTCGGAGGCACTTGCGTAGGTACACCATATATTGCGTTACTAACAGGATAGGATTATATTACCAATCAAAATTGTATATTACTGCGAAAGTTCACGTAGATATTCATGTTCAATAATTAATATGCAGTTCCTATGGTAATAAGAGATAACACGGTGTTTCATGTCCATAAATGTAATTAAAATTTAGAGCACAATCAATTCTTGTTTTTATCCCTGTTAAAATATAAAAATACGAGTACATCTGAATATACTTAGGTTTATTTTAGGTATTTCAGATACGAATTCTTGACTTCATAACAAATCGTCCGTATATTCAAAGAAAATTAAAAAAAAAAGTTATTATTTAAAAATGATCACATCTCAGTTTATTGCTTTGCCCTTAAAAGAGCAAAACACTGATATTCCGCTGTGGCCAAGAGTCAGTCGCGAAACTCTTCATTAAAAATAACAATAAAAAGAAATATAAATAAAATCCAGTGTATGTGTCCATTACATTCGCCTCCATTTGATATTATATTCTAACTAAATAAATAAATATCAGATACCATTAGATGAGTAGTAGTCAGAGATCACTTTTAGGTATGCCAATTTTTTTTATTAATTAAAAAAAAATTAAGTTCTTTTTTAAAATTGTGTTTAGTTTCAGACAATCTTATTGGGAGTGGTATATTATTCCAGCATTTCGTAGCTTGGTAGCGGAAACTTCCCTCAAACGCCACAGTTCTATGAGGACACCCTGCTAATAAGTAACGCGTTGGTCTTGTACTATATTTATCATAGAATGAACTGAATTGATCAATTTCGAAGGAAAGCCTTATCGCCAATCCACTACATTCATCTGTCAAGAGGGTGCGACTGAAAAAAATATATTCAAAATAAGTACATACAAATATTTAAGGTAAATGAAAGTAAATTTTACCAAATTACTTTAAAAACAACATTTACACACTTCGTTCTTTTTTTGAAGTTCACTATTAAATACGATTATATCGAACGAACTTCATGTAAAGAGTTTCTCAATTTGTATGAAGAGCGTATTAAGGTTCATGCTTTAATAGAATTGAAATTACTGCGTAAAACTAATTAAAACTTAGGCAGCCTTAAAATTTGTGTATTTTCTCGTAGATGGAGACACACATTTGAATGCATCATGTAATTCCACTTCTGAAGTACCTATTTACCGAGATATTGCTTAAAATAATTAGTTTATTACATTAGTTTTCTCAGAGCGGTAATAGTCTAATTGTACAACGTTTGACTGTAGTCCAAAGAGCCCAAGACTGAATCAGTGAAATCTTAGCCCAAATCACTGACTGTACTTTCTAATTCATGCTATAATCTTAAATAAACGACTGTTATTTACTTCGCACTTTCAATAAATTATAATATTATACACAGAAAGAAAACTTTTTTTATTCAAGTAAACTTAAATTTAAACATTTTTCAAGTCATTTTTTACGATTCTACCTCTCATTTGGAATGCAATTTTTTTTTTTAAGAAGAACGGCCAAGATACTTATTTATATAAATGTAAAAGTGTTCAAAGATATTCGTATATTTGTTCGTCAATCACGCCTAAACGGCAGAATGGATTTGAATGAAATTTGTTACATCGATAAGTTATATTTTAACATAACACATATAATACTGTACATATTGATTGATCCGTCCGAAGATACGAGATAGAGTTTGTATTTCATATGTCAAAGAATGTCGTGGAATTACACGAAATCGTTCGCGTTTATTCGAAACATATAGTCTTAAATTTGTCCCATATTTTTTAAAAAGAATGGTCACAGGAGTAGTTAAGGAATTTAGTGTTTAATGACTGGGCATTGCGCCGTAGAGGAGAGATGCCTGCCTAAGAGGATTTGCTGTGGCTAGATTTAATGCCGCTTGTGCTTCAGTACCTACCTGTATTTTACACTGGTCTTGAAGTAAAATTTATCAAATTGAATCTTATAGTTTCTCTATGTTCACACCAAGGAATTTCCTTTATAAATTTTAAGATAGATTTCATGTCATCACTTTTCAGAAATTTGTGTCCTTTTTTTAAGAAACCAATTAATTTATTCGTCGCCTGTAAAAATGAACAATACCATGGACATAACAGAGTCAGAACATACTTTAATAATAACTTTTACTATAATACAATACTGAATAGCCGTGTAGTCCGAGCATAGAGTAGGCCGCCCTTTCCTTTCCCGTGGGTATCGTAAGAGGCGACTAACGAAGGGCGAAGTGTGGGCAGCAAAGTCTCTCTTTTAAACATCTCCAAAATCTAACGGTGGTTACCAATCCGCCTGCCAAGCATGGCAACTACTGGTAAAAGTTCAGCAGCAATATTTCCGAACCGATACGACAACATAACCTTCAAGAAAAGAGCATATTCCTTTTTAAAAGGCCTGCAGCACACCTACGGCATTGGTGGGCGGCGGTAGTCACTTACCATCAGGTGAGCCGCATGCTCGTTTGCCCCCTGTGTTGTAAAAAAAAATCCCCCTGGAGAAGGCAGTTGTTCAGCAGTGGACTGTTAAAAACTGGTATGAGGATATAATGATGATCTATGTAGTGTAATAGAAAGCAACATGATACAGTTAGCTTTGGACCCTGTTGGGCACAGCAAGTACGAGATAGGACACTTTTTTCACTTTAAAAATTGTCTAAGAATCTGTTACAATATTATCTAGTTATTGAAATTGTATCATGATAGGTACGTATTTTCTTATTATTATTATTTATTATTTAATTATTAATTTTAATTATTTAATTTTATATATGTATATAGTATTTATTAGTGGTTATTACATTACTTAGGTATTGGTGAGTATCTTTCATATCGTAATGGTTATTAGTATTATATAGTTATTTAATATATTCTGTAGTTTATAATTATTCATATATATATTCTTTATTGCACTAAAACATACAGTAACAACAATAAGTTAATAACAATGTTAGCGAAGGCGAACTTATCTCTCTCTCTCGAAAGAGATTTCTTCCAGTCAACCTAACACAGTGGCATAGGAAGTAGTGAGTGGGCAGTAGTAGTGCAAAACAGAAATTAAAATATATATTTACATAAATTATACTCATATTGTAGAATTAATTAATTAATAAAATTTCAGCAATGTCAGTTTTAGCTATGTCTTAAATCATTATCAATTTATAATTAATTATTTATTTGTAAATTACAAGATAAACTTTAACTCATAACACATCAAGAGTATAATATCGACTGCTGTCACGAGTCAAGTTTTTACAAAACATCGGCGCAATATGTCGCATCGATATGGAAATTGAACCATGTTTATAATGCATCAAATCTAGATCCCGGTTTGTAGGTACGTGTGAGATTTGGCATCGAATGTACATGGATTTTCCGTCACTCGAGCATGAAAAATACCCATATAGAAATTGGATATTCCGGTCTGTTGTTAGGGTAAATGTTATCAACGCTTATATATTATGATATTACATTTGTGTAACTCTAGAATTATTCTCATATAGTTATCAAAGTTTAGTTTTACCAGATTGCTTGGGTACCTCTGTCCCATTCGTGTTTCAACCGTGAAGCAGTTGTGTTTGCATGTCTGTGTTTCAGTTTGAAGGGTGGGATATGGCGTAAATTTACAGGATAAAAAGGAATAACACCTGAGTCCTCAGGAATGAAAATGCATGGGGGGTATCATGAGCGAAACAGTATACTCTGTTATGTGCATGGTACTGCTCATGTCTATAAGCGACGGTTACCACTTTCCATCGGGTGGGCCGTCAGCTTGTTTGCCATTCTAAGTTGTATAAAAAAAATCCATTAAGATATATGGAATTATTTATTTATTAATATATATATATATATATTTATTTATTTATACTTCTGCACACATTAAAATATGTCTACACAGAGCTGACTTCAATGCCTGATGGCATTCTCTACCAGTCAACCGTTACGCTAAACAGAGAGTAAATAGCATGCATTCATTAGACAAAAACAATTTGTAAGTTAAATCAATATTTATATATGTATATAATGCACTGCCTACGTATTTCTCTGTTTGTGGTTGTTTGTTATTAATATAATACATAATCGATAATCAATATATATATATATATATATATATATATATATATATATATATATATATATATATATATATATATATATATATAATTGTAATCAGAAAGTCCTCCTATAGTAGTAGTTTTACTTAATCTATACATATAAAATATAAATTAAATACATTTATATATATAATATGTTATATACTATAAATTACATCAATATAAAAAAAAAACTTGTTTAACGTACGTGTGTACTCTGACATAATTAATCTATTATGTACCAATTTCGCATTCAGGTTCACAACGATACTCTTGAATACCTTGTAGTACAATTGTTTCACGTTTAATTCGGGACTAGTTATTATTTTGTTGTTGGTTTTATTTGTGTTTACTTTGTTCCCTTGCTTATTACTTCAGTGTTGTTTTATAGTTTTTTTAATGTATTGCTGATTTTTTTTATACAACTTAGAATGGCAAACTAGCTGACGGCCCACCTGATGGAAAGTGGTAACCGTCGCCTATAAGCATGAGCAGTACCATGGACATAACAGAGTATACTGTTACGCCCATGATACCCCCCATGCGTTGCCATTCCTGAGGACTCCGGTGTTATTCCTCTGTAGCCAGTAAATTTACGCCATATCCCACCCTTCAAACCGAAACACAGCCATGCAAACACAACTGCTATACGGTTGAAACACGAATGGACCGTCTGCAAGTTTGCCTCTCTAACAATAAAAAAATATCTTTAGGAATTCTGCATCTACACGTTTGGTACTTCCAATTATTATTATAATAAAGTCTCCCGGTAATACTTACGCATAACAAATTATATTATTCACTACATATTCAGCAGTTAAGACATTGTCTTGTTTTGTTGCAAACTGCAATTTGGGTATGGAAAATAGGCTACTGTTAAAGTTTAACTAGATTAGTTCTAGTATAATTGTATTAGTTTTAATACATGCTTATTATTGTTATATTATGCCTTATTTTATATGCGATAAGTCGAAATTTCAAAATAACATTTCTGTCTTTATTATCATCATATATGAGTTGTTTTCTGTCCATCATTACCATGGAACGATCTGAGCAGTACCATGGACATATTTTTCTCACATACAATGGTTTAATTATTTGACAGATAGACTGATAGTTAATAAATAGTTTTCTTTATTCGATATTCAGGGAGCAGAGTTTTACCTATATTTAAAATGTAACATTTATTTTGAAATAAATTATTATTATTATTATTATTATATATTTTTTCTGTTAGTTTTAGAACTTACTTTTATTTGTTTTTGTGCAAGAAATTAAATAATTATTATATTAAAATTTATATTGAAGTAAAACTTTATTTTATAATCAATTGATAAAGTTAATTACATTAACTTCGATAACTCAAAGTTGTGTCTAGAAACATATTTCTTGGACACAGATGCGCAGAGGACGTCTCTGTGCATCTTCTATTTATCATCTGAGGAATTGTTCTGATACCTGCTGCTGATTTTCACCATTACAACCCGCCATATCATCCCAATCATCTGGACGAGTGGCGGTCTTCCACCGTGCGTTTTTCTAACCTTCCAAAACACAGCCATGCAAACACAACTTCAAGAAAAGAGTATATTCGGTTGAAACACGGCGGTAGTCATGAGATCAGTGAATTACAGGTGAATCAATTGTTGGAAACGACAAAGTAAGTTCATAAAATTCCATTAAATTTCTTATATACATATATACATAGAATGGCAAACAAACTGACAACCTCTCCGCCTATAGACATGAGCAGCATCAAAGTTTTGTAATAGAAAGTTTACATATATAACTGTATTGGAATGGAAGTGATAAGTAGTTAATTTTTCTTGTATAAATCACTGTAAATTCACGTCATTCAAACCGTAACATCACGGAGACAGAGGTTAAGCAAACGACTTTTGTAAAGTCTCCCTCTAGTAAAGTTTAATAGATACATAAATGTATTGAATGGAAGTGAAAGTAGTTAATTTTTCTTGTATAAATCATAGTCATCGTCATCACGGATTATGTAACATGAATATATTTTTTTTGTACTATAATCACAGCAAAGAATCACATAGACATTTTAGATTTATTTCAGAAGTCATAGATAAATTAATAATAATTCTATATCGGTAATCACTTATTCATAGACTGCTTTCTCGTAAGCTTTTACTTTGATACAGTAGAATCTTACTTGTAGATAAAAAAAAAAACTATACAAATTATACGACATTCTTTATAACCAGTAACAGATAATGACACAATACGATGACATATTGGTGTTATCATTCAATTGTCAAACGATAAGAATTATAATACTAAGTTGAGAGTTATGCGATTTCGACAGACACTCCGGGTTCAATTTCGATTTGTACAGTCACGTCTATAAAAAAGTATAGTGTTCTTTTTTTAAATTTTGTATGTATTACACTGGTACATAAGTTTTCCAATTTTAAATATTAGTAGTTTACACATGGAAATTTAAATATCATACTATGAATGTTTGCTCTCGAAGCTGAGAAGTTCTTATCCGTGCCCCAATTTTTATAATAAATTAAAAAATACAAAGATGCGTGTAGTCCTATCTGTTAACAAAATTTAAATATTTGACCTTCTAACGGATGAACGGTCTATGTCTATGGTTCTAATATTGCAAGTGCGAAAAGTTTTACTTTTTATTAAAACTTTTATAATGCCTGATTTTGAACAATAAATATTATAATAGATGTAGTATGAAGGTAATATATATATATATATATATATATATATATATATATATATATATATATATATATATATAAACAGAAATTGGAACATAATTTTATCAGTGTTTCTTTTGATGATATATTTAAGACATTCAGTTGTTGTTATAAATGTAAAGTTTCTAAGGATGGATATGGTAAGCATCGTCGATGCAACAATTTGTCTATTTATTCAATTGCTTTTTCGTAAAAGCTGTATTTTTAAATTCAAGGATAAAGAATCTTTTTGTAAAACTTAAGTGATAAAAGTTCTAAATAGTCGTAAATAACAAAGTATGAGTGGCGAAGTTTTTCCAAATGAATGCAGCCGTGAACCCTTTTAGACAAGGGGGCGGGAGTTAGTAATTTATTGCAGATGGACAAATGGTAGAGTACTTGGACAATAGACGTTATTTAAGCTTTCATTTACACGGTTTGTTGTCCATCTGTCTGTCTGTCAAGACTCTCTTTCTTGGAAACGCGTGGAAGTATCAAGTTTAAATCTATTTAGTGTGTTTACTTACCCCCTCATTCATAAAAAAGTCAAACCTGTCATAAACCTATTTTAGCTATTACACTATTTTGTCTCTTTCTTTTACACTCGATTTCCAATTTGAAAGAAAGTAACAAAGCAGCGTAATAGACAATATACATTTGTAGATGGTGTTATTTTTTTATAAATAAGAAGATAGTCTGAAATCTGTTAAAATTATGAAAACATTAAACTTCTAAGTCAAAATAATCATAATATACGGTCGTTTATACCATTTTAACATTTGCAAGGTAATAAAAACTAATAAGGCATTTTTATACTTTTCTATGGAACTCCACGATACCATACGACGTCACGATACAATAGTAGAGCAAAATGTATGCATTCGTTTAACAGAGACGTTCTTAAGCTTCCTCTACGATAATTTTATAATCGTGCACGACCACGAAATTACCGTAACGTTTCCGTAGCAAACCTAGGCTTCCTTTTAAATTCGTCGCAAGAATTTTGCGAATATATTATATGTATGCGTGTGCCTGTCTACGCGACTTTCGACTTCCCTCTTCAGATTATAATTATGGGCGGGCACGTTTCACGGTAACATAGTAGGACACCTAGGCTCCCCGTAATATCGTGGATACAAGTGTGTATGTATAAAAATAAAATTATATCTGAGTGAGCTGATTCTCGCACGTGTGTATCAGAAATGGCTCGGTTTTAAAGAAATGCTCTGTTTAAATACTAGTACTTGGAACTATTGAAATCAAGAAATGTAAAACATCCAATTTCGAAGACGGTTTTAAACTCTCCATGACCACAATCTGGAACCCAGTAATACCAAAAACATTGCCTCAGTATAGAGTGTAGTCCATAAATGCATACTGAGGGTAGACTGCCCACTAGTATTATTACTATTATTATTATTAAGTACTTAATAATAGTACAGTGACACAATTAGGATGATGTAGGAAAATCAGTAGACATCGCACACTCAGACATTCGGGCAATGGACACTTAAATAATCGGATACTGGAAAACGAGGCACTTGGACATTGGACATCAGACACTCAAACACTAGACACTTGGACACTGGACACTAGACACTTGGACCCTGGACACTGGACACTGGACACTCAGGCACTGGACACTCAGACACTGGACACTGGGTAATGAGAGACTCGGACACTGGTCAGTCCGATACTGGATACTGGACCCTCGGACACTGAGAATTAGATGCTGGATACTCGGACACTCGAATACTGGACACTAAGGAACTCAGACACTGGACTACAGACACTCGGTCATTAGGTTTGATCATTAGGATCTCATAAGAGTAAGGTATTATGCCTCTGTACCCTTTAATTATAACCAAAGTAAATCCAATGAAACATTCAATATCGCTATTATAACTTGCTCTACATAGTTCAGTACTAAACCCGAAACTAATTGAAATGGACCACGTAAATCCCCACGATCTGCTCTGGAGAGGCTTCTTTAAGTAAATATCGTAATTCCAGATGCATTAACTCTAGTTAAGCCATTGTGAAATAGCTATTTCTGAAATAAACTTAATCTCGGTTCAAGGTGAGTTCTATAAAAGTATATATTTTACCAAGAATATTTTGTTATTGTATTCTTTCAGTGCTTGAAACTTGAATGATTGAATCGAATCTATTGAAAAGATTAGGTACTTACCTAATCTATTGTGGAAGCAAAGCCTGAAAAGGTTTGATCTAATAATTCCTTTGTTTTTTTAAGCTGAAATCTTTTTTGGCCCGATATAACAAGCTAAATAGATCGTATTTCTTAACAATTTATACAAATACTGACGATTCGCCCCGGCTTCGCACGGATTTGAATCGATATCGAAGTTTATACTGTACACATAAACCTTTCGTAAAAAATATCTAAATGACCACGGAACTCGTATTAAAATTCATTGAGTGAGTTAGAACAAGAAAGCGTACAAAAATACAGACAAAAATAGCGTGTTTATTTTAAACTGTTAGAGATTAGTTTTTACTATCCCATATCCCAAAGGATGTGTTATCGAACGGGGATAAAATGTAGTCTCTTCCTCTCTATCCCGTGTAGTACCTATGTGTAATTGTTATATACCAAATATCATTATGATTGGTTAAGCGGTTAAGGTGTTAAGAGATAATAAACAAACACCATCACAAAACAACTTCACATTTATAATATTAGTAAGGACCTGTCTTCAAATCCTTTACAGGATAAGTTCTTTTCTCCTCCAATAGACCTATTCGTCATGTGCATCCAAATTTTACTGATATTATCATTTCAGTGCATGGAGTTATTATCGCATTTCTTTAAACTGGTTTTTGGGTCTCCATTCCTCTATCTTATAGATCCAATATCCATCATTCCGTCGGTTAATATGACCTGCCTTTCTTCAAATAACTTGGACGCTACTAAGGCGATGTCATTTCCCTCACTGGTGCATCCAGCGTTATTTAAAAAAAAAAAAATTTTCCGTCGGATAATATGACCTGCCTGTCTTTTTTTTAATCCAGTGTTATTTCAAATTTTTCTTTTCTTTTCAATGGCAATCGGTCGTTATTTTTACAACCGTTTCTGCTTGCATCAAGTATTTTAATTTTAGTTTAATTCTTAAGAATATCGCCAACTTTAACGTTTCCCGCCTTTTTCGATCATGTTACACATTTAAAGAGCACTATATTGAATCAACGCAAATCTTTTAAGCCAACGTCAATCACGATTATGGTAATAAAAGTTATATATATAAGTAAGTGTATTTAATTTCATTTATTTATTTATATTTACCAACTAAAGGAACTTGTCAGTTTCCCATTTCGCTCCCTTAGCAATCACAATATATATAAACATAATATAACTTATTTATTGGACATTTTCTAAGTAATGTATTGCTATTCTGCGAAATTTAACAAGTTTACAAGTAAATATATCCAAGTCCGGATACTGGCACTTGACACCGTTGAGCAGAGTCAGTACATTATGTGATCTTAATATAATATAACATCTCATAAAATTCAACAACCTAGGTATTTTTATTGTGACTTGTCTGTCCAAAACCACAGAGCGTCGACCTCCACGTGGTTTTCCCTGGAAACCATCGTGGAAAATTTTTGATAAATTCATAACAATGGGCAAACTGGCCTGCTTCATCCTCACCTATCATCCCTCAGTGGTGTCCCGCCAGCGTATACCGATAGCGCAGACGGAATTACCATTCCATTATCACCCATAAATAATCACAAAGTAAGTCTATTTCAAATTGATCGTTATATTGTATAACTGCGTTACGATTACGATATATCTTCAGTAAATTTTCTGTTATTATTTGTAAAACTTATGTTTTTTTTAATACGCTATTTCCGCCCCCACCCCCGCCCACACTGACGTCCCCGCGGGCTCCGCGAACTGCAGCCTGCAATGCGTGACAAGACGCTGTGACGTAAAGCGCTGTTGGTTCCCTGAAGAAGAGTTCCGGATGAAATTGAAACAATTGTCGGAAACGGTAAACATAGTGAGTTAAATAAATTCCCGCTGTACATATATATATATATATATATATATATATATATATATATATATATATATATATATATATATATATATATACACATCATAATCGACCGTAATTCAATAGCTTTTTTTACTGGCAAAGAAAGTAAAATATTCGAGCAATTTAGCTCCTGATAGATTGTTATAAGTCGCGTGTCATTTAGTTTTTTTTAATTGCGTATTTTCAATAGTGCTACATAACGACAAGGCCATACGAGTATTACACGAATATATGGTCATGAACTCTTACAAACTTAATTTATGGTACACTCGGATTTTTTTATTTTTTCACGCCTACCTCTTTTCTACGTAAATCGGACATGAACTCAATCGTCACTGTCGACTCGACTGTCTTCAGAAAAAGTAAATCCGTTCCAAGAAAACAAACATCAATCCTAAATAAGCCCTGACATTTTTCTAAGTAATTTAGCAAACATCAAATAAACTGGATAGTTCCGCTAATAACAATGTTAGTACAAGACATAATCCTCCTAAATGAAGTCGGGTTAGTGGCGTTAAGGAGTAAAAACGTGGCAGTATATTGTTACTGCTAATAGAGGACCTTTAAGGGCCCCCATGTTGGAGGAAAAACTTGATGTATGTGAGAACACACCTGATGCCTTTAAGTAAATACATATTCTTCTATATGCAAAATGTACGTGTATTTCATCTTTTACAATACATTGAAATGTAAGTGGTTTTCGCTTTGTATGAGAAATGCAATGTTTTATCCATATTGAAAAATAGCAAAGGTGCCATATCGAACGTTATTTGAGTGACATTCTGCGTGATGATTGAATAAAGTGACTAAAAACAATAAAGCAGTATAGAAGAATAAAAAGTCGAAACAACCAAGATACTTTTACCAATTAGGATATGCAGGAGTGTCTAATATAAATTTATATATTATAATAAAATTTTACATTACATTTGTATACAAAATTAGATTATAAGAGGAGATTAGTGGCCTCTTCCGAATATGAATGAGAGGCGACTAAATGAAGGCGAGCGATGAACAACAGCGTCGCTCTTCAAAAATCTCTAAGGCCTAACTGCAGTTGCTAATCCATCTGCCAATCATGGAAACTACTAGCAAAACCCTCCAAGGCAGAGGCTTATGTTCAGCAGTGGACAGTTAAATGCTAATATGATGATGATGATGATTAGATTCTAAAATCAATATTTTTTATTTCTAATATTTTCTAATTCTTTCTTAGCAAAACCTGTTAAGTATTTTGAACTACAAAACCGATTTTTTCCAAATCGGTTCATAATTGACAGAATTATAATGGTAACAAACATAAAACAAATGGAATTGATTTGAGAACTTTCTCCTTTTTTGAAGTGGGATGAAAATTTGCATCTGAAGTAGAACAAGTGAAAATCATTTATTGAAACCTTAAATAAAAAAATTCAAGGTAGCTACTATTTTAGAAGTAATTTGAAATGTCTTTTATTCGAGATAAAGTCGTGAAAGTGTTCTTACAAAACAATATAATCAAATTTCGACTCAAACAAATCTAATCACACCAAATATAAATCACCTGAGCCAATCAAAACGCATCATTAAAAATTCCCGAACATCCCTGTAGATTACAGCGACGAGCGTAAATTTAGAAGTTTAATGACGTCATTTTTCGTCACCCAGCGTCTGGTTTATCGCCTTATTAAAGCAAAGAGCGGCTATTAAACTAATATCGCGCTCGGCCGACAGTAAACCGGCCTGACGCGATAGCACCCCAAACATAAGAATAAATATCTCGGTAGAACTGACAGTCTTGTGAATTCGGTAATAATAACTACGTTGACGCGTTGACGGCACTCATTCAACTAGCAAGGAGCAGACTCCACAGTGATGTGAGAGCGTGCGTCGTGCTTACTCGCATATGGGTCATATCGTATCCAAAATTATTCGAATTTTGCGGCGAACTTAACAACCTATACGGAGTTTAAAAGAAAGACTTTTTTAGCATTGCGACCTGTTCTTTTTTCGCAGATTTTCATTAATTTTATTCACTGAATATGCATACACGAGTGTCACTTCTACCCAGTTTATTTCTTAAGTGTATTTTTTTTTAATTTACTTGTATTTTGTAATTTTTAATTATATATAAAATTATATTGTTATGTATATATATTATTATGTATATATGTATAATGTAGAATGAGTGATAGCTCAATCTAAAATTCTGTTGAATACTTTCATATCATCTTTTTTCTACAACAATAAATATCTTTACTACTTTTAATAACTTTCTTAGCGATAAGGCTGCTCTTTGTTTTCTCATTGTGATTATTTCTTGTAATTGTTTATATTTATAATAAGTTTACTATTGTAATCTTTTGGAGGAAACAATAAAAAGCATCTATCTATTTATAAGATTCTAACGATAAAGATTCAATCAAGTCAACCTTTTAACTTAAAAAAAGCTACTTAACTGTTTGCTTAGCTGTTTTTTTTTTCCATATTCTGAAAGCTTGAGCAATTTTATATGTAAAAAATAAAGTTAGCCCCCTGATCTAACGCTAATACCGGGGAATATAAAATATCCCAATTTATTTTATAAAAAAAACTCAAATATAAAAATTAGATGGCAAGGTCAATAATAGGATGAGAGTAAACAACATTGATTTCGAAAGAATCACCGAAATCGGATCAAAATTTTCGTAAATAGTGCTACACCAAAAATTTTGACAAATCAGATAACCTCATCTTTTTCAATAGATTCAAAATGTAATCAAAAAGCTTCATTAAACCAAATATTAAACAAATAATAATGTTCTTAAACATCCAGAGTTATGAAATTCAACATTTAAACGGTTTCACATGGAATTCTCCAGAAATCACACATGAAGTGAAAGGGCGGAAGTGACGCATCAAAGAGGTGAACGGAGGATGATATATACGCAATTTCCCTACTAACGCGAACACAGTCAAGTAAATTACGTTGACCTTGACCCTGTTCTCGCCCTAGATTAAAACTTCGCTAGGCACATTATCTTTATATACAGTATAGGGAATGCGCTCTGGAACTCCAATACTGATACTGGGGGGAAGGGATTGGCAATTAAGAGAAATAGTAGCCCTATTGTTCACTATATACCCAGTCAGGTCGACCTTCACACGGTCACCCCCTAAAAATCATCGTGATTAATTCGTAATGAATCGTCCATATAATTGGCATATTTCAAAGGTGAATACACCTTACACCACCTACATACATTAACAAATCTGAAAATGTTTTCCAAAGTAACAGTTCGAAAACGATTTTGGGATAATACTCTATGTTTCTTGAGAAATTAAATTAAACTAACTGGTGGATAACTACATTAAAAGAATACGACTTTTTATTTTAAACTGTAGAGTAAATAAAAATTGAAATTACTAATTATTCTCATTGAATAACCCTATAAAATGATAAGATTACGATGATCGAACAAAGATGGCAAAGCATGGGGGGGTATCATGGGTGAAACAGTATACTTTGTTATGTCCATGGTACTGCTCATGTCTATAGGCAACGGTTACCACTTCCCATCAGGTGGGCCGTCAGCTTGTTTGCCATTCTAAGTTGCATAAAAACAACTAAGTTTAATTGATTAAAAAATAATTTATTTATTTATTTATTCATTAAAAAATTATAACATCTTAAGTAACAAGTCGCTATCTTCATAAAGCATGCGAACTCTCAAACCGTAACGGCAATGCGGTTGTTACACCCCAAATAATTATAACAGAAAGGGTCGGATCATTTCGTAAAACGGTACAAGGCTCTCTAAATAGACGCTTTTAACCCGTTGACCTGAATAATTTCGTTTATTCCCATTATTAATACGTAATGTCTCCATAAAGCTAATATTTGTATTATGTTTCACCAGAGAGAAAGACCCTAAGACATCTGCTTGGATATCTCTGTCTCACTCGTATTTCTGCCAAGCAGCTGTGCTCGTAAAGCTTTGTTTCTGAATGGATATGACAATGAAATTACAGACCTAACATTTTACTTCATGACACTCTTCATATCTATAGGCGACAGTTATCACTTCCCATCAGGTGGACCGTCAGCTTGACATTCTAAATTGCATAATTTTTTTTATATTTATTTTATTATATTTATATAGCTTATATTTACTCTCTCATTAATTATCTACACTATAAAGAATATAAATTTATTTGAACTATATGTCATCATCAACATCTCAGCCGTTAACTGTCCACTGCTGAACATAGGCCTCCTCCATAAGGGGGGTTTTGTCAGTAGTTGCCACGCTTAGCAAGCGGGTTGGCAACCGCAGTTTAAGAAAGACGTTGCTGCACATTATTCGACTATTAAGTTCGATTAGTCGCCTCTTACGACATCCACGGGAAAGGAAGGGGTGGCCCATTTTATGCCAGGAACGATACATGGCGAATTACACAAAATATAGGCAGTGGTAATTTACTACATAGGCAGTGAATACCATCTACATACCTTATTCAAGCTTAATGGCTGGAACCGAGAAGAAAGTGATTGTTAGTAATTGCCTCTAACAGCTTTATTGCTAGCAATATAAGGTCGATTTTCATGCGTTTCTCTGTGGTTAACCATCGTGGTTAATTCTTGTGGAATTCGTCATAATAGGATATCTGACCAGCTATCATCCTCACTTATAATTTCTCACTGGTACCCCACCATATAGTTACTATTCCATTCTCACGCATTAAAAAATATATGTCTTACAAACTAGGGTATATCGGGGGGAAGGGGATTTTTAGTAATAGGGTCTAACTACCCCATTGCCCATTGCTTCCTTCAAATTGCAGTCTGATAGATATCTTGCTATACTAAAGACTACGCAAGGACTTCTTCTTTTCATTTAAGAGTTTTCTCTTGTCGGTGCAACTAATTCATACATCTTCCTCCAGCCAGCTCTATCCCAGGCCATATACTTTATCTCCCTATACGACATGACGTCTAGTGTTTCCTTTATCTGTCCCATGTAGTTAATTCTCGGTCTTCCTCTTCCTCTTCTGCCACGCAAGTCTCCTTGTCACGCAATGACTATGACTTCATAAATATTTAGAATCTAGATAGAAATTATAAAAGCGCTCCAAGTCAAGAAAAAGTCACTCCATCTAAATATTGTTAATCTATTACTTATTTTACCTACTCAGCATCAGGTGAGCCATGCGTAGGTTGCCATGTTAAATAAACTTAATAAATTTACGAAAACAAAATGAGTTACATTAATTAATTTAAATTATTAAATTTGAACTTCACACTGAATTGTTGATTGTTATCTGTTGTGTGTTACCCGCATAAATAAATTACAATGTTCCCAAAGCAATGGGTGGGGTCACATAACAATCAAAATTCTAGTGGGTAGGTATACATAATCGTGTTACGACCTGACCCTGTCCAGTCCGACCCTACATAACCGTTACATAGTTAATGACATATATAAAATGTCCACCAGTGTATAAAACATTTAACTAAACTAATGTTGTAGCCCACGTTGTCTTTTCTCAGGCAAAAACAAGGAGAACAGTGACAGATGACAATGTTTTTGTACCAGAACAGTTTTAGCAATATATACCTACCTAGCTTGTATATTATTTTTAAAACTTATTTATTTATATATTATTTATTGTACACAAACATATTGTTAAGAACAATTAATTTTAAACGTAATATACAAAGGCGAGCTTGTCTCTAATAAGAGATTTCTTCCAGCAAACCTTTTTATTCATACCATTTATGTTCATTTTTTGTCCGTTGTCTATATACTAGTGGTGCGCAAATCCGAATGATTTTATTATTCGAATAATTAGTAATTACTAATTTTATTGCCTTAATAATTAGTAATTACAATTTTTTTTTTTTGCCCTATATAATATATTTAATGACCGTGTGGTCCCGGTATAGAACAGGTCATCCCTGTATTCCTCGTGGGTGTCGTTAGAGGCGACTATGAAAGGGCGAAGGATGGGCAACAGCGTCCCTATTAAAACATCTCTAAAGCCTTACTGCAGTTTCCAATCCGCCTGCCAAGCATAACAACTACTGGCAAAATTTTATTTTATTGATTTTTTTTAATAATTATTTAATCAAATTTGATCTTTGTTCTGGTATTCTCTTATCTACTGCTGTACTCGGTATAATTATTACTGAATCCTACAATTTTTCATTCATCCTTCAAAGACTCTCAATAAAATATGACAATTAGAGTTTGAAGTTGATGAAATAAAAAAATTGAATTAGTAACTTTCATTTTTACAAAACGAATTCCAATAAAATAAATTGGATCGTAGAGTCCATTTATATACGCAGATGATAAGTACTTAAAGAGAAACTTTGTAACGACGAAAATCTGACATTTCGTACTTCTAAGCTCACTTAATATAGCTGTATATATACATTAAGGGACAACATATAAAATACAGTACCGAAGTCCGGCCATCCTTCAAAGTCTAAAAGATATCCACTGGAGACTGGAGAGTCGGCCATAAAGTGGACCTCGGTTTGCCAACTCTCTAAGGATGCAATACGTCATTTGTCGTGGTAGGGGACACAACACAGTAGGATTCATACATTTTTCCTTTTCCTGGGACACTTGAAAGTATAAATATACCACAAATATATATACTATTTTTATCCGCGACTTTGCCGTCATCGATTATTTCGTAATCGATAACGGCAAAGTTGCGGAAGATTAATTAATAGTATCGTAGTCAATTATAATCGTATTCATTTTATTTCTCGTATCAATGATATAATCGAGTTATGTCAAATAATCATCGTTGTCATATCAGCCGTTATTTGTCCACTGCTAAGTCTCCCCCATAGATGAGACAAGAAGAAGTCCTAAGCCACTTCCATCCACGAATTTAAGTCAAATATAGTAGAATAATTTTTTATGTAGTGTTGTCGATTACATAATAGATTAATAAATTATAAGTAGCTCTAATTGAATTATCGATTAATAATCGATACCCAATGATTATTAGACACCGGAGTTATTCAATATTTGTTTTTCTCCGTCAAGAAACACACATGTAATCTCTCAAGTCAATGGTAAATAAACCATCAAAATAAACAAGGATAAATATGAGACTACAAATCTTCTCAATGCGGTATGGAGGTGCTTGCAAACATAATAACATATCAAGAGGATTCAAAGAGAAAAGAAAAGAATAATATACAAAAAAATTCTTAGTGAATAAAAAGGATAAATTAACATACGGCTAACGATATTAAATTATTAAAAGACTTACAACAAACAATTTTGCTTTGACAATATTTGTGTGCGTATGCGTGTGTATGCGTGCGTGTGTGTATGTGTACGTATATATGTGTGTGTACGTGTGTTTTGTGTGTGTGTGTGTGTGTGTGTGTGTGTGTGTGTGTGTGTGTGTGTGTGTGTGTGTGTGTGTGTGCGTGCGTGCGTGCGTGCTGGCGTGCGTACGTGCGTGCGTGCGTGCGTGCCTGCGTGCGGCGTGCGTTCGTGCGTGCGTGAGTGCGAACGCGCGCGCGTGCGTGCGTGCGTGTGTGCGTTAGTGCGTGCGTGCGTGCGTGCGTGAGTGCGAGCGTGCGTGCGTGCGACCATGCGTGCGTGCGTGCGTCCGTGCGTGCGTGCTGCTTGCGTGCAGGCGTGCGTGCGTGCGTGTGTGCGTGCATGCGTGCTTGCGTGCAAGCGTGCGTGCGTGCGTGCGTGCGTGCGTGCGTGCGTGCGTGCGTGCATGCGTGCGTGCGTATGCGCGTGCGTGTTCGTGTGCGTGTGCGTGTATGTGCGAGTATATATGCGCACTCGTTCGTGTGTGTGTAAAGTAAAATTGTAATTTTAATTATTTTAAAAATCAAATCTACATAGTCGTTTCTTCGATCACAGACAATTTAAAAACATGCAAAGAAACAATTTGAACTTTTCCAAAACAGTAAACGTGTATTGGTACAACCCCTATTTTATGTGTGACCTGTTTAACGTTTAAAATGAATGATACCATAAGAACAGAATGCGCTTAAATATTCAGTGAATCTACTTGTTTTTATACGCGATTACACAAAGAAAGGTTTTGATAATATTTGTCCTTGCTAATATGCTCCTTGTGAAAGTAGGTATCGATCTGTTTATTGCTTTCACAACCGAGCTTCCAAATAGAATGGAAATTTGTCATAAAATAGCCTTGTTCAAGGAAGAATTTGGTTATGTGACATGATCACAGTATATTGCAAAAATAATCGCGCATAGTAATTTTTTTTTTAAATAATGCTATGCTTTGTCCTAAATAGTTGAATGTTGTGGATCCGAATCCGACCGACAGCAAAAACAGTGTAATCTAATTTTCAATGGTACATACTTATCGGCTTTACTTTTCATCTTCTAAGTATCAAACGAGAATTCAATTGAGATATCAATCAATACTTTATTTTAATTTTTTTGTGTACAATAAAGTATAAATAAATAAATAAATAGTTTATTCAGCAAACATGGTTACACTCACAAAAAAGGTTCATACAGATAGGAGATAATGAAGGAATTATAACCTCGTCTGCGCTAATGGACGCTGACGGAACACCAACAAGGGATGATAGGTGAGATTGAAAAGACAGGTCAGTTAGCCCATCGTGATGAATACACCTGGAATTCAGCACGATGGTTTCCAGAGAGAATCACGTGATGATCGACAGACGGGGTATATTGCTAGCAATGGAACTGATAGTCTGCATTACTAACAATAACTGGGTACGGAGGAATAATATTTGAGTCCTCAGGAATGGCAACGCATGGGGGGTATCATGGGCGAAACAGTAAACTCTGTTATGCTCATGTCTATAGGCGACGATTACCACTTTCCATCAGGTGGGCCATCAGCTTGTTTGCCATTCTAAGTTGTAAAAAAAAACTTACAGAAAGAAAAAGGTGGCCGATTCTATACCGAGACCATACATTCAATTATACACATAATACTTGTGAATTATAAGAACATATTATTCTTTAAAAAGAAGTGACTTCAATCGTACTTACATATACACAAACCAGTGAAAAAATTCAGACGAATTGAGAACCTATTCCTTTTAAAAATCGGTTGAAAATAAATCGCTCTTTAACATATTTCAAAACATCTCACATCCCTCTAGACTTATACACAAATCACCTGTGACGAATGACCGTACGGTGCAAATGCTCTCATTATTTCGTATATCACGCGGCGTACCACGACACATATGTGCAGTCCGTTACAAAAGTTCCGAGGTTCGAACCCGGCACGTGCCGTTTTGATAGCGCGAGTTCCCCCGGGCGCGATGCTAACTTCACAGACAGCTCGGATGTCTGTGACTGTTTTGCACACGTACAGTCGAAAATAGCTGGACACGTTCCACCACATTCGAAATTATACTTCGGTGACCATAAAAGTTCTGATGCTCGTAACCTATTCTTAGTACCTTTAACTGGCATTGTCTCCATCTATTAATAAAATGTCATTGGGAAAAATATAGTAAACATTGAAGCACTGAATTATATTAACACATAAGGTATATTACCCCATTAAGATCATCCTAGTCGAGCAATCAGCATGATCATAGTAAGTCGTTATTTTTTATTCGATGAAGATGTAACGCTGCACCCAACCTTCTGCTAATGGAAGGAGGGAGGGATCTGTTAATAATAGAGACTAAGGGCCCCATTGCTAGCAATATACCCAACCAGGTCGGGGGACCGCCTGGGAACCATCGTGCTTAATTCATCACGATGGGCTAACTGACCTGTCTTTTCATCCTCACCTAACATCGCTCACTGGTGCTCCGCCAGCGTATACTGATAACGCAGGCGGGGTTACTATTCCATCATCATCCATTAAAACCATACGAATAGGGAGAGGAGGGAAGAGAAAAGATTGTTATTAATGGAGATAAGCAATCTCATTGCTATCAATATGCCCTATTAAGTCAACCTGAACGCGGTTACCCCTGGAAACCGTTCTGATTAATTTATTGTTGAATTCGTCACGATGGGCCTTTTCATACTCACGCAGTTCCTCCTGAAAACCATTGTAACTAATACTTATGCATTTGTCACGATGGGCTAACTGACCTGCTTTCATCCTCACTGGTATTCCGCCAGTGTATGCCGATAGCGCAGGTGGGTTTACCATTTCATTATCATCCTTAATGGATGCTAGTGGTATACAGTTATGGGGAATGCAAATAAAAAAAAAGAATGAGGATAAAATCAGGTCAGTTTTTCTCATAAGTGATAATGGAATAGTAACCCGGCCATTTAAAACTCCAGATTCACTTCGGACTGTAAATGTTATATTACAAAAAAAAATTAAATCGAACATTTGCTAGCTTTAGAATGAAAGTTCTCTACAACCTACTATGAATACTTTGATATAAATAATAGCAATTGTCGACTAACTGGGATTCTCTCATCTAAGACAAAGGACCCAGATTGGTGTTGAGTCAATGTAGAAAAGTTAATTCACTAAATTAACTTATCCGGGAAACAAGGTCAGTCCCACTTGAGTTTAATTATTAGTTGCTCTAAGGAATGGATATTCTTGAAAAGAAATATAGAGTGAAAGAAAAATGTTGCAGGATTTAAACAAATGTTGCTTCTACTATCTGCCTATCCCAAAAACAAATAGGCGTGAATTCATAGATACATTTATCGTGGTAAACTGATTAACTAGATTCTGTTCGCGCTTCCTTTTGTTAGAAACTCGGAAATATATACGTAGAAATAAATCAGTTTGTCTGTCGGATATTCTCAGACTCCGATTCTAAGATACGTGGTTGAATGACAAGTTACTGGAGCTGTCTTTAAAATCTTAATAAACCTGATGATAATATTTTTTTGTCTATCTTCAAATGTGGTTCTTTTTTTTAATATGTGTATATATTTAGCTTTTTATTTATATATTTCACTAACTTTATTGATCAAAACAAAATATGTTGCAAAAGGCGGATTTAATACTAGTAGCATTATCTACCAGTCAAACTTTGGGATGAACAGTGAATCACGAACATGGTATTTCATTATTTTTAGCATAAAATAACAGCATTTTCAGACATAGCTTTCTATTAAAAATAAAAACTAATGTTAAAGTTTCTATCTTTGTATAGTATAATATAATATTTCTATAATTGTATGTTGCTTTATTCATATTTATTTATAACTTGTGTTATGCATGCATGGCGTTTCTGGAAACCCTTATCTTTTATCTGTGATAATCTTTGTATCAGTCTGATTAGGATAGGCCATCTATAAGTCCACTAGTACATGCATCCTCTCATTTTCGCAATGTACATATACATATTTATTATCATTTTTATAATTTCATTATCAACATATTCAAGTTTATATCGTCATGTCCTAGCATACTCTTTTTGGTATATATATCAACACTCTTCTAAACCAACTGTCTCTAACATCTTGAAATTTATACAGAATAGTTGTTAGAATCCTAAATATAATACATACATACATACATATCTGTCACGCCTGTCTCCCATTAGGGTAGGCAGAAACAATGGAATACTTCGATTCAAACAAACCTCTTACGCTAAATATAATCTTTCTAGATAAATGTTCTTTCAAACATTTATCTAGATCTAGATCGAATATAGCAATATTACTAATGGCGTAAGTTTTTATCTAGAACAAATCCTTCTTTGGATGAAGTCCAATTTGATGTACTAGCCATTTTCCATAATGTTTTTGTTCACCCGTTGCGATTCCATTATCTTCTGTTACCATGGGAAATATAACTTATATAAATCAATTACAGCAGTTACACCCCATTAATAAAATCTGCTCAGTTTGGAACTGGATTGCAGTAAAATCTGAAGCAGATTGTTTTATGAAATTTAGAATGGTAAGCAAACTGACGACCTACCTGATGGAAAGTGGTAACCGTCGCTTATAGACATGAGCAGTACCATGGACATAACAGAGTATACTTTTTCACCCATAATATCCAGCATGCGTTGCCCTTCCTGAGGACTCGGGTCTTATTTCTCTGTTCCCTGTAAATTCACTGGCATATCCCACAGATTTTAACCGAAACACAGCCATACAAATACAACTGCTTCACGGTAGAAACACTAATGGGACAAAGGTGCCTAAGCAAATGACTTTTGTACAAAGTCTCCCTCTGGTCATTCGTCTCACGACATCTCACCATCACCCCTTGTTGTCCACCATATTTATCCACTAGTGGAAACCATTTATCGTAGATTTAAGTAAATCGATAAATTGGACAACCTCCCAGGATTTATCCCATTTTTTGTAGAAATTTCTCAAA
Source organism: Galleria mellonella (assembly GCF_026898425.1). Lineage (NCBI taxonomy): Eukaryota > Metazoa > Arthropoda > Insecta > Lepidoptera > Pyralidae > Galleria > Galleria mellonella. The sequence continues at coordinate 4,045,778 of NW_026442176.1, read as the reverse complement.
TTACACCCAGTAAGAAAAATTTAACAACAGGATAATTTAAAATTCTGTTTGGAAATAGGTCTTATACGAAACCATCTAGTCAGTATGGTAATAGTAGACTCTCGTTCTAACAAAATACCTTTTTAATGGATAAAACTGGTACAGTAACTGTAACAGTGTGTGTAACAGAACAGTAACAGTAACCAATTGCTCTATTAATTTATGCTGTCACTGGTACCCCCAATGAAGGATGGTATGTGAAAATTAGCTCAGATTCATCATCATAACAGTCGCTAACTACCCGCTGCTGAACATAAGCCTCTTCCACTGAGGAAAATTTTGTCAGTATTTGCCACGCTTGGCAAACGGGTTGGAAATCGCAGATAGCCTTTACAGCCTTTAGTTACTTTCCTTACCTTTAGTTTTAAGAGGAACGCTGCTGCCCATTCCTCAGCTATTAAGTTCCCTTAGTCGCCTTCTGCGACACACACACAAATGGAAGAGGTAAGCCATTTTATGTCAAGATCACACGGCTAGATCAAATTTGTTATACCATTTTAATAAACTCACTTGAAATTAGCCACAATGACTTCCAGGATCATGATCGAATAAAGATCGACTTAATAGAATATTCGGCTGCTGGTCTGCTGATCCCTATTACTGACAATCTCCTTTCCCTCCTCGAATTATCCAAATAAGTTAAATTTAGAAGAAAGAAACATAATAAAGGAATGATCTTAATCATCATCCGTCTATTCATCCCAAATGACTTACTTCGTCAAGTTCATCTCCAAAATATCAGTCACGTAACGCCGCCGTTGTTTCGGAAAAACTAATTTGCCAAGTTAAGGAATCGGGTGAGGAACGCGAACATGTCTTGTATGGGAAGCTAATTTCCCGGGCCAATAGGTAATTTTGTCCGGGATAAACGAATTATTTTCGCTTATTCCACGGCAAATCCAAAATCCGGATATTCCACCGCCGGGCTGGGTCACGTAGTGATTTTGCGTAATTCGTATATTCTTTTCACGAGATATATTGTTCATGCGTTCATTAATATTTGGATTATGGACACTGAATATTTACTGAGGCGATTTTTACGCCCTGTTGCTAACCATATAAGGATGACACCCATTGATGTCAAGCTTTCTAGGCCACTTGTAATAGGTATTTATATATATTATACATAATATAATCTGGATATACGTTACTTTGAGACCTTATCTGATATAATACGTGTATTATTTACTAGCTTTATACCATGGTTTTGTCCACGTGAATCAATACATGTCATATAGGAGTTATCATACTGTTTATTTATTTATTATTATTATTGTTTTTTTTTTTATTTTAGACTTTAATTGAACTGAATTTAATTTAATTGGTTTCTATTTGTATACTATTGTTTTTTGTTTTGTTTTGTGTTTGTTTTTTTTTTTTGTTCTTGTTTTGTGTACTACTGTATGGGTCGCATGCTTCTTTCATTAAATTATTTCTTTCTTTCAAAATATGTGTTAAATTTTGATATCTCCTACTCGTGTACCAAATTTTATTCAAACCTTTTCAATAGTTTTTGTGTGAAAGAGTAACAAAATCATTGCATCAACAAATATTAATAGAACGACAATTAACTGTACAAATTGATATTTTTTATTATTACCTACCTCTTGATATTTTATTGATGCAACTAATTGTCATACAATTTTATATACAGGTAGTATTTGGAACGGAAAAGAGATAAATCTCATTCTAAGGTTTGAACGGTAGGATATTGAATTTCCAGGGTACAGAAAAATCTCTATTATATATATATATATATATATATATATATATATATATATATATATATATATATATATATATATATATATATATATATATATATATATATATATATAAACATAACATAATTAATATTATAAATGTGAAAGTTTTTAAGAATGGATGGATGAATGATTGTTACTTTTTTACGCAAAATCTATTGATCGAATTTAAATGAAATTTAGTACACGGATAGATTGTATTCGAACTTTGTACATACAAATTTATGTACTAATTTACGTGGACGTAGCTACGGGTTACAGTTAGTAGATGAATAATTTTCAAGTATTTTAAGCCTTTTAATCAGATAAACAATAAATTGGCCTATAAAACCAGATATAAAATCCGCTTGTACGAGCCATTGGAGCGCAAACAAGCTACACGAGTGACTGTATCCAGAAATATATGATTTTCAATCAACATCTCGTGTGAGGCCGTCACAGAGCTGAACTTTAAAATTTTGAAATATTACTAAGCTCGGAGTGATATTACGTGGTGCATAGTACAAAGAGGTAGCGGATATATAATACTATTATTCGGGGAGAAGGAATTGTTAGTAATGTGAAGATTATCAATATACCTTATCAGGTCGACCTCCACGCAGTCCCCTATGGAAACCATCGTGACTAATTTATCGTTGAATTCGTCACGATGGGCTAACTTACCTGCCTTTTCATCCTCATCAATCATCTCTCACTGGTGCCCCGCTAGTGTATACCGATAGCGCAGGCGGAATTACCATTCCATTATCATCCATTAAAAAAAAATACTATTATTCTTTATATATAGTTTCTTATTCTTATTTCTTATTATTCTAATACACTAATGTATCAGATACTTAAAACCGTCATCTGTTCAAACGAGCGTCTTTTCGGACTTTTTTCTTAAAATCGATTTTTCATACGTTACCAAAGTAAAAAAATCAATTGGAGATACCTGTAATTATGATCAAATCTATAGAAGAATGATATATACGTATATATATATATATATATATATATATATATATATATATATATATATATATATATATATATATATATATATATATATATATATATATATATATATATATATATAATAGAAACTAAGAATTGTAAACCCCGATCTTACCCCGACGATCTTCTTCATAAATTTGGTGCCCTTTAGAAGTGCTTAGTTTTGATATCGCTGATCGATCCAAAAACTTTAAAATAGTAGTCTATTTTATTCTACAACTTCGCATAAACGTAAGCCTGTATTTTTCTGCTGACAATATCATGAGAGCTTCATCCTTCTTCTTAACTATTTGCTGTTCTCTCCTTAAGTATAAATATACTTAAAGGTCAAAGTTTACATCATCTGTACACGTCTAAATTGAAATTATGAAAATGACAAACGGGAAATAATTGGAAGGACTGAAAACCTTAAGATACAGTTTTTACTACTGCCTGCCTGTCTGCCTGCTACTTTGCTTTGTCCAAATGGCGTAAAGTTGCATATATGCATAACTTTTTATAAATAAACCTATAAAAATTAAATGACTTAAAGAATTCTAGTACATTTTCGGTAACCCCGCTTCAGCTCGGAACAAAGCCCACGCCCTAAAAACCAAAGCCGGTATCTCTCATATCGGCGTGAACCATCGATGGGCCAGGATGATCCCGGTTTTTACGAGCGTCCGAAGTGGGATATAGATGGGAAAAGCCCGAAAATATTCGAGAATAATATCGGGAAATACGAGCAATAACCAATGAATAAGAGCCGACGTTCTGGATATACGGAACCATTGATTTTAGATCATTAGATGTTTTTGGTCGGAATGTCCACTAATAGTGTTAGGATGAATTTAATCATTAATCAACAAACAATATTACTATGACCATATGGTTCTGGCATAGAATTAGCCATCCTTTACTTTTCCGCAGGTGTCGTAAGAGACGGCTAAAAAAACTTAATCGTCAAGGGATAGGCAGTAGCATCGCTCTTAAAATATCACCAAAACCTAACTGCGGTTGCCAATCAGGTGGATGCCAAGCGTGGCAACCACTGGCAGAACCCCCCCGTAAGGGGAGGTCTATGTTCAACAGTGGACAGTTAACTTCTTATATAGTGATGATGATGATGAAAAAATATTACTATGTTCGAAGTAAAATTCTAAATTGAGTATAAATAATAATATTTTCAACCGACTTCAAAAAGGAGGTTCTCAATTCAGTTGTATGTTTATTACCTCATAACTCCGTCAGTTATTACAGTTATTAGCCAAGTTGTTTTTTTTATTTGTAAAGATATACTTATAGATTAGTTCCATAGAAATTTTATCAAAATCTATTCATTAATTTATATTTTAAATCAAAATAACTTATTTATACTATATATAAATATTTTTCTTTCTTTCTTTTTAATACGCCAATAAAAAAACTGTTTGCCCCATGGTTGACTCGTAAAGAAACTTTAGGTGTTATGTCTGACATGTGTACCTACCTTTGTTATGTGTATTAATTTAAATAAGTAAATATCGTAAAATTGTGTAAGCAACTTAGGAGAAAATACATTTTAAAATGTCACTGTATATATTGTATGAATCTGTTTTATTTCTTTTTCAGATATTATCGAATTAACAGGAATCAAACTGTCTACTTTGTAAGGTAAGAGATTAAAAATATATTAGGTGAATAAATGAAAAAATTAAGAAATAAATATTAATTCTGATGAAATAAGCTTTTCTTTTCCCATTCGTGTTTCTACCGTGAAACAGTTGTGTTTGCATGGCTGTGTTTCGGTTTGAAGGGTGGGATATGGTGTGAATTTACTGGGTACAGAGCACTAACACCTGAGTCCCCAGGAATGGCAATGCATAGGGGATATCATGGGCGAAACAGTATACTCTGTTATGTTCATGGTACTGCTCATGTCTATAGATGACGGTTACCATGTTCCATCAAGTGGGGCATCGTCAGCTTATTTGCCTAAAAAGGTAAGTTTTCTAAGTTGCATAAAAAACCAACTTTCAAAAAAGAAGGAGCTTCTCAAATTAGTTATATTTGTTTTTATTAGGAACCTCATAACTGTATTATTAATAGACCGATTTAGAAATTCCTTTTTTATTGGAAAGGATACACTTTCATATATTGTAGAAATTTTATGAAAATCAGTTTAATAGTTTAGTTTAAAATTGAAATAACCGGTTTTGCCACAATTGACGTCATTTTTTGTTATGGAACACAGTTTATTTATTTCAAGGTCACTCAGGATAAATCACTGATCGATTTCACGAATCGTATTAAATCACGATTCGATATTTCTGTTTTAGTAACATTATAATCCTTCGTTTATTGATAACGTATATTTTTATGTGAAAGGGTCGTAATTTAATTTTATCAATTTTTTACTATATAAAAAAAAAAAACAAATAAAAACACGTACCTATACATGGCCGGTAATCCGACACATACGCATAAATTCCGACGCCATTTATTCATTGCGCGCGATATTCTCTTTTTTTCGTAACAACAGTTTATCCGGCGATTCAATTTCATTCGAATAAAAACTTATTGAAGGTTAACTCGAATCGCTGAAATCTAGTCTCGAAATTGTTATTTTTTTTTTCGAAACTTTCCCCGAGTGTCGGCAAATTCGAGGCAACGATGTGGTTACTTTGAAATGGAGAAATGCGCAGCGAATTCACGAAATTGGGTATTAGACTCACGGGAACAGGTATTAAGAATAAAAAATGTGTTGTAATCAAAATGTGAATAGCTATATTTTCGGTTTAAGGTAAATGTTCCTTATTTGCTCACAAACCATACCTAGTAATAATAATAAATACTAGTAAATAAACTGCCATAGTATACATAATGGTAAATTTTATATTTTATTTATTTAAATAAAAAGTCGTTCTATTTTAAATTAAAAATATATATTACGCATTATATTTACGAATTATGATTATTTATCTAAAAAGTTTACAATACAGGAGGCAAACGAGCATGCGGCTCACCTGATGGTGACTACCGCCGCCCATAATACCAAAGGCATTGCAGGTGTGCTGCCGGCCGTTTAAAAAGGAATATGCTCTTTTTTTGAAGGTTATGATGTCGTATCGGTTCGCAAAAATTGCTGCTGGAAGTTGATTCCAAAGAGTTTGTTGTGCGTGAAAAACGAACGGTGGATGACCGCCACTTATCCAGATGGTTGGGATGAAACTTTAGTTTATGGCGGGTTGTACGGTGGTGAAAATCAGCAGCAGGTATCAATCCGAACAATTCTTCAGAGCACTCCCCATGATAAATTCGGTAGAAGATGCACAGAGATGCAACATCTCTATGCAGTTTCAGTGGGTCAAGTCGGTCAGTAAGGCGCTGATAATCAATGATTCGAGCCGCCCGAGTTTTAATGCGGTCTAACGAAAGGAGATGGCGCTCCTGTTCATTTCATTGATATCATTCTATAAAAAAAATTCATTGTTAATAAAAAATCCGAGAAAAAATCGAACGTTGAATGCGCTTAATTTGAACAAGACAAATAGATATATAAAAAGAAAAAGCGATAAAGTTGCGGTAGCTGTAAGTAAAACTGTCTTCTCTAACACCGAATCGCTCTTAATTTCGCTCTAAGCTATATTCTATTTTCATTTAAAGTTTTCCATGAAGGCAACACAGTTACGTACTGACCTATTTTTAATACACACCTTCGAGAATACAAACTCATATATATTTGTTGTGGCAACACTTCAAAAATTGATTCATAAATGAAATACTGTTTGTTATTACAACATTATCAAAAACTTACTTCCTTAATGCAATAAAAATAAGAGCTATTTTAGCACGTCAAACAATTACTGTACTTAAACGTGACACTGGTGTATGTATGGCATCCGCGCAAAGCAATTGACACCTCTCAACCCATGAGATTTGACCAACAGACACAAATTTGTTTTGCCGTTCCTAAAGTGTGAACAGTGCCTTACTACTATAAGCATAAGGTTGATAATCCCAATAAGAAATTAGAGGTAAATGCAAGTTCATAATAGAGGTATTTGCTTGAATTCAACTTTGACAATATAAACCTGCCCGTTCTTGATACATTGTATGCGCAATTGAATATAGTGCAATCGACCTACTTTGTCCGATGTCCGTGAGAAATTCTGTCTACGTCGTCCCTAATGACTTTTAGAAATGTTTTTGTAAACAAATATTGCCGCTATCTATATTTGCGCAGACATTTTTTGACACTATTACCCGATAGTGTGTGAAAGTGACGACACGCTAACGTTGCATTGAGTTTTGTCTACATACTTAATAATGAATAAAACCTAACATTTTATTGTTTACATTAAACATACCTTACCTTAACAATCCATTCACGTTCCACTGTTGGGAATTGAAGGGTGTTATAATGAAGTAAGAGACAATGTATCATCACTAATTTTTTTTTGCCAAGATTAAGTAATCATTAAAGAAGAAAGCGGTGGTAAACTAAACAAATATTGTTCATCTAGGTACCTCTATCCTACTCGTGTTTATGTGGTGAAAATGTAATCGTAAGCCCATCGTGACGAATTCATCAGGAATTACCTGCAATAATTTTTAAAGGAAACTGCGTGGCCTCTTAATTACAATTCCTCCCCCTCCCCCTTCCCCTGCTAACAATTATACCTTATTCTTTACGTAGTACTGACAACCTCCAACTCATAATTCCTACCCATTCTTCCTCTTTCTACTCCAAATCCTTTTCCGTGCAAGCAGTTCGTTTGTGGAACTCACTCCCTACCTCTATACGGTGCGCTCAATCGTTGCCCATTTTTAAAAACTTAGTTAAAGCCCACTACCTATCCTTATAATCACTTAGTCCTACGTATTTCCAGTTTTATGTGTGTTATATATATGTGTATTAATATGGTATATTTATATGTATTTATGCGTATATATGTATATGTATGTATATATATTTATATGTGTATGTGTATGTATATATATGTATATGTTTGGTTGTATGTGTTTATTTATGTATGTATATGTATATGACTATGCTGTCACAAATATTATTTTTTACAAATCTATCTTTTTTAACGCGCCACCTACCTACTTATGCTTTAATCCTTTCTACCCAAAGGTTGTCTGGAAGAGCTTAGCAATAAGACCGCCTTTTGTACTACACTATACGTATTGAAAATTGTTTTAACAAATCATGTTATGTTGGTGCAATAAAGTGTTAAATAAAATAATAATAATAATACCCTGTCAGATCGACATCCACACGGTTCCCTTTGGAAACCACCGTGATTAAGTCTTGTGGAATTCATAACGATGAGCTAACTGACCTGCTTTATTCCTCACCTATCATCTCTCACTGGTGCCCCGCCAGCAATATATCGATGGTGCAGGTGAGTTCACTATTCCACCATCGACCATTATAGAAAAAGTTCTCCCCTTCCTCCCACTCAGGTTGTTGTATAGCAGCTGTCCCATTCTTTTTGCTGGGATTTGATTTATATTAATTGATTTTTGAGGTGGGATGTGGTAGTTTTATCACAATTAAAATCGATTTTTTACAAAGTAAATTATACAATTCTATGTTATCTAACTATCCCGTAAAATAATTAGCATGAAGATAATGATCAAACCACAAACCGAAATCATTAAAATTAATCATGTATTTCATAATTACATGTCTTTTTAATCATTTCAACTGCAAATAGTATAAATTCAAATGAACCTCTCATACAGTAATGTGGTTTTACAAAATATGCTGTGGCTATATTTCTACAACCAGATAAGCCGCACAGGCGTGCTATACTATCAATTTAAATACGTCATGACCACATACAGCAGGCTTAATATTTCAAAGTAACAACAAAACATACGTAATTTGGTAGCGTTAGCTCGTTAAAGTAATTTATTGAATACCTAGTTATTTATTTGTCGAATATCTAAATAAATGTCAATGTTTTTAACTGAGGAAATTGCGCTATACGCTGTCCACTGCTGAATGTAGGTCTCTACCATAGATTTCCATAGGGAAAGAGACCATTGCTTATGGCAGTTAACCATTGGAGGGATTTTGCCCAAAGCTTGGCAAGCAGATTGGTAACCGCAGTTTAACTTTTGGTGATGTTTTAAAAGAGAAGCTTTTTTATACAACTTAGAATGGCAAACAAGCTGACGGCCCACCTGATGGAAAGTGGTAACCGTCGCCTATAGACACGAGCAGTACCATGGACATAACAGAGTATACTGTTTCGCCCATGATACCCCCCATGCATTGCCATTCCTGAGGATTCAGGTGTTATTCCTCTGTTCTTCAAAACCGAAACACAGCTACTCATCCCTCGCCAATTAAGCTCTTTAGTCGCCACTTACGACACCCATTGTGACGGACGAGGTGACCCATTCTATGCTGGGACCACAATACATCGGTATATATTAATGGAATACAAGTGAGGGATGATAAGTGAAGAGGAAGTCAGGTTAGTCGATTCATCATGATGAATTCACCAAAAATTTACTTCAAGGATGTTCCCAGTTGGTATTTTTTTATATATTACATTATATATTTATTTATTATTATATCAACCATTAAGCGTAAGAGGCGACTAAGGGAACGTAATGGTCGAGGGATGGGCAGCAACATACATCTTAAAACATCACCAAAGTCTAATTGCGGTTGCCAACCCGCCTGCCAAGTGTGGCTACTACTGCCAAAATCTTTCAATAGGGAGAGGCCTATGTTTAGCAGTGGACAATATATAGCCTCAAGGTTGTTCGCAGTTCATCTGTATTTTTTTTTTACATTTACATATATAACCTAATATAAAAGTGTTATTCTTGTTGGCTGGTACCCTGCCAGCATATGAGACAGCGCTGGTGATAACATGATTTTTATAAATAAATTAATATAGGTTATAAATATATTAATTGGGTTCTTGAGTGGAGGCCGCGTACAGGCAAGCGCAGTGTAGGACAAACCCCCCCCCCCCCAATAGAATCGTCGCTCCATTGTGAATGCAGATGGCTCCGGACTGTTCTTTATGGCAGTCTATGGGGGAGGCTTATGGCCAGCAGTGGACAGATAATGGCTGAAATGATAAATGATCAATATATTAACATTTTATGCAAATTAGAATAACAAAGAAGCTAATAAATTACATCAAAGACCCGGTCAGTCTCACATACACACATTCAACTGTTAACCCCTCCCCCCCCCCCTCCTATTTGGCAATGGCTAAAAATTACATATATAAGGAGAAACAAAACAGAAACTCAACATTTTCGTAAACAAAGTTTCATAAACTTACAAAAGCCGATCATACGATTCTTAGAAGACAGAAGCAACTTTTACTTGTCAAAGATAAAAGCACTAACAGGCAATTTAAGTTTTACTCCGTCGAGCTTCTGCTGAGCTGTGCTCGAAAAAAATGTCATCTGAATATATTCTAGACGAATTGAAATTATGTCTGGAACTTACCAAGTCGTGTACTAAATTTAAATTTATATTAATTTATGATTTTGTTCCAAAAAAAAAGATACCAGCTTCAGTGGCGAATTAATAAGACCATTGGAGGTAGAACTATCATGGGTATATTTTTTTTATAGCACTAAAGTGGTAAACAATCATACGGCTCACCTGATGGTAAGTGGTTACCATAGCCTATGAACGTCTGCATTGAACCAGAGGCATTACGCTCGCGTTGGCTTTTTTACCCCTTTTTTGAAGAATTTCATGATGTAGTCTCTTAGAAAGACCTCTTATTAAGTGACTTAAAATTGGAAACAATCTCGCGGCTAAAAGTAGCCACTATCGCCTACAGACATGAAATTGAAAAGGAGTTCTAAATAAAAAAAAATCTGTTTTAAAATGTATAAATTAAGCCCTTTCATATGATACCCCGCTTGAATAATTAGCTGCATTCAAAATTTTTAAATATCCCTTGTCTGACTCTAGTAAAATTAAATATTATATATTTTAAAAACAAAAACATCTTTTCAATTGTTTCTATTTTAATATGTGCGAGCCAATGATATGTAAAACTATTTCAAATTTCAAAGCGATAGCATTACTAATTGCTAAAGCACAGCGCTACTTCAAATGGACGGACGGACAAAGTCTTACCAGAAGAATTTATTTGTACCTTTTTGGTACAAAACCCTAACAAATGCCTAATTGTGATTATCAAATCCCATCACAGACCTCTGAAATTTTAAATTTGCAGTTATACCCGTATTATTCAAAAATGGTTGTCACTTGATTCATGGAAGGCACATAATGCTGTTGATGAATCATGTCATAGGCCTTAAAAAACCAATCTGCAAACTATTAACACCACAGGGCAGCACCATCACATGAGTAGTAGTTTAATGGTCCTTTGGTTTAATGTTTAATAATCCTGCCTACGCTAAAGGTATACGTAGGTTGAGTACCAGTGAGTGATACAAATTCTTTTAGGAATTTTACACGATAATTTTCCAGAGGCACTGCGTAGAAGTCGACCTGACACCATTGTTAGCAATATACCCATATTGCTAACAATGGAGTCGCTAAACTCCCTTACTAACAATCCACTTCCCCCATGAATAGCAGTAATGCATCACGGAATACAACACACTTTATTTATAGTAGACATCTGCATAAGCACAAAAGTCTCCAGGTTAATGCAAATTCCAAACACCCGTACCGGTTTCAATCCAATCTAAGCTGCATACCGTGCAGATCCCATGCATATGCAGTCGAAAATGAAAAGTAAATTCGCTCCCAACCCCCACCTCATTATCACTACCTAATCCCAAAGACGTGAGCGTAAAATATTCATTTATACGACATATCTGGCTGCATTTTCCGCAAGCTCAATTATTAGTGGAAAGGCTAATTGTGATTTTACATAATATATATTTAATTGCTGTTTCCTATCATCAACATCATCATATCAGCCATCAACTGTCCACTGCTGAATATAGGCCTCTCACATAAGGGTTTTACCAGTAGTTGCCACGCTTGGCAGGCGGGTTGACAGCCTCAGTTAGGCTTTTGATGATGTTTTAAGAAATTTTGCTAATATTTTAAGTTAATTTTAAATTTCAGTATTGATAGTTGCTAAAATATAACATTATGACAGCTGGACAGACAGATAAAGTACTGCCACTCGTCAAATAAATAAAATATAAACACAACTTCTGTGAACCAGATAAAAGGTGAATTCTATCTACTATTATCACCAAATATCCGGACTTTGTACAAAGGTCGTTTGCTTAGTTACGTCTATCCCATCCATGTTTCTACCATGAAGCAGCTAAACTTTCATGATAATCATGCGTATGTATCGAATTGAAGGGTAGGCACACCATAGTCCTCATCGACATCCATAGCTGTTCATGTATACAGACGACGGTTTCCACTTTCAAGTAGGACGTCGGCAAGTTTCCATAAAAAGAAATGTTAATACAATGAAGCGTTAATAGAATCTGAGCACTTCCAGTTGACAGTGAAAATTCTAGATCATCAAACCTAGAGACTTCTGGATCGGAAATTTTCACTCGCTCCCTGATTGTATTGCTAATGAAGGTGTGAATCCCTGGTCCTATCGACAAATTGAAAATGCTCAAGAAATCTGGAGAGCTCAATCTGTTAGATTAATTGTACACTTGCTTTTTATTCACGATCTAAATGGAAATTTTGAGTTATTGAATTGTTATACACTTCGAAACTTGGTTCTGTTAATCGTAACTGTCGTTATGTGAAAGCTTAATGTTTTATATACTTAACAGAACTAAGTATTAAGAAGTTCATATAGTTTTTGTTTTATAGGAAATAACTAACTTTCGTGTTTAAAAAATAGAAGGATGACTATAGTGAACAATTTCCATTAATTCTTTGGACTATCAGCCCTTTTCCTGGTAATTCTTTTTTTATAACACAAAAGACAAACGAACATGCGGCTCACTAGACGGTAAATGGCTAACGCCGTCTATGAGCACCCGCAACACCAGAAGCATTGCAGGTGTACTGGCCTAATATACACTCTCAATGTCTTTTCGCGGTTCTCCCTGAAAACCATTGAGGTTTCACATCTCACTAGTACCACGCTAGTGAGAGATGAAACCTCAATGGTTTTTAACTTCAAAGGTTTTGGCACGTAAACTATCACTATGAGGGAGAAAGGATTAAAGTAATATGGACTACCAATCCCATTGCTAGCAATATACCCTGTCACCCTCCACGTGATTCCCCCTGGAAACCATCATGCTGAATTGCAGATGTATTCGTCGTAATGGGCTAACTGACACAATACCTCACTGGTGCTCCGCCAGCGTATACCATTAGCGCGCGCGGAGTTACCATTATCATACATTAAAAAAAAGTATAGGCGGAATTTCATTTTCATAAAAAAATACTAGGCCATCAAAACACCGCTACTATGTTACAAAGTATCCTCACCAACTATATAGGTTATCTGCACTATCCCAAACCAGAAAAGAATGGTTTCAGAAACAACGATATTACTATCAAGAGAAACAGCGCCGGGGGCCTGATCCGTCAGGATTGTCGGCTTCGGATATAATGTAATAAATGTATACGGTTTCAGCATAACAGTACGGGAGATGTCGTGATGCAGCACGCGACGGGAAGATACGAAGGCGTTATTGGTACGACACGATGCCCGCGGGCAAAGACAAGTGGACTCGTGTACGTTTTACTACGGTATTCTTGATTCAACATTATTGATTCATAGTAGGTTTTCTTGTTTATTTATCATTATTATCATATCAGCTTTTAACTGTCCATTGCTGCACATAAGCCTCCCCTTTGGGGGGTTTTGCCAGTTGTTGCCACGCTTGACAAACGGATTGGCAACCGTAGTTAGACTTTAGAGATATTTTGAGAGGGACGCTGCTGGCCATTCTTCGCCCTACTTTATTCGCCTCCTACGACACCCCGAGAAAGGAAGGGCCTATTCTATGCCGAGACCACACGGCCAATATTCTTGTTTATTGATAAGGGTTTTTTAATAGTTAAGAATGGAATATTAACCCTGCCAATAGGTGAGGATAAAGTCAGTTGGCCCAACGTAATGAATTCGTCGACAATTAACCACGATGGGTTCCAGGAGAACCGCGAGAAGGTCGGCCTGTATTGATGAGAGTTTGCAGGCATATGTAAATGATAACCCTTACTAATATTATACATGTGAAAGTATTTTTTTTTTATTTATTACCTCTCGATAGCTTTGACACGATCTGTTTGACGACAAGGCCGCCCATTGTTAGCTTTTTATCTTTCTTTTATGTAATCAAGTTTATGTAATTTGTTTATGTACATTTTGTTTGTGTACATGTTAATCTTTATAATCTGTATCATTATTTAAGTAAATAGTTAATAAAGAGTTTCCATTCATTCAATTATCATAAAATTTTGCGTGCACGCAGTATCTATTCGCCAATAATAATTAAGATTATGTTCCATTAAGTGACTTCAGTTGAGGCAAACAAGTTATTTTGTTTTAAAAACTAAACAGTTCGAAAACTAAACTACTAAACTATAGAAAATATATATTCATATGAATAAATATATGTTTATAAAGATGCTTTTTAAGTCTACTCTTAAAAATATTTTGGGGATTGACTCTCATAGATAGATATGGAATGCTAATTAACTATTTAAATTAAATATTTAAAAATAAGAATTAATTTAATTACAAAATTTTTTTAAGTGTCATTTATTATAAATTCACCGCTTTCTTTGTAATGATAACAGCTAAGGAGAACGGGCAAGAAACTGAGCTGTTCATTAAGATCTTTTGATTAAAATATATTAACTACTGTTAATTTGTATTTGGAAGTAAATGTATGGTCTGTAACAACAGTTGTTACAGATCATACATTTCATACACTTCCATGTTTACACGACATATTTATTTATATATTCTATTTATTCCAATTTATACAGACAAAATCACAGATTACAATTAGTACGAAATAAGTCACAATTTCTCCAGTTCTGGACAATGGAAACAGTACCTCTCCTTATAGGGTAGCGTCACAATGCACCGTTGCCGAAGGGCAAGCGTCTATCCCTTGTCTCCGACCCCCTGGCCTATGCAAATATGCGACCTCACGCGCAAATTGGCAATAATCTGAATATTATATACCTATTTAGCTACGTGAACTACAGGTAACGCTTTTATATTAAAAGTAATGTCACAAAGTGGGGAATAAATGCTCACGCCCACCCAGTAGAAACTGTGACTTTCAAAGGCCAGGGGATTGTTAATGATTGGGACTAACAACCCAATTGCTAGCAAAATTATTAATAGTAATAATAAAATATTACTAAATAATGTAGTACCCTGTCAATTCAATCTCTCACGGCCCCCCTGGAAACAATAGTGCTTAATTCCAAGCGATTTCGCCACGATGGGCTAACTGACCTGCCTTTTCATCCTCACCAGTGATCCCTCACTGGGACCTCGCCAGTGTATACCGTTATAGGGTTACTATTTTCATTATCACCCGTTGAAAAAAAACTGTTACGGTAACTCTCTTCAGGTATGATGCTGTGTCAGATACTGCCTTGCATCTTGCAGTAGGTACTTTATAATTTATTTACGCCTAACATCGAAGCGCAACAATAGACGCAGTTTCTTTTATAAAAGTCGTATTTATTATTTTTTATAATATTAACTTTTAAATTTATTAATATTGGCTTGAAATTAATTTAATTTAATCAGTACCATAGACCAATTAAAACATTTGAATTTCGAACACGGAATGTGTATTAATAAATGAAACATCACTAAGAGATAGTTAACTTTTTCAACTTCAAAACATGCTCGTTGTAAAACAAAATATACTGGCAGACACAATTTTGTACTCTAAATTTAAATATTTTAAATACAAAACACAAGATGTTTCGTTTATCGATTCGTTTTATTCATTTTAAAACAAGAATAGAAAGATTACAACCTACTCAATAGGTACTAATTTTATCACCATTGAACTCGCTGCTTTTTGCGTAGCAAAATCTATTTGTATTGAGGGAAAATAGAGAAGAAAATAAAACCTTTCCTGTGTAAATATGGACCTGCGGACAAAAAAGTCTTAACTATAACGTCTGTTACACTTGTGTACCTACATTGAACATTGTCATGACACTTTTTCCCAATCCAGCTATTTCACTCACGGCGCTATTACCGCGGCAAATAATTCCTGCCCTTGCCGTCAAAGCACCTCTTTGCCGCACAAAAGAAACTCCATCTGAGCGAAATTGATACAGAACAATAGATCGAGGATATATTGCAGATACGGCGCGCATTGTGAACGGTGAATGAGAAATGAACCGTTTTTAAAATAAGAACATGATTTAAATCAAAATTTCTGTTTTTAAGCGAAATCCAGTTATTAATGTTTCCTACATTGTGTCTATTATAATCTACTAGCAACTAACAACTGTGTCCGCGTGACCGGGGTAAGTTTACGTATCGGGTTAGAAAGTAGACTGTGTCCTTATATTATATAGATAGAGCATCGAGTCACAAAAACGAGTCAACTTTTTGTCAGCCAATTGTCAAATTAACTGACAAAATGTTGACTCGGAGATAACGAATAAACTCATTATTACATATATTAGAAAAAGATATTAGAAAAAGGTAGTAAGCCGGAACTTACTATCTTTTTCCCTGCTTATCTGTTTATCCGCTCACTTCTTCTAAACCATACAACGTATTACAAAGTCATTTACATACATTTATGCAAGGTTTGTATGTACAATACATTTTAAATTGAAGTTTTGTGTAAACGTATGATTACTCTCATGCAAAACTTGGTCTAGTCAATTACTTAGTGCCTATACTCTCAATAGAAATTTGTGCCTTTGTGCCAAGTAACGAAATAGGACTAGAAACTCTCAACACTAGATGGCGCGACTAATAGCAATAGAAAGTCAACTTTATCAATTTATGTCATTATTTATATGATCTCAAAATAATCAGAAACCTAAATATCGATTATATATTTATTAAAAAAAACGGTTGATTGTTATGAAAAAGTTCATACAAATTTAATTTTATTGGACTTAAAAAAATGCTATTAAAATTTAACAAAGTAAGATTTAATTACAACAATGATTGACTTTGAAAATGAATTAAAAATTAATTTTATTCATTATGCAGATATTAATAAGGAAATGTGTGTAATAAAAATGTTTCAATAATATATATATATTTTTATATAGATAGATCCTTTAATCCCCCTCGATAATAAACAGTATACTCTGTTATGTCGATGGTACTGCTCATGTCTAAAGGCGACTGCTACCATTTCCATCAGGTGGGCCGTCAGTTTGTTTACCAGTCTAAGTTACATAAAAAATCTTTTAGTCGTCTTACGACTAGTTACGACACACAGGAAAGGAAGTGGTGGCCCATTCTATGGCGGGACCACTTGGCTATATATATAGAAAAATAGGTACCCTTTATTGTTTCTTCCAAAAGATTATAGTAGTAAACCTATTATAGATACAAACAATTACAAGACATGATCACAGTGAAAAAACAATGGGTGGCTTTATCAAAATAATAAAAGGGATCTCTTTCAGACAACATTTGGATGAAGAAATGTAATAAACAATTTGACCCGAGGTACGAAATCCGTGTTATATTCACTTATAACGTTCGTTTATTAAAATACATATAATACGTACAATATTGTGAATATTTTTTTAACCAAAACACAACTGCTTCACGATAGAAACACGAAAAGGACAGAGGTGCCCAAGCAAACGACTTTTGTACAAAGTCTCCCTTTGATATAAAATATAAATGTAGGTACATTATTCAAACTACATTCAACAATTTTAAAATGTTTAATAATAAATGACAATAAAAATATTACAAAAATATCTAATCGTGAGTATTTATATTTTTTTTAATCACTTGTAATTTTTTATAAAAAAAAAAATTGTTAATGTCAAAATCAGGAACAATAATAATACAATATTGTTATTACCTGAATCGGCTGATTGGCATAAAAACTAAGGTGTAGGTCTGATGTGTTAACCAAAGAGCCTTTTGTTGACAAATCATCAGGCCCCACAAAGCCCCCAGGTAAAGATAATCGCGGCCAGGTAGCAAAACTGAGCAAAACAAAACAACTGGCATTTCATTGATAAAATTTCACATTGTTCAACTGGGACAACTGTCGAATTTGAAATAAGATACGGATACACAAAATGTACCATTTCAATATTGATTTACAACCGAAGAACAAAAAAATTGTGTCCCAAAAAAAACCGACTTCAATTGTGATAAAACCAGTTATTTCGATTTAAAAACTAAACTGCTGAACTGATTTTGATTAAATTTCTATGGGACAAATTTGTAAGTATATCCTTTCAGATAAAAAAAGAATATTCCGAATCGATTTACAATAGACGGAGTTATGAGGTAATAAGCATAAACAAAATTTAACTGGGGGGAGAGGGATTGTTAGCAAAGGAGTTTGACAACCCCATTGCTAGCAATATATATCAGGTCGACCTCCACGTGGTTCCCCCTGGAAACCATCGTGAACAATTCTTTTTGAATTCGTCACGATGGGCTAACTAATCTGCTTCATCCTTATCTGTCCACCTTTACTGGTGCCCCGTGCATACCGATAGCGCAGGCGGGGTTACTATTTCATTATCACCCATAAAAAAAAAACAAAATTCAACTGAATCGAAAAACTCCTTCTTTTTAAAGTCGGTTGAAAATACCTGGTTTTACCACTATTCAAGTCGGTTTTTTTTTTTTGTGGGAAGCAATTTTAATTATATATTATTTTTTTTACTGGCCTTGCGGAAGTGCATATTACTGGTTATTTAATTAGAATTATTTTGTTACATTCCGCTACCATTAGTTCATATGTGACTGACCTTCACAAGAAGACTGACCTCAGAAGTTCCACAACCTTCCATATTAGCCATTAATCTCCGACTGTCATTTTGTCCACGCACGTTTTGCAACAGGTATTTCATCTCTAAACGAGGCATCTTCAGGATGTCTCGTTTAGAGATGAAATACCTAAACGAGACATCCTGAAGATCGATAGATCGCTACTCGGAGCCCACGAGTAGTGTTAACCAATCGGTATCCAAACTGCATGATAATATATGGTATATTATTTGTACTAGCTTTTAATCACAACTTTGTCCCGTGGCAAAAAATAACTGATTTACCGGGATAAAAAAAACAACATATTAACATATTTGGTAAAAATAAAAGTAGTATTTCTTAGGGAATAAGGAATGATATTAAATGAAGTCAGAACAATGGACCCATTGTGATTAATGCACCAGAAATTAACTACGATGGTATCCAGGAGAAACCGCGTAGAGGTCGATCGGATAAGTTATGTTACTATTTAGGCATGTATGTATTGGTTTGCTCTTACAGATTGGGTAGTTGCAAAAGAAATATATAAATTTACAATATTTTTGTATATATGAAACGAAGAGGTGACGGTATATACATAATATAAGTAAGATATAATGAATGATGTGAATGTAGCCGCTGATTAGTATGTCTTATAAATTCTGCACCTTTTTAATGCGTAAATACTATTTTTTTTTAATAATACATTATATATGAATGAAATGAATATACGCATTATATATGAACACTGATAAAAAAAACGAATCAACTAATTTGATAATTAGCTAACAAAAAGTTGACCCGTTTTTGAGACTCGATGCTCTATCTATGTAATGTAAGTTATAACCATACTACAGGTTATGTTTATTTCGTACATCTACAGTGCACCTAAGTATTTATTTAAAAACATTTTACCTTATTTGTGACGCGTGAAAACATTTTCAATAACACGAGAGAGAGATCACACGCAAAAACCTATACGGCAAAATATTAGTGAAACCAGAGTTGCCAGATTTTCATCCTTCGCATTCCTAATTTTAACGGAAATCTCTAAATTTATTTCTCCTTAATTTATGATCGTGTTCCAAAAAAAAAAGGCTTTTGATCATAAAACCATTTATTTTAATAAAATTCTGAAACAATTTTAATAAAATGTATATTCTTTTAGAAAAAAAATTTAACCGGCTTATAAAGGTTAAGTTATAAGATAACAAACATAAAAAACCACAAGCTAATTGACAACTTCTTCCTTTTTCAAAGTTGGTTGTAAGTAAACGATTTCATTTGATTTTTTGAATTACAAAGTTGCGTCGGTTTACACTAAATTTTACTATATATACGAGTATACTACGGGAATGATGAAAAAAAAAGCATTCTATGTATATACCTTCTACATTATTACACAATTTATATCATTATATATATTTTATACTGATATTCCATTAACTTTCACAATCGTGCATCATAGATATTCATCATAGATATTATTTAGTTTCCTCCGAAAAATTAGTAAGAAACTTATTATATATATAAACAATTACAAGAAATTTTCACACTGAGAAAATAATAGGCAGTCATGTCGCTAAAAGCCATCTCTTCCAGACAACCTTTGGATGGACAGTAATCACAAATAGTTAGTTATTATTGATTTCTATACAGTTTGCAAATACCAAATTTATCGAAAAAATTACCCAAATAAAATATTTACGATGCTCATTTTATTTATCTCCAAAAAATTTTTCCAACTTTTGCATTTCCCCAAAATGTCACGAAGACTAAAACCGAAAATTTTCACCGAAAATTGCAAAAAAACGAACTCAATCTGGCAACACTGAGTGAAACGAAACTAACTGAGAAATCGAATAGCGCATGAAACAGGGAACAACATATTGGAGCTATGGAATTACTTTTTCTTTGAGTACAAAATCAAAGGGCCCGACCCTACCTGTCTTATTCACTACGGAAACTTTGGGAGTGCCCGTAAACAAAGGGCCTTTTATATACAGCATCCTGTTAACACAAACGAAGATATTGTGTAATATCCAGTGATATGCGGAGGTGCCTTATCAAAGTTTCACACAAAGGTAATTGCAGTGTCAGATTTTTAATGGCTCCTTGTAAAATTTATCAAATAAGCACTTTAAGGGCGAAGGATGGGTAGCAACGTTCCTGTTAAAACATCTTCGGAACCTAACTGCGGTTGCCAATCCACCTGCCAAGCATGGCAACTACTGGCGAAACCCCCAAGGGGGAGGCTTATGTTCAACAGTGGACAGTTAAAGGCTGATATGATGAGAAATCGCCAGAGGGAGACTTTGTACAAAAGTTTTCTTAAGCACCTCTGTCCCATTCGTGTTTCTACCACGAAGCAGTTGTGTTTGCATTGTATTTCGGTATTTCGGTTTGAAGGGTGGGATGTAGCAGTGAATTTACAGGGTACAGAGGAATAACACCTGAGCCCCGTTTGGGGGGAAAGGGATTGTTAGTAATGGAGACTGGGAATACCATTGCTAGCAATATACCCAAACAGGTCGACCTCCTCGGGGTTCCCCCTGGAAACCATCATGGTTAATTCCTGATAAATTCATCATGATGGGCTGACTAGCCTGTTTTCATTCTCATCTATCGCCCTTCACTGGTGCTCCGCCGGCGTATCCCGTTAGCGCAGGCAGGGTCACCATTCCATTTTCACCCATCAAAAAAAAACACCTGAGTCCCCAGGAATGGCTACGCATGGGGGTATCATGGGCGAAACACTATACCCACTCTGTTATGTTCATGGTACTGCTCTTGTCTATAGGCAACGATGACCACTTTCTATCAGGTGGACTGTCAGTTTGTTTACCATTTTAAATTGCATAAAACAATGATGATGAAGCATTTTAAGGTACGTCCCTAATTACAGAAAGAGACGCTCAGTTATGATCAGTTATAAGTTATTAGATCAGTTATAAGTTAACTAAATTGTAAAAAAAAACACGCCTGATGTCGTATCGTGAAAATGAATAGAAAAAGCAAGAGAAACGCTATAAGATATAAACTCGTGGATATACCTCGTAAGCCATTGGAGTTTTCCATTCGGTTTAAAATGAAAATAGGAAAATTACTGGCCAAAAAACAAAATAAGAGTAAAATTGCAATATTTTTTTTATAACATAGAAGGCAAACAGATGTGCAGCTCACGTTATGGTACGTGATTACCGCCACCTATAGACACCCACAGCATCAGAGAAATTGCATATGCGTTGCCGGCCTTTTTAGAAGGAATATGCTTTTTTTTAAGGTTTTAATGTCGTGACTATTGTTTTAAAAATTATTATAGTTATTCAGTATTAATTTTCGCTATTCAAAATCTATCTAATTTATCTAATTAATAAATCAATCTGACGGCAGAACCTTTTTTAAGCACACAAGGGGCAAACGAACATGCAACTCGCTTAATGGTAAATGCCTACCAACGCTCATGATCACCCGCAACACTAGAAACATTGCAAGTGTATTGCCGGCCTTTTACAAAGGAATATGCTCTTTTCTTTAAGATTACGATATTGTATCGGTGACTGCTGCTGGTATGTAGATCTTATGTATATATATTATTCATATTGTTAATATCTTTACTCATTTAATAATTTAATTATATTTTAATGCTTGTCAAACACAAGGCATGCTGTGGTTGCCTATAAATGTAAGAACGGTGAGATCTGAGCTGCCAGTGTATTGTATTAAAACTTAGCTTTATTATAGCTGTATCTTATGTTGGTAATCCTGTAAATAAATAAATAAATAAATAAATATAATATAAATAACGATATTTGTTCAAACACGCCAAATATCTAATACTGAGTGATATCAACAGAAGTCATTTATCATTTCGAGAAACCTATTCTAACGATATAATAAACAACTGTACTGTGAATGTTAAGGTCTCAAATATAGCGAGTATATAAGTACTATATAATATATTATAAGCTTAGATTATATAGATAGAACAAAATTATATAGATTGGATAAAAAGTTGAGTTCAAAAACGGGTAATTTTTTTCTCAGCTAATTCTGAAATGAACTGTCTCGATTTTTATCAGTGTTCTATATACTTACACACATAATATATCATGATGTATCTATATTTAATTATTTAATAAATAAAATGATTTATCATGCATTAAAAAAATGCAAAAATTATAAAACAAAATAAACACAGATGTTATAAATGAAACACTCATAACAATTTATCAAAATTGTATGAAATTGTTGACCCACTTTTCTCGAAGCATTTGTATGGCGACGCTCTATCTATATAATCTAAGATTATAAGGATATCGATTATTTATATATGTCTATATACGTGTCTTATTAAAATATAATAATGTAATAATAACTAATATAATTTGATCATTGTTTATATTTATTTACAAATCAGGTTTATTTCTGGGTAAGTGCTTATCTGTTTCAGATCTGTCCAGACCAAAGAGAGACTGTACAAAAGTCATTTGCTTGGGCACCTCTATCCAATTTGTGTTTCGAATGTGAAGCAATTGTGTTTGCATGGCTGTGTTTCGGTTTGAAGGGTGGGATATTGCAGTGAATTAACAGGGTACAGAGGAATAACATCTGCGTCCTCGGGGGAAAGAGGTTGTTAGTAATGGGGTCTAATAGCCCCATTACTGGCAATATACCCTCTCAGGTTGACCTCCACGCGGTTCCCCCTGGAAACCATCATGTTTAATTCTTGTCGAATTCATCATGGTGGACCAACTAACCTGCATTCATTCTCATCTATCATCTTCCACTGAAGCCTCGTCGGTGTATACCAATAGCGCGGGCGGGGTTACTAATCCATTTTCACCCATTAAATAAAACATCTGAGTCCTCAGGAATGCCAACACATGGAGGTTATCATGGGTGAAACAGTATACTCTGTTATGTCTATGATATTACTCAAATCTATAGGCGACGGTTACCACTTTCCATTAGATGGGCTGTCAGCTTGTTTGCCATTCTAAGTTGTATAAAAAAAAGATCTTATGATCATTTACCATCAGGAGAGGTATGGAAACACCATCCCATTTTTATCCATTGAAAATTCTCGCTACCATTGAGGCCACAGCCATCTCCAGCAGGATTCCCTCTCGCATTACGTAACACCGTTGCTGGACTTAAAAAAAAAAGAAACAAACAATGGACGTCCGAATACGAATGGGGATGAAAATGGATACTTCGTTTGTAGGATTTTTTGTGGGCTCCGTACTTATGTATGGTTTTCCTTTCGTCTAATGTTTTATTTTATTAAACTAAGTATTATTTTGCAGAAATGTATGTCACTGGGTAGTCGATTAGAATTTTTTTTTTAATTCCGCTATCAGTTTGCGTGTGAATGTTAACTTTTGAAGATTGACTACTATTATTATTAGCAGTAGTTCTACGTCCTTTCAATATTAGTTATCAATCTCCAACCGTTATTCAGTCCACGCACGTTTTGCCATGCGAGTTTCGCCTCTAAACGAAACGTCTTCAGGCAAATTAATAGATCGCTGCTCGAAACCAAGTGTTGGCCGTTCAACAACAAGTCTGCGAACTATTTCTCTATTGTTTGTATGTGAACGGAACTATAAATATGTAACTACAACATCCATTAGGATACACTAGAGCGATGTTTCCCAACGTGGGGCTCACGCCCAAGGGGGGCAATTTAATAGATAAGGGGGGGGGGGGCAATTAAAAAATGGACTCAAAGCGATTTTAACCCTCTTGATCCGAGCCATTTAAATGTTAAGAGTAGACATCGGTGCCAAATTTAAGATAAAAAGTAAATTAAAAAAAATGCTGTATATACGAGGTCTATCCGGAAAGTTCGTATAAAAGTGTTCTGTAATGCGAGAAAGAGGAGTGGGGAGGCCAGGTAAGCGCAGGACCCCTTCCTTATGTCCCTAAAATGCTTCAGTTCTGGTCTGACCGCCGTGCGGTATTAACTGGCTTGTCACGCCATCTGTGAAGTTACCTCTTAACGAAACCCCGTCGGCATGGAGCCCGCTTCCGTTGAAGAGCAGCGCGTCGTAATCAATAAACTTTCTCTCGAAACTCGGCAAGAATGGCCGTGAAATTTTTGCCGATCTCAGAACAGTTTATGGGGATGATGCTGTGAAGGAACCAACCGTTTACAAGTGGCTAAAAAGATTCAGAGAGGGCCGAGAAAGAGTTCGATGTTCGGGGGATTGTCCATCAAAAAGACAGTTGATGGAAAATTCTACGTCGATGTGCTCAGACGCCTCAAAGCTCGTGTGGCAGAGAGAACTTGGCGAGAGGGGCGTTGGATTCTTCACCACGACAATGCCCCTGCCCACACCTCTCTTGTTGTCCGTGAGTTTTTGAGTAAAAATTCCATTAATACACCGAAACCCCCTATTCGCCGGATTTGGCCCCGTTTGACTTCTTCTTGTTCCCAAAAACCAAATTTGTACTTCGGGGGCGGCATTTGGTGGACATAAATGAGATAAAAAAAGCTACGACGGGGCAGCTGAGAAACCTACAACCAGAGGACTTTCAAGGAGCCTTCACACAGTGGAAACGGCGTTGGCACAAGTGCATTATGTCACAGGGGGAGTACTTTGAAGGGGATAAAATTGATTTACCTGAATAATTGTAAAATAAAATTTTAAAAAAAATGCTTTTATACGTATTTTCCGGACAAACCTCGTACTTATTAGGTATAATTTTGTTTGATATTACCAAAATATCGACTGGGCGATTAGAGTCGTCAAGCAAACTTGGTCGGAAAAAATTATGTATGGGGGCATAAAAATTTTAGAAATGTTCAAGTGGGGCATGGCACAAAAAAAGTAGGAAAACACTGCACTTCGTAGAAAAGTTTTTTTTTATTATTATTAAATACAGCAAATTAATTTATTTTGTATTGTGTTATTATTTTTAGTCTGTATCATTCTTTGAAGGGAACAATAAAGAGTTTTTTATACATTTATACATTCATTCAACCATGACTTTGTTTATTACAATAAAACTGTCATACTATACAAATGTCATCTTTAAACTTTAGAAGTATGGTGAGATGAAGGTTTGAAGGGGGGATATGGCGTGAATTTACAGGGTACAGAGGAATAACACCTGAGTTCTCAGGAATGGCAATGCATGGGGGGTATCATGGGCGAAACAGTATACTCTGTTATGTCCATGGTACTGCTCATGTCTATAGGCGACGGCTACCACTTTCCATCAGGTGGGCCGTCAGCTTGTTTGCCATTCCAAGTTGAATAAAAAAAAAGATGGTAGTGGTTCTTTTTTGTTTTAACTTTATGCCACTATTACTTCGAGTGGAAGATTAAAAGTAGGTACTTGTCACAGAACTATCAACATTTCCGTGGACTATCGACTTTCAGATAATTTATAATATCTTTTAGCCCTAACCAGACATTTCAGTTCCGGAGTTCCCTTTTACAAGACAGACAGATTAATAGCAAAGTCTGAAACTAGTTCTTAAAGTTAGCCCACTGAAATGGCATTGAGAGAATTTCGCAAGGGAAGCGCGAACAAAGCGATCTGAAATTTTATTTTATTTTAATATAGTTGTCGTATCTCATTTCTATAACGTGACACACAGCCGTAAGTAATGTAGAGCAATCAGTTCTCTAAATAATATTTACACTAAAGTTTGTCAATTTATCTGTCAGTTATTTAATCATGAAAAAACTATGAAACAACTTTAGATACAAGTTGGCAAAGAGATTTTTCTTTACTTGAAGAAAACAACAGTTGAAATTTTTGCTCGTTCTTCTCAGCTGAAATTGCATTACCAGCTGGCTGGTAGATTTATAAAAAAATGACTATTTAAAAATTTTAAATGCTTTTAATTAAGTTTATTTGAACGAAAAATATTTTTGTTATTTTTTCTATTACAAGTCATTATTTTCAGAATATTATCTATATAATGTCTATATATATCTAAAAAAAACTACACAGTTTTTTAAAGTGAAATGTAAAAAAAAGCTTGAATAAAAAGTAAATATATTTGTAAATTTAACTTGAAAAAAATAGTATTGTAAAATATATCGAGGACTTATTATTTTATTATTTTAAAAACTTATTAATATTGAATGACATAGGGGATCAATTAGACTCACATGGGAATTGTCCTTAATAATCTCGCCGATTCACACGTCCGTAAGTCACTAACATAATGGCGGTTTTCTCGATATTCATCTGCCTCTTTTATATTGCGTTCCGTTTCGATTTTATGTTCCGTCCGAGATGACGCGTCAATGGAACCAGCACTGAAGGCTAACCGCACGGGATAGTAAACTTTATAGCCATGTGATAAGGTTCTCATAAGAAGCACATGTAAAACACAGTTCTTGTTTTGGCATTAAACCGCGAGTTTTGGCTCAAAGGCCCAACGCTTTTGTCCCTTTCATATAGGCATCCGGTACACGTGAATGGACGGTCTAAAGGATTTTGTATAAGTGCAATAAAGAGGAATATAAAATTTTTATATTATTACCTACTGCGCTGATCTTTATCGCGTTTATTTTAGTTGTTTTATTTTCAATTTTATTTCCATTATGTTAATATAGTAAAGATTCGCTCTGGCTTCGCATGGATATATGTATATACATAGTAAGATAAATAAGTACCTCATTTTAGCTTTAATTAAGGCTAGAATTGTGTTGATGATTAGCTTTAATAAGCAAATTTTTGTTAAAATTTTAATTGGAATATTTATAGAAACCTCTATTTTTTTTTAAATAATATATGACCAATGTTAGTCACTAATAATGTAAATTGCTCTAGGTGAAAGAATGTTTAAAGTGATTGAGTAGTTTTGGAGTTTATACATTACAAACAATGGAAACATATAATAAATCCATTTTTTTTTATACAACTTAGAATGGCAAACAAGCAGACGGCCCACCTGATGAAAAGTGGTAATCGTCGCCTATAGACATGAGCAGTACCATGGACATAACAGAGTATACTGTTTCACCCATGATACCCCCATGCGTTGCCATTCCTGAGGACTCAGGTGTTATTCCTCTGTACCCAGTAAATTCACGCCATATCCCACCCTTCAAACCGAAACACAGCCATGCAAACACAACTACTTCCTCAAATATTTTCTCTTTACAATATTAGTATAGATGCTGCAGGTATGGATTGCATTTTGCATACGGTACGGTACGCCATGATGATCACCAACCTCCGGTAGAAGATGGCACCTTAAAAAGATTCTGAACACACACTTGCTTTTCATTATTAGCTTACCAAAGTAATGTTTCGTATTCCAATATATTTTTAACTTATTTGAGTTATTAAATTTAAAGAAATCTTTAAAATTAATATTATAATAAATAAATAAATAGAAACTACCTAGATAACCACTTTTTTCATATGAATGTTATTCTATTATCATGCCTGTATGTATTGACACTTCTGACAATCCGACCATATGTCACAATACCATTTCTTTTGCAAATTAAGTTTTAACTTTACGTAATAGAAGTAGAAAGATTTACCCCCTTATTCATAAAAACGTCAAACCTCTCATGAATGTATTTTAGCTATTGCAGTGCTTTGTCCTTTTCTTTTGCACTAATTGCTCAGTTAAAAATATAATGACAAAATACTCTAACAGTTAAAATAGCTTTGTAGGACGATTTAGTTTTTATGAATAAAAGGGTTAGTATGAAGATCAACGTAAAGAGATTGAAATAAATGTAACAAATATTATTTTTGACGGATCTCCATACCGTTTCCATTTAATCCCCTAAAAGCGAGGCGTGAATATACAAAGCAATTTCATCAATGAACCCAGAGGTGACCTTTTAATTTTGGTTGTCCCCCTCTAGCCGTCACAGTGTGATCTTTCTCCAAATCTGCATTGTACTTTAGTCTTTATTGTGTACGAAATAATGTACATAATAATTTGCAGATACGTACCTACAGCTGCTCACATCACCTGAACCAATCGGGCACATAAAAGTTTGGAATCGTATTGTATTATTAATCGATATTATTCTCATTGGCAGTCGAACAACTTGGTTGAAATGCCACGTGGTTTTATTTTGTTTCTTCTTGTAAAATCTCTTAGACTAAGGAGATATTATTGCAATGAATATTAAAATTAAACAAAATTGAAGTAAACACACATGACTATATTAGTAATATTGTAATTTATATTGTATTGTTTTTATAACTAAAAATTTAAATTACTCTTATGCTTTTTGTTAATCTGTATTGACACCATACATGTAAAAACAAGTTCCATGAAAAAGCAATAAAGCCCGTTCTTCTCGGTAGAAATTTCATTCCCAAATGGGCGGTAGATTCATGAAAAAATGACTATTCAAAAATTCATGTAACTAAGTTTACTTGGATAAAAATATATATTTCTTATTCATTGTAGTATATTTTCAAACTATTAATTTCAAAATATTACTACAAATTTTCACTCGTGACTTTGTCCGCGTCATCGATACATATTGATTGGCCTAACCAGTCTCCTCCCTGCTTCGTCTTAAAAACCTATGTGTATACTTAATTCCATGGCGATCGATTAAGCCGATATAACAAGGAAATGACCAAAAAAAAAAGTAAAAATTTTCTATCTTCCTACGCTACTTTCTTGACATCAACACGTTTTTAATAAAAAGGCAAACGTTGTTAATTTCTAAACATAAATATATTCAACTTTACAAAATTATTAGTGTGTCTCGATACAACATGTATTACTTCCAAAGTATTATACTTACCAAAAAATAATGCATATTATTTTACTTGAAAAAAATACCCAAATTTGGGTTATTTACGGACTGATACTCCCATAGTATGAACTGGAATACTAAACGTGAACCATACGTAACGAACTGCGTATACCATTCATTAGCAACTACTGGACTACCTTCCCTCCAATAATCGACCTCGTCCATCAATAATAACAAGCTCGGATACATTAGACCCCTGAATCTTGCCTAACGTCAGGCTCGCAAAAAATAAGGTGCCCACTCACCCCTCGTGAGGTATGATTCCAATTTGATCATTATTTTCGTATTGTACAAAAGTTTTTGTGTAACCATTAAAAATATACCTACAAAAAAAGAAAAAAAAGGTTTTTTTTTTAATCAACTTAGAATAGCAAACAAGCTGACGGCCCATCTGATGGAAAGTGGTAACTGTCACCTATAGACATGAGCAGTACCATGGACATAACAGAGTATACTGTTTCGCCCATGATACCCCCCACGCGTTGCCAATCTGAGGACTCAGGTGTTATTCCTCTGTACCCTGTAAATTCACGTCATATCCCACTCTTCAAACCGAACAGCCATGCAAACACAGCTGCTTCACGGTAGAAACACGAATGGGACAGAGGTACCCAAGCAATCGACTTTTGTACAAAGTCTCCCTCTGGTAAAAAAAAGATGATGTATGTATTAAATTTAAACCTTTGTATTATTTATATTTGTAGTCTATTTTTAACTAAATTCTTAAAATTGTTCTATCTCTTTTCATACTGTATAGTTATGTTAAAGTAAATGCTGTGAATACCTTTAATAGGCATATGCATTAATATTGTATTATATTTAATGTTTGTTATATATATTATAATGCAATATGCTATCGAATATTCCTATAAATAAATAAATAAAATTTTCGCGTATACTTTAATAAAGATGAAAATTAACGGGATTATTTGTATGAACTATAATAACTTAAGATGTATAAATATTACATTACACATGACAAGGTACAGAGGTATAACATCTTAGTCCTCAGAAATGGCAACGCATATAGAGTATCATGGGTGGCACAGTTCTCTGTTGTGTTCATGGTATTGTTCATATTTATAGGCGACAGTTGCCACTTTCCATCAGGTGAGCCGCCAGCCTGTTTGCTATTATAAATTATATAAAAAAAATATATATATATATATATATATATATATATATATATATATATATATGTGTGTGTGTGTATATATATATATATGTTTTACAAAAAAACACCTTCTTCAAACGTGGCCAAACCTGTTATTTTGATTTAAAAACTAAAGTAATGAACGATATTGAAAAAAATTCTACGACACCAATCTGAAAGTATATATATATATATATATATATATATATATATATATATATATATATATATATATATATATATATATATATATATATATATATATATATATATATATATATACGATCGAATTAAGAAACTTCTCCTTTTTTAAAGTCGTTTGTAAAATTACTAATATACGTAAACGCAATGTGCGTGTAAAATCAGTTATTATAATAAACATTAACTGTATCTCAGAAAAATGAAATATTTTGGCATTTTTAATCACCAATCCACCTTTATTTGTAAGTGTATTATAAGTCAATTCTAATAAAGGGTTCAGTGTGCCTATCAAATTATTCGCGGGGTGAATAATTTGATTTTACCAGAGGGAGACTTTGTACAAAAGTTGATTGCTTGGGTACCTCTGTCCCATTCGTGTTTCAACCGTGAAGCAGTTGTGTTTGCATGGCTGTGTTTCAGTTTGAAGGGTGGGATATGGCGTGAATTTACTGGGTACAGAGGAATAACATCTGAGTCCTCAGGAATAGCAACGCATGGGGGGTATCATGAGCGAAACAGCATACTCTGTTTTGTCCATGTTACTGTTCATATCTATAGGCGACGGTTACCACTTTCCATCAGGTGGGTCGTCAGCTTGTTTGCTATTATTATAAGTTGTATAAAAAAAAAGAATTGGGCCGTTAGTTATCAGTACTTTTTAGTTTCATAGTATTTGGAATATATTCCAAATTAAGAGGTATTCGCGCCTAACCATTGAAAGTCGCTGTCCGTAATGTCTGTCTCTCCATTATTTCTAAACCACATACGAATTTTGATACGAGTTTCACTGTCATTTAGATATTTTATTGAAGAAATTTTTCAAGTTCCATCTGTTCGAAGTTGCTAGTGTAAAATAAAAGAAAAAAATAAAAACATACTTAGGTAACATTACATAGCCGCCAAGCGTGAACACTCGTTCACTACCATAACACCCATATCTCTTTCACAGATCTATATACAATACGTGTAATGTGTAAAGATTGGTAGATCGAACGATACGGGTTCCGTGGGCTATTGCTTTTTTATTGAATTTAATTTTGTATACTGTGTGGTTTATCTCGTTTTATGGGGGAAATGGTGGTGATAAGAAATATTCTTTAGTAAGCATTCAATTTAACCAACATGAGGGCATCTTAATAATGTTGTTGTTACTAACGGCACTTGAAATTAAATTAACGTTTATTTACATTATTATCAATTCAGCCAGTATCCGTTCACTGCTGGACATAGGCCTCCCCCATAGACTGCCATAAAGAACGGTCCTGAGCCACCTGCATCCAATGACTCTCTGCAATGCATATGAAGCCGTCACTCCAGCTAGTGGGGGTCGTTCTACACTACGTTTGCTGATACGGGGTCGCCTGGGGGAGAAGGGATTGTTAGTAATGCGGATTATCAGTTCCATTGCTAATAATATACCCTAACAGGTCGACCTCCCCGTGGTCTCCCCTGGAAACCATCGTGCTGAATTCCAAGTGTATTCATCACGATGGGCTAACTGACCTACCTTTTCATCCTCACTGGTGCCCCGCCAGCGTATACCGTTAGCGCAGCCGGGGTTACCATTCCATAATCATACATTAAAAAAAAAATACGGGGTCGCCACTCAAGAACCTTTTTTCCCCCATCGGTTGTCGGTTCTTCGAGCTATGTGACCAGCTCATCAGCTTGCTTATCCTTCGGGCTCTGTTGGTTACTTTGGTTCTTTTGCATTTATTTACATGACACATTGTTATTATAAAAACGTTAATCAAAAATCATGTAATAATCATAAACGGAAATAATAATTTAAATTAATTTTAATTATACATACATACATTACTGTCACGCCTGTCTCCCGCTAGGGTGGGCAGAAACAGTGGAACGCCAAATGCATTTTATTTTGTAAATCTTAAATTAAATTAATTTAAAATAAATTTTTAATTTGTATAAATATTTTAATTACATTTATACAATTACAATTTAAAATTTGCATTTATAATTATAACAATATAAAATAATAAACAAAATACAATATAAAAATGTAGGCTATTAAAATTTCAGTTAATCAAAAATTTATCAATGGTTTTTAGCACTCTATCTGTATAAATATAAAAAAAGCTAAATAAATAAATAATTTTGTTGTAACTCTGTAAATATATACAGATAATTCTAACAACTTTATAAACTAGGGAAATAAGGGATTTTTAGTAAAGGGATCTAACTCCCCCATTCTAGCAATATACTCTACCAGGTCGATCTCCACATGGTTCTTCTTAGAAACTATCATGGTAAATTCTCGATGAATCCTTTCCCTCTATTATCGATCATTCCTCACTGGTGCCCTGGTAACTTATAGCGCAGGCAGGGTGTGGCTACCAATCCTTTATCATCCATTGAAAAAAAAAAACTGGACCATCGATAATAAAATAGCTACATAGTCTGTGTTTGAATGGTTATCTTTCCGAAATCTTTACCTATTTTGACATCACTGAAAACTATTGCCAATAACTGCGATTAAAATGTCGCATCTGTTTGAAACGTTCGGTTTCTTGTCAAGCCACTTCGCCTTTTCAAATGTGAATAATAAATATGTATTTATTATGACAATTAAAAAATGTACAAGTATTCGATAATTTATATCGAAATATAACTATAAATCTTCCACAGACAATACAAAATAACACGTCAGACGATAAATCAGTCACAACGCGGACAATCGGACGGAAGACGGCGGAAGTTTGGCGACGAATTTCAAACTGAACTAATTCCATTGTTACTTGTAGAATCAGATGTGAAATTGTGAATTTACACACTGTCAGCGCCATTGTACAACTCTGTATAATAAATTGATGGAGATTTAAAAAAGAAACCGTAATTACTTTCTTTTTTTATACAACTTAGAATGGCAAACAAGCTGACGGCCCACCTGATGAAAAGTGGTAACCGTCGCCTATAAACATGAGCAGTAGCATGGACATAACAGAGTATACTGTTTCGCCTATGATACCCCTCATGCGTTGCCATTCCTGAGGGCTCAGGTGTTATTCCTCTGTACCAAAGCCTATTCTATGCCGGGACCACATGTTCATATCACACATGTTCGATGTTAAATGTGACAATCAGTATTATCTATTATAAGGTATACTATTGTGGGCCGATGCACCGATGTATCTGACAGCTATTTCACGGTCGGTGAAGAATCGCCCACTATCAGTTTTATTGGTTTGTGCATAATAAAATAAAATCAGTTGGATGTACGCGCAAAACTATTTCGGATATTTTGCGTAAATTTAACAATGTAAATTTATTTAATAATTTGACTGAAATAGTTTATATATATATATATATATATATATATATATATATATATATATATATATATATATATATATATATATATATATATATATATATATATATATATATAATATATATATATATATACTGCTGTTACTAATATATCTCTATTCACTGCCATATCCTCCCTTCAAACCGAAACACAGCCATGCAAACGCAACTGCTTCACGGTAGAAACACGAAGACAGACAGACGGATATATATATATATATATATATATATATATATATATATATATATATATACTAAAATATATACACTTAGGGAGGAAAGGAATTGTTAGTGGAGACTGAAAATCCCATTGCTAGCAATATACCCAACCAGGTCGACCTCCTCGTGATTCTCCCTGAAAACTATCATGGTTAATTCCTGATGAATTCATCATGATGGATTAACTGGCGTGTTTTCATTCT
Organism: Galleria mellonella; assembly: GCF_026898425.1. NCBI lineage: Eukaryota > Metazoa > Arthropoda > Insecta > Lepidoptera > Pyralidae > Galleria > Galleria mellonella. Next base: position 4,011,221 of record NW_026442176.1, on the reverse strand, counting down.
CATCTATCACCATTCACTGGTGCTCCGCCAGCGTATCCTGTTATCGCAGGCAGGTTACCATACCATTTTCACCCATAAATAAAATATACACATATGGATATTGCTATATATTAGGCACCTTTAATATACACATAAATACCTCCAGTATAAACCTAAGTATGAAGGAAATTGTACTAGTACGTATAGATAGAGAGTCATAAATATTTGGACGTGAACCTTACGCCTCGCGAACAGTGTGTTCCGATCGGAGAATTCTTTGTCGCCGGTGCCATAAAAATTGTAAATAATGTAAAACGGACCTAAATAGTGGGTATTTACGTCATATTATTTATTTTACAAATAGCGCCTAGAATATACAAGGTATGCATTTTGCACATTTTGTAATATGTTGCAACAATGTTTTTACTAATATATGAATGTGAAACTGAGTTTGTTTGTTACGTATTGACGCCTTAACTCTTTAACCAGTAAATTTTTTTTATATAATGTTTTTTTTTTTTAAAAGCATTTTCTTTATACAACTTAGAATGGCATGCAAGCTGACGGCCCACCTGATGGAAAGTGGTAACCGTCGCAGTACCATGCACATAACAGAGTACACTGTTTAGCCCATGATACTCCCCATGCGTTGCCATTCCTGAGGACTCAGGTATTATTCCTCTGTACCCAGTAAATTCACGTCATATCCCACCCTTCAAACCGAAACACAGCTATGCAAACACAACTGCTTCACGGTTGAAACACGAATGGGACAGAGGTACCCAAGCAATCGACTTTTGTACAAAGTCTCCCTCTGGGGTACAAATACAGTCCGTCTGATGGTGAACGGTCACTGTAGCCGATATTTAGTATGTATTTACTATGAATGATAAGGGCACAGATCTTCAATCAATATATCCCGGTTATACCTATGCTTAAAGTTGTCTTTTTAATCGATGATAATGGAATAGTAACGCAGCTTGTGCTAACGGTGTACGCCAGCGGGGCACCAGTGAGGGATGATAGGTGAAGATGAAAAGGCAGGTCAGTTAACCGATTGTGAGCAATACACCCGAAATTCAGCATGATGGCTCTAGAAGAGACCACGTGGAGGTCGACCTGACTGAGTATATTGCTAACAGTGCATTAGGTGTTCTACATTACTAACAATCTCTTCCCCCCGCTCTCAAAAAGACAATGTTATCATCATGTTGTTTTTTGGGATTGTGGGGATTTTAGGATGGTATTTGGGATGGACAAGTTATGTCCTTGTATGGCGAGGACATATATATTTGAGATATCTCAAATAGTAGATATAAAAGAACAGAAAATTTTATTAGGAATGGTTTAGTCGTTGGGGCGCCAAGGTATCCAACAGACCAAGTCACTTTCGAATTTATAATCTTAACGAGGATTTATGTATATCAATATATAAATGCTCATGCCCGTTTCAATTTAAAAAAGTTCCTAAATAGCTTGACCCAATCGGGAATCAAATTTAGGACCTCATACTATAAGCGATGACATGCTGCTTTTGCACGAAATTCAACAACTTTAAAAAAAATCTGCTCTGAGACTCCTTTTCACAACGTCTTAACTTTTGCATCTTGCAGATTTAAATATTTCATCTCAGCCACACGTCGTCTTTCATACCGCGGACTTTATTACCGACGTACTAGGAGACCATAAAATAAGCTCAAGTATAAGGTCGGTTGAGTAAGCCTCCATTCACACATCCGAATCGAGAATTACATGAACTGCTCTTATTTATGTTCTTTTCTATAATCATCGCATTGGCCGTTAACCTACTGATAGGGGGAAGGGATTGTTAGTAATGGGGAGACTAGTCCCCATTGCTATTAATGTACCCTTTCAGGTCGACTTCCACGCGGTTCTCCCTGGTGACTATCGTGACTAATTTATCCTTGAAATTTTTCACAATGACCTAACTGACTTGCCTGCAGGGAAAGGTATTGTTAGTAATGGAGACTGAGAATCCCATTGCTAGCAATATACACAACCAGGTCGACCTCCTTACGGTTCCCCCTGGAAACTATCATGGTTAATTCGTGATGAATTCATCATGATGGGCTAACTGGCCCGTTTTCATTTTCATCTATCACCCTTCACTGGTGCTCCGCCAGCGTATCCCGGTAGCGCAGGCAAATTTAAATTTTTCAAAATCCCCGAAAAACTAACCAAGAATAACCATATGAATATGAAAACATTTACACTTACGACACAACTCTGTATTTTTCATATTGTCTTGAACTAGTCTATTTTTCAATATTTCATTCACTTAGATGACACAAATTTGTTAATCATTAAACAATTGGTGTCAACTTCAGTTTAGAATATTAATAATAATTAATAATAATATAAGCTTAAATAGCTTACAGTATGAATATTGTAAAGTTATATTATATCTATATAATGAGGGCGCTAATCACTTTTTTTTATACAACTTAGAACGGCAAGCAAGCTGACGGCCCACCTGATGGAAAGTGGTAACCGTCGCCTATAGACTTGAGCAGTACCATTTACATAACAGAGTATACTGTTTTGTCCATAACACCCCCCATGCGTCGTCATTCCTGAGGACTCGGGTGTTATTGCTCTGTACCGTGTAAATTCACAGCCATATCCCACCCTTCAGACCGAAACACAGCCATGCAAACACAACTGCTTCACGGTAGAAACACGAATAGGACAGAGGTGTCCAAGCAAACGAATTTTGTATTCTTCCTCTACTAACTTCTCTAAGATCCAAATTAAGCAAATTAATATGAGATTAATCGTTTTATAAGTTAATACTTTCTTTGATACGTACTAAATATTAAAACCAATGGTCTAAGATAAAGTAAATAATGCTAGATAGCTGTGTAAGGGCTGTAACTTCGATAATACATTATATACAATTCACAGATCCACTGTAGGACAATCTAATATTACAAATGGCTCGTAAACCCTCGCTCGAGTAAGCGCTATGTTTAATGACACGTCTATATTTGGTGCCTATTCTGAAGGATCCATAAACTTTACTAATTTCACCGGACTATTATTCACTACGGTATAGTAGTACATAATAAGGAGAGAGGGGAAATAATAAGAGAGAAAGTCGCCGAAAGCGTATAAATTGACGGAGTTATGAGGTAACAAACAAAAAATTACTACTGAATTAAGAACCTCCTTTTTTTGAAGTAGGTTGAAAATCGTTTATCATGATTCACTATCAACGTATAACCAAAAAGACAAAACCCTTTACTCATGCAAACACAATAATCTCCTATAAACCTATTTTAACTATTACGATGTTTTGTCTCTTTCTTTCAAACCAACAATTTAGCACAAAAGAGGCGAAACAGTTCATTAGCTATAATAGGTTTATGACATGTTAGACGCTTTAGTGAATATGGGGTTAAGTCTAGAAAGCTAAAATTTGAAATACAAACAACAGCTAGTCAAAGATATATTATTGAAATAATTAGAAAATATTTTAATGTAATAACTACCGGTTTAACTTATGTGTCATTAGATCAAAAATGCTCGATTAGTTTCGGGATCAATTCGTGATTCTTAATCATGAGCGGCTGTGACGCAAACCTAACTGTCGCTCATGATTAAGGATTTAAAGGACTTACAGTTAAACCCGTAGTTATTACATTAAAATATAATGTGTGCTTACAAAAGTTTTAACAATAAAATTATAAAATAATGTCGGAAAAATTCTAAACTTACTAATGGCTCACAAATAGATCCTAAGTTGTTTATTCACGTCGTCAGCTTTCATTCAACTTGTCAAGTTTTTGCTACTGTCACTCGCGTGTTTACTGTACCGGTTTCGGTTTCATTCTATTCTCTATAAATAGTTAACTTGGCGATTTTAATGGGCTCATAACGTATGAATGGAATTTAAATTGACACATAGTTTCTGCCAATTTCGAAATCACAACCTTATCGGTCTTATTTTTTATAACACTGCGCTATCTGTACAGTATGTACTCGTAGTAGTAAAAGTGTGGTTTCGGCATAGAATAAGCCATCCCTTCCTTTACCATGGGTGTCGTAAGAGGCGGCTAAAGGAATTTAAATGTCAAGGAATGGACAGCAGCATCCCTTTTTAAATATCACCAAAATTCTAACTGGGATAGCCAACGCACCTGTCCAACACGACAATCATTGTCAAACCCTCCTTATGGAAGAGGCCTATGTTCAGCAGTGAAATGTTAATGGCTGATGTGATGACGATGACGATGATGATGATGATCATCATCATCTATACAGTGTTTAACAATTTACAACTTGTTTAACAATTCGTCACAATTTATCATTCAATATATACCCACCACAAATTTATTATATTTATTTTATTTTTATTTTTTACACAATACACTTTAAGCACACCACTGTCTTGGTCAAGTTACCCAAACATTATTGTTATTATTAGGGCCCCGCGGGTTGGCGAGGCTCGTGCTGAAAATCAGCGCTGTAGTGTCCCTGACACTACAGCATAATGCTGAGCACGCACCTTATTTTGCAGGTATTGCGACGCACGCACACATACACTCATATTTGATGAAACTGTTATAATACGAATTGTTTTATTTTTCTTTTTTAATTTAATATTCTTTTTTTATATTTATATAAATATTTATTGTGTTGTTTCTCTATTATAATTCTTAATATATGGATTTTTTTAACCCCTGTGTGGGTGTTGTCGCATATTTCTGTAAAATAAAGTTTCTTTCTTTCTTTCTAACAAAACTCTGTCTCGACACAAAAATGTTACCAAGATAGGGTCTTGGTAACATTTTTGTGTCGAGTACTTATTACTTACCCACTTATTTATACAAACTAAACCTTTTAAAATCTATTTTAATTATTAAACTGTTTTGACACTTCTATTAAATTGGGAATTTAATTCAAAAGAAAGAGAGTTCAACAGTTCAATACCTATAATAGGCTTTTGAGAAGGTTGACGTTTTTATGAATAAGGAGATTATTTAAATAAAATTTAGTAAGTATTATAATGTTTATTTGTAACTGTATGCATCATAATTAATGATTGTGTCAAACAAAATAAAAAGAGTCCAAATGTGACTAAACCATTTATTTGATCTAAAAACTAAACTACCGAATCTATTTTGGTAAAATTTTAACGGGACCAATTTGTAAGTATATTTTTTCGGATGAAAAAAGTTTTTTTCTAAATCGGTTCACAACTGACAGAGTTGTGAGGTAACAAATATAAAAAAAATACAACCGAATAAAGAACTTCTTTCTACTTGATGTTTTTTTTTTAATTAAAAACAATAATATGGTAATTCCGCCTGCACTATCAGTATACACTGGCGGGGCACCAGTGAGGGATGATTGGTGAGGATGAAAAGGCAGGTCAATTAGCTCATCGTGACGAATTCAATGATAAATTATCATCAGGTAACCGCTTACCATCAAGTGGGCCGTATGCTCGTTTGCCACCTCAGTGGTATAAAAAAAATTAGTTGTAGAGTACAAACTACATATTAATTAATTCGAAATTGACACGCATATCTATTGTTTCCCTTTGGCTTACCTTCACGGCCCTAGTTTTCTAAGTTCCTTTGACTATTTATTATACATATATTTCCAATTTCCATTCCTTGTTTCCATAGTCGCCCACATTAGTCACGATAGTTTCCAAGGGGAACGTGAAGGTTGACCTGGTAGGGATAGTAATTGGAACTTTTTTTTTATACAACTTAGAATGGCAAACAAGCTGACGGCCCACCTGATGGAAAGTGGTAACCGTCGCCTATAGACATGAGCAGTACCGTGGACATAATAGAGTATACTGTTTCGCCCATGATACCCCCCAACTAACCTGCCCATTAATAACGATCCCTTTCCCTCCTCTTCATGTCGTTTAAGAATAGCTCGTATGAAATATATATAGGTATAAAAAATATCTACCTACTTGTTCCTCACAATTGATTACTAAATAAGTAGGTGTAGGCAAATAATTACAATGTATTCATTTACGTATTTATTAATTGTGGTTTTTATTACTTCACCATAACAGTCAATGGCATAAATGCGTAAGTTAAATAGGTATATACACGAGAATCTTATGAATAATTAATTAAATTTCATTATGTTGTTGTATCAGCCATTAACTGCCCACTGCTGAACATAGCTTCCCCCATAAGGTGGATTTTGCCCGTAGTTGCCACACTTGGCAGGCGGGTTGGCAACTGCAGTTTGGCTATTGGTGATGTTTTAAAAGAGATGCTGCCCATCCCTCCATAAGCTCCCTTAGTCGCCTCTAACGATACCCACGAGAAAGGAAGGGGTGGCCATTCTATTCCAGAACTTACACGGCTTAAATTTGCTTATAGTCATTTGTAATATAATATGTATGTAAAATAAATTATAATTTATTATTATTATTAATAATTCTAGAAAAGAATTTGCTGCCTTTATAATTCCATGATTAATTATGAATTAATTAATTCATTATAATTATTTATGAATGAGTTATTAAGTTTACCTTTTGTAACTTGTATAAAGTAAATTGTAATTGTTATTTTTAATTATATTAAAATTTGCTTCGTTTATAATTTCTCAATAATCTTATATAATTCTTTATTAACTCTCTTTTATCCGCAGCATTATCCGCGTGACCAGGATATGTTTACTGGCCGGGATAAAAACTAGCCTATATGCTTCTCCATCGCATATAATAATTACATACCAAATTTTAAAGTGATTCTTACCTCTAAACAGCGTCAAAGCGCTGAGAGATAATAAACAAATGCAATCTCTCTTTCACATTTTTTATCCGAAATGATATACATATACTCGTAGATTAGTCCCGTTGAAGTTTTATCAAAATCGGTTCAGTAATTTAGTTATTAAATCAAAATAACTGGTTTTGTTACAATTCATTTTTTTTTTGTGGAAAACAATCTCAAATATTTAAATTATGATACTTATTAGCACTTTTAATTATTTAGCGTTAAGATTTCCTTTCATTTATGATTGTTGACACTTGAATTAATTGTATAAATTTTGCTCCACAAAAAAAATCAGCTTCAAACTTAACAATACTAAATTAACCATAATCACAACCATAAACTAGTTATTTGATTTAAAAATCAATTTACTAGAATGTTTTTGATGAAATGTCTACGATACCAATCTGAAAGTATGTAAGTATATTATTTCAAATAAAAAATGAAATTTCCCAAATACATTTATGAATGACGCAACTCTAAAGTACCGAATAAACATAAAAAAAATACTACCAAATTGACAGCCTCTTTCTTTTTGAAGTTAGTTAAAATATTTCAATAATTTTATTTATTTATTTGGTTTGTAAGCAGGGACCATGCGGTCCAAGGCGCCCCATGCGCCGCGCTGCCGTTCAATTGCCGTCGACTGCGTTCCGTTCCATTCCGACCCCTCAGTTGCTCGACCGCTCGCGTCGTGTTTGTACGTGTCGCTGCGTAAAAGATTACGACCGCGCGTAGTCTCCGACGAACATAAAATTATATATATAAAAAAAATATATCAGTTACAGGTTTCTGTGTTTCGCCGCATCCCAAAGGGAACGTTCGAAGTCAACTCTCACTAACTGGATACGCTCTGTTATTCCACGTTTATTGTTTATCGTTAGCAAGTGCAAAATGTGATGTTGTGTGTGCTCAACGAGCGTGCCCGTCCCGTCCTGTGTAACGTTGTCCCAAAGTGAACTAGATGGATGTAATGTGCTTCTAAATTCGGAGTTATAATTTTTTAGTCCTTCGCACCCGGATACTTTTCTGCAAGGTTAGTACGAATTATTATCTTGACAACTAGGTGAGTTTACGAGATAAGGCGTAATATGTGACTAATAATAGTTACGATATTGAATTATTATTGTCGTTACCAGGAAACTGTGCTAATTTTGATTTTCATGAAACCACAGAAAGGCTTATTAGACGGAATTAATCATATCCTATAATGATTTGCTAAATTACTTGTGCATTCAGTTGTTTCCCGCGGGTACTGTTATCATCCAATTGTACTTAAATTTTCAAAAAATACCATTATATTAGATGTTTATATCCTATAAACAATATATCCGCCAAATTTCAAATTCGTAGTTCAAGTAATTTTTGAGATTTTGAACCTATTAATCATTGCGTTATATTGCGGTAGATTACTAAATTTGAACCCTACCACTGTTTATTATTTTAATACCTATCTATGTATTAAACAATAACTTCCAAATTTAAATTACCTACAAGTTTTGTTTTGATATAAGTAAGTACTTATTTATTATTATGAAGCAACCAATAACAGCGTGGGTGGTGTCGGGCAAATTAAGCCTAAAGCAATTTCGTACTGCCAAATTTCAACTTAGTAAATTAAGTAAGTATCTACCTAGGTTTGGTACTGCAAGTTTGTGATCTATTTAATTTAATGATTGGAAAGATTTTGCTATAAATTTAATGTAGGTAAATACAAACCCAAATAGAATTACGTGCTTATTTAATAAAAGTGAACTCTTTTATAATCATATTTTAACTATTAAAGTATTTTGGCATATTTCAAATTAGAAATTTTGGCACAATAAAAAGACAAAACACTTCAATACCTACCTAAGATATAGATTTATGAGACATTTGACATTGTCTATTCTAATATTACTTACGTACGAATAAAAAGAAAAGATTATTTTTTTTATAATGGAATAAACTCGGAAAACGATTACTCGAAAACCAAATTTTAAAATTCTCTCACCTATAGGAAACTATATTATCAGCTATTAACATGAGCTGTATTTTGTTTTAAAAAAATCATGAGAAGTCTCACAGGCTTAGTAGTTACGAAAAAAAAAGATAAGAAATTTAATTAATCAACCGATAATGGAAAAACTATATCTAAACAATAATTATACGTGTATTGTATAGCATACATAGTGACTCGAGAGGTAACTAATGTTGATTCACACACCTCGAGCCTCAACCAAACAGCCAAGGCAACTGTAATTAGAACAAACATAAATATTTACATTGCTTAATGATTCACGCCGTTTTTTGGTTTCCTAATCCTTATCTCGGCCTCGATCATTACTTTTATTATGTGGTTCTATTTCTTGTAGATTTTTTTATGATTTTAACTAATATTTAACAAGTTCAATACAAGTGGGGGGGGGAGGATTATTAGTAATGGAGCCAAATACCCTAATTACTAGCAATATACCCTATCAGGTCGACCTCCACGTGGTTCCCCCTAGATACCATCATGGCTAATTCTAGTTGCATTCGTCAGGATGGGCTAACTGACCTGCTTTCATCCTCATCAGTCATCTATCACTGGTGCCCCACCAGTGTATACCGACATTACCAGTCGGAATTACCAGGCGGGATTACCAGGCGGGATTACCATACCATTATAACCTATTAAAAAAAAATACGAGTAAGTGTTTATAAGTAATAAAAGTTTTAAAGTACTACACTAAAATTTATTTGGTTGTAATGGATTTTCATTTATAGTACTAATTTTTAATAATTTCTATCACTGTGTATTCATTTTATTGAAAAGGTTGAGTAATGGAAATTAGCCCTATTGCTAACAATAAGATATATTGTTAGGTCATGGGAAAATATCAGTTTTAATCACTATCGTGATTATTTCCTGATAAATTCGTCATGATAGCACAACTAGCCTAACTTCATCTTTACATACCATCTCTCGCCAGCAATGTAAACCTATATACAAAGTACAATTATATTTTCGTTCATAAACAAACCTACACACCACAATATTATTGCTAACCTTCAATAATTCCTCCATTGAAGATCAATCATTAGACAAATAAGCCAATATATACACTATATCATAACTTATTACAAGCTTTTGTCATTGTTTTTCAAACTTTTATAGTGTATCTATCAAATATATTGATTTTTATAATTATATTTAATAAAACAAAAAATCTAAACTAAAATATGGTCAATCAACCTCGGTCTCCTCTATTCTCAACCGTCATACTTCTTACAATTTCGATCAATAGAATTAGGAACACTCTAGTAATGAACAATGCATAAAATATCAAATAATTACTTCCGAATGAGTGAGAGTTTAAAATCGGTTCTTTTAGAAAAAAAATCTTAAGGAGGCCGTTCACCTGGGATGAATAAATAACGTACAACCCGTCAATTCCATACATTTAAATACTCTCCTATCCGCAATAACATTTTATACAAATCGTATTTTATACACGGGGTTGCCTTCAAATCGAGCTTCACGATTCTATCAAGAAGTCGGAATATTTAATATTTTAACGAATAACGGACCATCTTAATTATATTCTCCATCTTAATTAATGAGGAAAAGATAATTAGTCAAGTCTCTTAATTTATTAATACAATTTTAATAATTCAAAATAGGCATCTGATCTAGGTAAATGCGTCGTTATCGCCGCAAAACTGATAATTATTTAATATAATTAATGCCATTTTATCATCAAACTATTTATCTTTAAAACAACATTCAAGTATATGTATTTAAAGTAGATAATTGGATATCTATAATACCTGCTAACATTTTTATCAGTAATGACAAAAAACTTAAAAATACAACAATAAATAGCAAATAAAGTAAGTAGTAGTAGCGAAAACTATTTTTTTATATATTTTATACGTGACAAAGTCACAAAGAAACCGATTGCTAATTTTGGTAAAAATAAATTATTATTATGAATTATTGACAGGCAGCCCGTAATTTTTTAATTTGGCGGCCATAAATTCATCCAATAAAAATTACTTGGCCGAAGGTCAATTACATACAGTGCTAATAATTTATCGAAAGTAGTAAATAAAAACTCAGAACGTATAAAAACGTGAGACTTTAGGGATCTGACTAATTAAAAAAAAACCGACTAATAAATTGGATAAAAATATAATAAATATAACTATTTATAACATTACCATATTTATATTTTCGTTGATCTAAGGTGAATTACATACATTTTACAATTAACCAATAAAAACTCTTACTAATATGACATAAAACATCGTAACATCTAATACTTAATGGACGTGACAAAATTACAAAAAAGCCCACAATTAAAATAAAATATTTTTTACTAATTTCGACAGTTTATGATCGCAGTTTTTATATTATAATTATAATCTCTATGACCTAGAGTCAATTGCACAATGCATATAACTTATCGAAAATGGTCAATAAAAACTCAGAATATAAATGCTACGTCTAATACTTAATGGATATGACAAAGTCACAAAAATCTCAATTATTAAATTTAGTAAAAGTGAAATCATTTTCTTAAATTTTAACTGTTTATAATCGCCATAATTACGTTATCTTCTCATTGGTCTAAGTTTAATTATCGGAAATGATCAATAAAAATTCAGAATTTAATAATAACGTCTAATACTTAATGGATATGACAAAGTCACAAAAATTTAATTTATTAAAATTAAGAAAATTATTTTATATTTAGTAAAACAATTTTCTCAAATTTTGACTGTTTATATCTTCCATATATATGTTATCTTTTCATTGGCCTAAGTTTAATTATCGAAAATGATCAATAAAAACTCAGAATTTAATAATATACTTAATGGAAGTGACAAAGTCACAAAAATCCAAATTATTAAATTTAAGAAAGTAAAAGTAGTTAAAATAATTTTCTAATATTTTGACCGTTTATAGGCCGCCATATTTATGTTATCCTCTCGTTGGCCTAAGGTCAATTGCAATGCGAATTACTTATCGGAAACGGTCAATAAAAACTCAGAATATAATAAATAACGATATCATACCCTCCTTCCTCTACTTGATTATTTTGGCAATAGTCCAAAAATTTGCGGCCGACCAGCATCCTTACTGTTTACTGTATTTATTATGCACAAGGAATATGAAAATGATATCGCCGCATTAGCAATGGTATATATTCTAATAAAACGCCAACGGATGGTGAAACCTGTCAGTTCTGTAAGGTCAAGGCCTTATCTGTAAGAGCGTTCATGAATTATCTTTGTTGTTACTATGATATCGACTATAAATTACGTAAGAACTGTTCCAAATTGCCCTATCTGTCATTTAACTTTCTTAAGTATCAAAGTGTTTGTCATATATTTATATGTAGAAAAAAAACTTTATAATATAGTGAATATTTATATGCTTGTACTGTCTGTTCAATTCCCTTTTTTTTTTAAACTGATTGAAAAAGATTCTTAATACGATTGTATTATTTTTTTCATGTTTGTTACCTCATAACTCTATCACTTCTAAACTGATTTGGAAAATTCTTTCTCTTTTTTTATTTATAGTAAAATCTCTAATTTAACTATAGTGGTCTGACTCGACCTTTAAGTTATTATGGTATTAAATTACTAATTATTACACTCCACACGTATTACTGTCCACTACTGAACATAGGCCTCGTCCATAAGGGGGGGGGGGGGGGGGGTTGCCAGGCCTCGATTGGCAGGCTGATTGGCAATTACAGTTAGTCCTTTGGTGATGTTTTAAGAGGGATGCCAGTACTTTTAGACTTATACTACATTTAATTATTTTTTTGAAGATGAAGTCATTGTAATCATCGAATTATTTATTCTTTATTGTACACAAAACATACTGTTAATCACAATTCGTTATAAACATAATGTACAAAGGCGAACTTATCTCTAATAAGAGATTTCTTCCAGCAAAACCTAATTGTTAGAAGCGACAAATACAGTTAATTCATTATATCCTCTTTGTCCAATTATTCTTATTTTAATATTATAAATGTGAAAGTGTATTTGTTTATCACCTTATAGCGCCTTAACGGCTTAACCAATCACTGTGAAATATGGTAACACGTACTATATATATACGGAGAAAGGTATAAGCTACTTTTAATCTCGGTCAGTACGCAAATGCTGGTCACAAGGGGGGAAAGGGATTGTTAGTAATGGAGACTAAGAATCCCATTGCTAGCAATATATCCAACCAGGTCGACTTCCTCGCGGTTCCCCCTGGAAACTATCATGGTTAATTCCTGATGAATTCATCATGATGGGCTGGAACTGGCCTGTTTTCATTCTCATCTATCACCCTTCACTGGTACTCCGCCAGCGTATCCCGTTAGCGCAGGCGGAGTTACCATTCCATTTTTACCCATAAAAAAAATCCTGGTCACGCGGACAAAGTTTCAAGTAATAGCTATTATATATATAGTATAAATAACTGCTACTGTCACATAAATCAAAATGTTTTGCTGAATTCAAATATTCTCTATAGTATCAGTATAAGAAGATTAAACACAGAAAATGGCGGAAAATAAAAAAGTAAATAGAAGTATAGGATAATTTTAGTTACCCGTAGAAATGTGGATAAAATTACATTTCAACTTTCCCTGAAACAATCGAATAAAATCTATCTGCGGATAAAATCCAAATAAAAGTGGAACTAATAAATAATCCTGTGCCTAGACTACGTAAAAACTCCAAATTGACCCGATATACTTAAGTCTAATATAAGAAAACAGAATAAAAATCTACGCTTTTTTTGTTTTTGGTATAGCCGACAATGTAAAGAGACTCACAATTGCGCATCGTGAAAATAAATTATTGTTTTTTTTTTCTTTAACGGATGACAAAGGAATTATATTCAACGCTATCAATTTACATTGGCGGGACACCAATGAGGGATGATAAGTGAGGATGGAAACAGATCAGTTGACCCATCGTAACGATTTCAACAAAAATTAAACTCGATGGTTTTTTTTAATGGGTGGTAATGAAATGGTCACCTCGCCTGCGCTATCGGTATACACTGGCGGGGCACCAGTGAAGGATGATAGGTGATATTGAAAGCAGATCAGTTAGCCCATTGTCCCATAAACTCCACTAGAATTAACTACAATGGTTTCCAGGGGGAACCACGTGGAGGTCGACCGGATATGATATATAGCTAGCAATGGGGTAGACCCCATTTCTAACAATTCCTTTTCCCCCTAAACACGATGGTTTCCAGGTATCAGTTTTGTCAGTAATGGGGGTCTAGAAGCCTTATTGCTAGCATTATAACCTATCAAATTGACGTCCACATGATCTCAGCGTTAAGCCATCAAGAGCGGGTTGCAGTTGCCAACTCGCCTGCCAAGCATGGCAACTACTGACAAACCCCACAGGGGGGAAGCCTATACTCAGCGGTGGGTATCATCATCATTATATCAGCCTTTAACTGTCCACTGCTGAATAAGCCTCCTCCTTGGGAATTTGTCAGTAGTTGTCACGCTTGGCAGGCGCGATTGCAATCCCAGTCAGGCTATAAAGATGTTTTAAGATAGACACTCCTGCTCATCCCTTGTCCTCTCTTAGTCGACTTTTATGACACCCACGGGTTAGAAAGAAGACATATTCTGTGCCGGGACTACACGGCTATAATAATAATATATGAAAACAGTATTTATAAATAAAAACTTAACACACTTTTTTATTACAGTCGAAAATATAAATATGGCCACAATCTCAAATGTAAATATGGCCACAATGTCAAATGTAAATATGACCACAATGTCAAATGTAAATATGGCCACAATGTCAAATGTAAATATGGCCACAACCTCACAGTACAAGGGATAATGCGGCGAATAATTTTGTATTACCGTACTATTTGAACGAAGAAACTTTTGTGAAACTAATCTATAATACCTTTTTTTCCATTTCAATATACTTACTGACCTTACCTCGGTGCCTTTGAAACTGTTTTCTTTCACCGGAATGTTTCTAGTCGTATTATCCTTTTGTATTTCTCTATATAAATTATTACGTTTTATTTCTGTCTATTTCGTTCTGTTATCACGATCTGAAGATACATTCTTTTTTTTTAGTAAAAAAATATAAAGTTACTTAAATGTATGACAGTTTTGATACATTTTGACAGTTTTGAAAATTGTTTTTATATTATATATACTTGTAAAAAATAGCTAGCTTACTATGTTACCTATCTGTGGTTATTGTACACAAAATTTGTCTATGTATACAAGTAATTTTTTTTTTCAATAAAACGCCTCCTTTTTTAAATCACTTTTGAATTCACCCCTATACCTCAGAGCCTAGATAGTCGCGTACAGCGCGATTTCAAAGATGTTTTCTCCCACAAACGCTCAGATAATGGAATGAGTTGCCTGTCCAGGTTTTTCCAACAGACTACAGTATGGGGTTATTCAAAAAAGGTCTAAAGAGGTTTCTTCAAGGTTGGTAACGCGTGCGTAATACCGGTAGTATTGCAGGAGTTTACAGGTTATGGTAACCGTTTACCATCAGTTGGGCTGTATGCTTGTTTGCCATCACAGTGGTATTAAAAAAAAAAACTTTAAAATAAAACTGTATTCATTATTAAAATCATTACATACAATTCATTATTGATATTTGAGTCTATACAAAAAGAAAAATAACAAAGCAATTAATTTAATCAATGGCCAATACAAATTGTATTTATAATTGCCAATAAATAAAAAAGTATTTTTTTCTATATTGGAAGCTTGTCAAAAATCACGTAACACGATTTGAAAGGCCATATGTAAATAGTACGTAATTATAAAAATACTAATAAAACCAGTCGCCTTACGGAAGTCTATTCGATAATTGAAAAAAAAACACATTTAATATATTATTAAAACTACATAGCAAATACAATATGTCTTTTTTACAATTATTATATCAGCCGTAAACTGTCCGTTGATGAACATAGGCCATAAAGGGGTGTTTTCACAGCAATCAGGTGATGCTGCTGCCCATCCCTCAGGTTTACAGAATTAATATTAAAATTAGTAAATTAATATTTAATCGACTCAAAAATAAACCCAATCTGTGTTCAAAAGGATTGTTGAAATAAATTTTATTCGAAAAAATTCAGAAATTAAATTAAAACCGTGTTTCCAATTGGCGAATGTATCGCGTAACAATATAGCCAGTCAGGAGGAGGGGGGGGGGGGGCATCGCTAGTAATGCGGACTATCAGTTCTTTTTCTAACAATGTACCCTATCAGGTCGACCTCCACGTAGTACCCCCTGGAAACCATCGTGCTGCATTCCAGGTGTATATGTATGTATTGATTCACTGACCTGCCTTTTCATTCTCCCCTATCATCCCTCACTGGTGCCCCGCCAACGTATACCGTTAGTACAGACGGGATTGCCATTCCATTATCATCCTTTAAAAAAAATATAAAGACAATCAAATCAAAACCCTTTATTTCGAAATCGGTTAAATGATCAACTCGAGCCCATAATAAAAACAACATGCAATTATCTATTAAATCATTGTATTGAATGTACGCTTATGTACCTCTATACAATATGTACGTAATAAAACAACTAATATGTATACGCTTTCGTAAAGTTTATCAATAGGGACCTTTGTGCTAATGCAATATTTATAAATATATAAAAACCCGAATCCGTCCGGATGTTTATCAAACGGTTCGAAGAAACGATGTGTCAATCGCATACTTTCTTATCGGAGTCTTTTAATACTTATTGTTCTTATGTGGTGAACTAAGAGTGGCATTGTTAGCTTACATTTCAGTTGGTAATATCGTTTCTATTGCTAAGCAAAATCTATTTATATAATAGAATATATTTTTTTATACAACTTAGAATGGCAAACAAGCTGACGGCCCACCTGATGGAAAGTGGTAACCGTAGCCTATAGATATGAGCAGTACCATGGACATAACAGAATATACTGTTTCGCCCATGATACCCCCCATGCGTTGCCATTCCTGAGGACTCAGGTGTTATTCCTCTGTATGCTCTAAATTCACGCTATCAAACCGAAATACAGCCATGCAAACACAACTGCTTTACGGTTGAAACACGAATGGGACAGAGGTACCCAAGCAAACGACTTTTATACAAAGTCTCCCTCTGGTAAATGCCAGAAATACACACTTAATCTTATATTTAAGCTCAATCTAAATACTAAAGGTTTTAGTGATATGTCTGAAATTTCATTTGGCCTGACGCCATTTTTATAATTTGAAAAGTTTCAACTGACCGTTATGAAATCATACAAATTATCTATGCTTTCATCAAGTGTGTTCAGAGGAATTATTCGGATTAATATCAGCTGCAGAATTTCATCACCGTACAACTAGCCACAACCTGTTCTTCATCCCTATTTTATTTGGATGAGTGGCGATCATCCACCATGCATTTCTGTAAACATTTTCTTCCACTCACAACCAAAATATGAAATCAAATTCCTAGCAGCAGTATTTCCGAACAGATACAACATTGAAACTTTCAAAAAAAGAACATAATTCTTTTTAAAAATTTGCAATTTGTGTATTATTGGCCAGCAACATACCTGCAATTTCTCTGATGTTCCAGGTGCCTATTACCTGTGATAATCACCTACCATCAGGTGAGCCGCATGCTCATTTATCTCCTATATTAGAAAAAAAGGAAGTATAATTTATAATAATGTTCACATTATTAAAAAAAAAATTTATTACTTTTGATATTAATAAAAGAAAAATGGAATATAATTTTATTACGCGTGTTATTAGTCTCCCTTTTTATAAGAAATTACATGCTTAAATATTATTTCTTGAATCTTACATTCCAAAATGTAATGAGAATATTATTTGTTCTAATATTAAAAGAAAAATTCTAAATTTTATGGGTAGGTAACATCCTACGAAAAATCAGGTCAATGTTCTCCGATAGCTACCTATGCCTATTCTATTTTTAATTTAATTTGAAATCAAATTAAAATTATTTTTATTAAAATAGCTTTTTATAACCATGTTCCATTTTTAAATTTATTAAAAATTAATATATTTCTTTTTAATCTGAATATTTTTTATAGACAAGCCTTGAGCGAAAAAAGGAAGTAAAGTGTAAATGAATCTAAAAAATGGTTTTAGTCGAAACAACTAAAAAAAAAACCTAATTATTTCAAAATTAAGGAATTACTCTCAAGATATGACACGAAACTAGATTTAAACATTAATATCGTAAACTGTTTCACGTGTGATCGACCCTCTAATTTCAAAACATGCCTTAGTAGATAGACAAAAGGAGTTTAGTTCTTCGCGAGATCTTTTTATGAAACTAGCGTTCTGCAACTACATATAATTTGATCACGCGATCCTAAATGGATCATCGTGTAAACGTGACGTGAAAACAATGTCGCCAAAGCTATGGGCCGTCAGCACCAAACCAAACCAAAACAGCCGAGTTCCAAACTTTATAGTTTATGAAAAATTAATATGAAAATATTTACGTTAAATTAATTTCATCATTAAGTTCACCACTTACACAAAGTTTTATTGTGCAATAAAGAATAAATAAATAAATAAAATATGGCTAATATCTGATATCTATATACCCATTGGTGACCACCCACTGCAATATCACCCATACCAGTCAGATATCTACATTCATTACGAGCGGGGTCTGTTTTCGATATTAAATATAATATATTAGATAATATCTAATATATCTGTTATGTTATGGGGGGGAAAGGGATTGTTAGTAATGAAGACTAAAAATCCCATTGCTAGCAATATACCTAACCAGGTCGACCTCCACGCGGTTCCCCCTGGAAACTATCATGATTAATTCCTGATGAATTCATCATGATAGGCTGACTGGCCAGTTTTCATTCTCATCGATCACCCTTCACTGGTGCTCCGTTAGCGTATCCCGTTGGCGCAAGCGAAGTTGCCAATCCATTTTCATCCAACAAAAATAAATATATCTGTTATTAGGCCAATATATTCATAGATATTGTAAGTACAATATTTAGATGTTGCTATATATTATCAGTCTACCGACTATGTACAATAGTCATTTGCTTGCGCAACTTTGACCTATAAGTGTTTCTACCGGGAAGCAGTTGTGTTTGCATGGCTGTGTTTCGGTTTGAAGGTTGCGATATGGCAGGCAATTTACAGGGTATAAAGGAATAACACCTGAGTCCTCAGGAATGGCAACGCATGGGTGGTATCATGGGCGAAACAGTATACTCTGTTATGTCCATGGTACTGCTCATGTCTATAGGCGACGGTTACCCCTTTTCGTCAGATGGGTCGTCTTGTTTGCCACTCTAAGTTGCATAAAAAAAAACCTTTAGTACATGTATATTTTATCGAATAACAAGTAACTATACGTAATATCTTTTTATGACTGTTGAACGAAGGCCAAAGTGTAATATATTCAGCATACGTACTTGTGTTAGATCACCTAATAGATGATATCATTCTATGAATCTAATAATTAAACTACGTATTCTCTGATTGGTGCTTTGATGCAATTAGGTGCACGATCTGTATCTAATATAATAAACTAGGAAAAAATAAATAACAGTCGCGTGTATAAACTAGTATGTGACTAGTTAAAACTGAAATGTAAAAACTGTTTCTTATTATAACAAAAATTAATAATAGAAACTTATTAATTTCTAGTATTTACGATGATTCCCTCTCTAGTTTCTAGATATTCGGCCATGTTTATAATTTCGCATTCCCACCATTGTAACGAAATAATTAGTAATTCCTAATAAAAATGAATATCTAAAACAATAAATATATCATGAGCGACAAAATATATTTTATTATGTCTATAGGTGACGGTTATCACTTTTTTTTCAAGTAAGCCGGCAGTTTGTTGTCGTTCTAAGTTGCATAAAAAAATATTTTGATCTCTGTAGATTGATTGACGTGGACGTCAGACAGGCGGCCGGTCATAAAACTATAAGCCAAATCTTTTTGTAATACGGATAAAAAACATTTCGCCGACCTCAAACAATAATTGGGATAAGGGTAGGAAAACGATGATCTCTGTAAATTGATTTAAATTTCATTTTACATTGTATTAAATAATTTAATTTTAATAAAAAAAAGATCTCCAAAATATTATAGCGTACTTAAATATAATTGATATTGTTAAGAATAAAAATACTTCAGTAATTTAATATTATTATAAAATCAGAATTCTTTTTTCGAATGTTTAAAGGTTGTCTGAGTAGTAAAATATCCGAAGTCTTAAAATTCATATTATGAATTACTCAGCCTCAAGTTATGTCCCTAAAATTGTTTATGTATATAACAATGTACATAGACAGAACTACAAATTTAACTTTTATTACAGTACAAAGTCCAAATACTAAATGGAAATATTATAAACTTTAAAATTCAAATTATTTACCAAATATTTCAAAGTATCAAACTATTTCGCTTTACCATCTAAAGTTGTAAATTCAGATATTCGAATTTCAAATACTAATGTTAAAAGCCTATTAATATTTTGCGGACAAATTCTTTTTTTTTTTTTTTATAAATAGAATATCTGTTTATTTAGTAACCATTTATCTTAATAAGCATTTACTTATTGAATTTCGTTATTTAAATCTCACTGTTGGAATTTTAAATTGTGATTTTAATCTTATTAATATTATTCCTATTTAGTTATACAATATATTAACAGAGCGAGACAACAAACAACAAAAGTCGTTTGCTTGAACACCTCTGTCCCATTCGTGTTTCTACCGTGAAACAGTTATCTTTGTATGGCTGTATTTCGTAGTTCACGTGGTTGCCCGTGACGATCGACAGACGGTATATTGCTAGCAATGGAATTGGTAGTCTGCATTCCTAACAACCCCTTTCCCCCTTGTATACAAATATTGACCCCTTAATGCACATCTTTTTAATCAATTTAGGTACAAAAAAATCATTTATTTTTTTACAAATAATTATTATTTATGCTTATTTTAACGAATTTAAATATTAACCGTGACCCATACGGAGCTGTAATATTTTGAAACATATAATTACAGTGACATTGTCGTTCACGAAGCTGCACAATTCTGCCGGTAAACATTTCCCGTATATGTCACAGAGGTGTGCATTAAGCGGTTAAACAAATAAGATAAAGTTTCATGTACCATTAAAATAGCAGAAATGACAATTAAATTTAAAAATGGAATTTGTTATACAAGTTGCAATTAAAAGACAATATGTTTTGGTTACAGTTTGTATATTAATTGGAACATTTTGTATATTAACACATTCAAGGCAGTTGCAATATGGCGTCATTTAATATACAAGTTACAAGTTGTGAAATGTTAACATGGCTATGATTATAAATTACAATAAATATTCAAAGTTTACATCAAATTGCATAGTTTAACAAAATATACGTTTATTGGTGTTGTGTAAGTCTAAAATTATGGGTAATATAAGTTCAAATGTAATCAAGTGAGCCAATAACTTTTAGGTTAGGGTTTCTACAGACGTAAGACTTGTTCGCAGGAGACAGATTAATCGTTATGTATGCAGTACTTGTTTTAGGTTTTGCAAATTTATATATAAGTATTAGCTATTGCCCGCGGCTTTTCATGTGTTGCGTCTTTTTTTTAAGTTGATCAACAATCCATTTTTAGCAGATGTTTCAAAATAAATCTACATTCCAAATATCAGTTTTCTGGACTTTGATGTTTTAGCTGTGATGTTTGCCAGTCAGGACATGCGAAGGGACTGTTAGTAATGTGGACTGCCAGACCTATTGCTCTATCAGGTCGACCTCCACGTGGTCCCCCCTGGAAGCCATCGTGCTGATTTCCAGGTGCACTCATCATGATGGGCTAATAAGGCCTTTTCATTCTCATCTATCATCCCTTATTGGTACCCCAGCCGTGTATACCGATAGCGCAGGCGGGGTTACCATTCCATTATCATGCATAAAAAAATCATATTTTTTTTTTATACAACTTAAAATGGCAAACAAGCTGACGGCCCACCTGATGGAAAGTGGTAACCGTCGCCAATAGACATGAGCAGTACCATGGACATAACAGAGTAAACTGTTTCGCCCATGATACCCCCCATGCGTTGCCATTCCTGTGGACTCAGCTGTTATTCCTCTGTACCCAGTAAATTCACGTCATATCCCACCCTTCAAACCGAAACACAGCCATACAAACACAACTGCTTCACGGTTGAAACACGAATGGGACAGAGGTATTCAAGCAATCGACTTTTGTACAAAGTCTCCCTCTGGTGCAAGGTCACAGCCGCAACAAACAGCTAGTTCATCTATTAAAGTTCAAATATTCTAATGTGAATTATATAATTAATAATTAATTATATCCTAGGTACACACTGATAATGTTAAGTGCGGATCAGTTTCTCACAATGCCGTTGGTACCCGAGCCGTGTAAATTTGACACCGAATTTTAATGAGTACGGTAAACATAATTATTAATATTGTTTGAACGCTCTTCTAAGGTCACATCGCTACATACAATATGCTAATACGTACCTAGTTAAATACAAACGTACACAGTACAAATGGCTTCTGTTTCTTTAGCTATTGTTTATTTATTTATTTAACTCTTTATTTCACCATAAACAAAAATATACAATGACAAGTGAATAATTCAAGTGAAATACAGTAATATAAATACAGATTGAAATATACTCATAAAGGTACAAAAGGCGGTCTTATTATACATATTTTTTAATAGGTGAAAATGGAATGGTAACCCCATCTGCGCTAACGGTATACGCTAGCAGGACAGCAGTGAAGGGTGATCGATGAGAATGAAAATAGGCCAGTTAGCCCATTATGATGAATTCATCAAAAATTAATCATGATAGTTTTCCCACGACCCTTTTCCGTAAGTATCGTAAGAGCCGACTAGCCGACAGTCGGGAGGGCGAGATGGGCAGCAGCGTCCCTCTTAAAACATCTCTAAAGCCTAACTGCGGTTGCCAAACCACCTGCCAACCGTGACAACTGCTTGCAAAACCCCCCAAGGGGAGGCTTATATTCAGCAGTAGACGGTTAAAGGTTGATATGATGATAATATATAATAATTGATTGAAGCGTGCGAGCGTGCGTGCGTGCGTGCGTGCGTACGTGCGTGCGTGCGTGTGTGCGTGCGTGTGTGCGTGCGTGCGTGCCTGCGAGCGTGTGTGTATGTGTGAGTGTGTTTGTGTGTGCGTGTGTGCGTGTGGGCATACACGTATACACGCATACGTGTATGCCATACATGTATGTGTATGTTATATGATTTTATGGTGTAAAAATTAAATTTAGTAAATATTTTTGCCTACATGATTCTTAAATTAACTTCGGTGGCATGTAAATATTAATTAAACTTTAATTCCCGCATTACGAACAATTAAATCGAGACCATAAAAGAATTAGTGGTGCCCATCTATCATTTTCACGACTAATAACCGGCGTGTCTTAAATATTTTCTGTATTCTATAAAACTTCAATAGGGGCGTGCATAAAAAGCGAGCCATAAACCGGCGTCCCCGTATTTCGGCGTTTTATTTACGCCGTTAAGTTATTTTAACGTTGTTGTTAATGGGTTTTTACTTAAACAGAACGTTTCACTGTGGTTTTTTTATCGATCGTCGGAAGCAACGCTATCTGTCGGCAGGTGTTGTATGGAGGTTAAACGATGCGGCGTCATGAAAAAACTTCGTAAATGGTCGCATTCAAAAATTTTGTTTTTAAGCTAATGGCGATTGCTATCTCATAAAATATGTTAAGTTGCATGTTAATTAATTTCATATAAACTAATTAATTATTTAGTTTTTTTAGCTAAAATATACAATATATTATGAGAAATCAGATTACGAACCTGTAAGAGAATATGTAGAATACTCAAAAAATACCCAAAATGCTAATATATTGAATACTAGTTTTAACCAACGGCTTCTTTCGCGTGATCAGGATATATTTATTGACCGCGATAAAAGATAGCCATATCTATAGCTATATGGTTGACTGGTAGAGAACACCGTCCAATTTTAAGCCCGCCAAATGTACATAGAATCTCACTGTGTAATAAAGTTTAAATAAATAAATATCCTTCCGCTATACATTTACTATGTGTACGCCAAATTTCTTAATAATTGATTAAGCCGTCAAGGCACTATAAGGCACACACAATTGACTTACACATTTATAATATTAGTAAGGGTTATTACTAATAAAAAATATTATTAAAATAAAACAGCAAATAAAAATAATTTAGTAATTAATAAACAAGAACACTAAAGTAATTTGTTATTTATCATACTATTTTTGCATCATATATGTAATGTTTTATATACAAACCCTATAGATACTGTCTCCTTTCGAGTTCTCAAGGTTGACTGGAAAAAATCCCTACAAAGGATAAATCTATCTGTCTGCCTTGTTGTTTTATTTATAACCTCATATCATATTAAATGTAAATCACATAAATAAAATTTTTTTTTTTTTTTTAATTTTATTTATTAGTTAACTTGTTTGCCTATCTATGTATCCTATTTAAGAGCTGCGCTCTTGTCGGCGGAGCTCTTGCCACTCACTACGATTTTCAGCGAGTCTCTTTACCTCTTGATACGACACGACACCAACTCCTTTCTTGATCTGCCTGATGTAATTATGTTTCGGTCTTCCTCTTCCCCTCCTTCCTTCTATCTTACCTTCTATTATAATGTTTAAAGTTCGTCGTGTCGTATCAAGTGTCCCAACATTTTTCCCGTTCTGTCCTCAACAGTTCTAATAATTTGTCTTTTTTCCTTAACCCTAAGCAGCACCTCTTCATTGCTAATTCAATCCCTCCAACTAATTTTCTCCATCCTTCTCCAGCACCACATTTCAAAGGCTCTAAGTTTATCCATTTCCTTCTGAGTTAATGTCCACGTCTCACAGCCATACAAAGCTATACTCCAGATATAGGTTTTGATAAGTGTTTTAATTATTTGCCACTTCTTAAAAAAAATACCTATAATAACAGTAGTAACATATGGGTTTGCAAAAACTATGTACTCTATAAATAAATAAATTCTTACACACTTCTACATTTTAAAGAAATGTATTTATAATTTAGTAAAATTACAACAAAAAACGCGTTCACAAAAACGCATAACTTTTTACACACATATGCCCTTTTTGTTTATCAACCGACCCTTTTATGTTACACGGTGTATTAACACGTGCTACTACAAACCAAATAGACGTCTAACGATAACAAACCATGTGTCACGCTCGATTATTTATTAGTAACCAATATTAGATGCATGCATCGGAACAATTAATTCGAAACTAAATGAAACGGAACGTAAAAATTATCATGAAAGCAAACAAGAGTGTAAAACATGGGTAAATTGTTATTTTTAACGGTTCATTTGCTCTTCCGTGGCTTTGAGGATAATGGCCGGCGGACAGCTGTCGCTGTCAGTTCTAAATTTAAAATAAACATTTCATTTTTATTGCGTATATGAGTTATGTAGATGTGCCAGTGTGGCGTAGGTCCGTGGATTACAAAGTTGAGTTACTACGTTGCATGGCAGTGTTTCGATTTGAAGGGTGAGATATGGTAATGAAATTATAAGGTACAGAAGCATAATAGCTTGTCCTTACCTTAGTCTTTAACAGAGGGAGACTTTGTACAAAAGTCGATTGCTTAGGTACCTCTGTCCCATTCGTGTTTCTACCGTGAAGCAGTTGTATTTGCATGGCTGTGTTTCGGTTTGAAGGATGGGATATGGCATGAATTTACAGGGTACAGAGTAATAACACCTGAGTCCTCAGGAATGGCAACGCATGGGGGTTATCATGGGCGAAACATTATACTCTATTATGTCCATGCTACTGCTCATGTCTTTAGGCGACGGTTACCACTATCTATCAGGTGGACCGTCAGCTTGTTTGCCATTCTAAGTTATATAAAAAAATTCAAGTAAACTTAAATTTAAGTATTTTTGAATAGTAATTTTTTTCATTACCTCCGGATTCCTTATTCGGAATGCAATTTCAGCCAAGAAGAATGGATAAGAAACTTAGCAGTAGTATTTTCAAAAAGTTTAATAACACAAATAATGAATTTGTGTGAATACAAACTACTAAGAAGTATTGTGTCATAAAATTTACAATATACAATATATAAAGTGACATGGATATATGTAATTAAATTGGTCAACTGCAGTAGAAAGGTATCATTAAAATATTGCCTACTAATAGATGATAACAGCGAGACACGTGTACTTCTATCAAATTTTACTAGAATGCATCGCAACCTGCTGTATTTTTTTATGTCAAACAAAATGCCGTTGCCTTGCACGCCTGCGCTAAGAACACTGTCAAATCTCGCACCTCAATAATCACGACGCAAACACACCTGTATATATTCTGTCTTGCACGGTGCGAGTATGAAAGAAAAGGACAGCGCTACATGTCGCAAGAGGTGCTAACTTGCATACTTGCTCGACGGAACCGATCATCGTTCTTGGAATTTGAGGCTTAGTACTTGTTACGTAAAAGTGACATTCCTCAGAACAGCAAGAAGGCCACTATAGGAAGACGTACCTAGTTATAAGAGCTAAAGGTCCATAATGGTCAACTGGTCATTTTGTATTGAAACTATTCACATTCAGTTTCCTACGGAATCCGTATAATGGGTCTGTTGATGGTAAAGTTCTGCCGATGCCTTTTCATGAATAAATGGACAATATATTGTCGATTTATTTATCCTCTCAACTATTAAGACCTAGACCCTAAATTTGTTCTGTCTACTTCGTGATCCTTCGAGCCGGATTTAAATCAACGAAAGTCACTAAAAGTCAAACGAGTATATTATAAACCTAAAGCATAAATTGCGGAACGAAATTATATCATAAATGAATGGAGATAAATTCATTTTGACTTAATGAAACAAACACAGAAAAAAGAAACAGAGAAAAGTAAAAAAAAATACAAAGGGAATCTATTTACTCCATAAAAATATATTTACAATTATGATTATTTATAGATTCTATATGGCTATTAAAATGGCATCTCTTTCAAATATTCACACACAATACGAACGGATCCAATAAAATTACAAGCTTTTAGTCCCCTAATGTGCAGACAGCCTATTCGAGATGTCATTAAAATTCTATCTAGTTCCTCAATGTGCGAATAGCTTAAAAGAGGCGTGAATGCAAATAACTTTTTGCACGTACCGACAACTTATCAATATGGCGCACGTGATGTGGATTACCAACAAGATGGCGGATTTTTATCGGGACGATTGTAACTGACTGGAGTTGGGTAATGGCGTTGTTATCCACTTTTTAGGCTTGTAAGCTTAGTGCACATGGCAGAAAGTAACCTAGTTCACCTTATTTTTATTGCAACTTGAATGCCAAGCGAACTGGCAGTTCACCTGATGGAAAGTGATAAGCATTGCCTATAGACATGAACTGCATTGTGCAGCATCACAGAGTGCTTCCCATAAATAGTCCTCATGAGTAGCCTGTTCTTGTTCTTGGGTGTCGTAAAACTTGACGTTTTAAGTTATGGTATTTCCCACCCCCACCCCTAAAATGCAATTGTTAATAAGCTGACATGGGAAAAGGGATTGTTAGTAATGGAGACTGAGAACCCCATTGCTAGCAATATACCCAACCAGGTCGACCTCCTCGCGGTTCCCCCTGAAAACTATCATCATGGTGAATTCATCAAGTCCTGATAAATTCATCATGATGGGCTAACTGGCCTGTTTTCATTCTCATCTATCACCCTTCACTGGTGCTCCGCCAGCGTATCCCATTAGCGCAGGCGGGGTTACCATACCATTTTCACCCATCAAAAAAAAATAAGCTGGCATTGTATATTACTGTAAAATATCTAGAACATCATCATCAGCCGTTATCTGCCCATTGCTGGACATAGATCTCCTCCATAGACTGCCATAAGGAACGGTCCTGAACCACTTGCGTCCATTGATTTCCAGCAATGCATTTGAATGCAAATAAATAATGTATGTAATAAAGCTTCAAGTTACTTAGCGAGCTATGGAGCGTGCGTTGCATTGCGTGATAGAATCTGAAACGAGGACATAGTCCGAAGAATAAGCTAACTGAAATGGCAATGGGCTGGTCACATAGCTCGGAAAACTGTCAACCTACGGGGAAGAAAAGTTCTTGAGTGGCGACCGCATACGGGCAAACGCAGTGTACAACGACCCCCCACTAGATGGAGTGACGACCTGAAATGCATTGCAAGGAGTCAGTGGATGCAGGTGGCTCAGGACCGTTCTTTATGGCAGTCTATGGGGGAGGCCTATGTCCAGCAGTGGACGGACAATGGCTGAAATAATGATGTTGATGATGATAAAATAATATAACAAATATCGTTAAGGAATATATAATGTAACAAAAACATCTACAATTAAATTGAAATCGTTCAAAATCACACACAAATAATCCGCTTCCGCTTTTGTTTTAGACCACATATCTCTGACGAATATCATCCAAATCAGTCAACCAATTTAACGGTGGAAATATAACAAAAAGAAAGACAAACAAACTCATGTTTCGGAATGGGGAGTCCTTTACGAAATTCTGTACTCGAGTCTTTCATGCATATTGTATAATGCTCGGTACATATGAGAAATCGTCTCGTTGTATTTTACTATATTACGATATTTTTTTATTGGTTGAAAATGGAATGATAACCTTGCCTGCACTATCGGCGTATGCTGACGAGACATCGATCAGAGACGATAGGTGAGCATGAAAGCATGTCAGAAGGCCCATCGTAACGAATTATCCAAAATTAACCACAACGGTTTCCAGAGGCAACCGCGTGGTGGTCGATCTGATAGCTATAGGACTATTAGACTCCATTACTAATCCCTTTCCCCCTTATATTACGATATTATTATAGAGTATGATGTGTTTACGATCTGAACTCAAAAAATGTGATCGCGTGTTCGACAAAAAATATGCGACAATTGAAGTATTGTCATTCCTTTAAATTCTTTATTACAGGATGTTTAATATATACTGTTTATTTAGTAATTATAATAGACACTAGGACTTTTTTATTTTGCATTTAAAATTTTGCTCTAGATAATTAAACCCAGTAATTTTGATTTAATAATTAAACTACTAAACTGATTTTCATAAAATTTCTACAGGACCACCAACCTATGTAAATATATCCTTTTAGACAAAAAAATATTTTTCCAAATAGGTTTAATAAAAACTGAATTGAGAACCTTCTTTTTGAAAACGGTTAAAAAGAACATTTTACTCCGCAAATAAAGCCACAGCGATCTCAATCATGACACAATAAATATACAACCAAAGATTATCTATTAACAGAACAGAATAATCTTTGATCTTATAAACATTTTAACTCTACGAGTATTACTAGATTCATTAATAATTCAATATTGTTCCAGTGCTAATAGAATTCGCAAAAAAAAATTTCAAAAAAAAAAAACAGCCGTACTTAATCTAGATTCTCGAACAAACTCGAGTACACCGTATTAAATTTACAATCCCAAAATCCTGAGCAACATACAAACAAATGACTTTACCGAGTATTTACAACATAATTATACTAGAAGGTACAAACGGGGGCAGTGAATGAGGCCGAAATTAACATAAGGATCGCGTGCCATTAAATATTCATAATATAAGTTACAAAGAACATCGCAACAGTGACTAAATTAATTCAAAAGAAATGTCACAAACTGCTGCGCCGTCCAGTTTTTGTGAACCATTCCGAATGACAGAATGACAGACTGACAGATTGACAACGCACTTGATTGAAAGTAATCGTTTCATATAGTTATGAACGGTTTTTTAATGGGTGCTAATGGAATGGTAACCCCACCCGCGCTAACGGTATACACCGGCGGGGCACCAGTGAAGGATGATAGGTGAGGATGAAGCAGGTCAGTTAGCCCATCGTGACGAATTCAACAAGAATTGTTCACGATGGTTTCCAGGGGGAACCACGTGGAGGTCGACCTAATAGGGCAAATTGCTAACAATGGGGCTGTCAAACTCCATTGCTCACAATCCCTTTCCCCCCAGTTATGAACGGTTGTCGCCTTTTGTCCACTGCTTCTGTACGCACGTATTTCGTAAGTAATAAGTAAAAAGAATATCTTGAAATCTAGATGACATATCAAGATAAAACATGCGCCAGTTTTTAAATTAGCATTTCAAGAATATAACTGCGAAACCGCATCCAATTTGGTGTAGTAGTTTTTACATGATGCGGGAATAAATATACAAAATTGGTCTAATGGTCTTATTAGGACCCTTTCACAATTTTTTTACTATTTTATTTATTTATTTAAACTATAATACACAGTGAAATATGTACATTTGGCGGACTTAACACCGGCCGGTATTCTCTACAATTACATGTATTTTCCATGTACAGACATCGTGTAGTTACGATTTTGTTATATTAGTAAAATTATGGGCATCATACACGTGCTAAGATGATTCTGATACTTAACGTCACTTTTTTAAAAGTGGTAAAGCGCAGAAGGAAAAGTTTAATTGACCAAAAATAATCACTTTACAATTTAAAAATTAAAGCGTCTTCAAAAAATAAGGTTGACAATTGTGTATTTTTTTTGTGTATATTACAAGACTTTATACAATCGATTGAATTCACTTCCGTGTTACTCCCATTTAATTTTATTACTATTTTATTGTTTTTGTACCCTATATATTTATATAAAAATAACTAACAAACTCTGAAAGCAAACCTGCGATCCTTGTGTTAAAATCGATCACTCTAATCTCAAGCCAGCGGAGCTGTTTTATAACATGTATGTTATGAAATTATTTCTCCCATATCTTGTCTCACACCATAATTATAACCAGTCCGATGGCATGTTTGATTACGCGTCCATTTGTCGGACAGGTTCTAAATTCGAGATGATCGGCTTCTTTCCGCTTCCACTCGTTTTAATTAAGATAACAGACTCGATATATTTACTCTAGACACGGTATCAAATGTTGGCGCCAATGTTTGATCCAATATTGGCGATGTAAAGGCCCCATTACATGGTGCCTGTAATAGTATTGTTCTATGAGAAATAAATGGACATTAGTTGAATGAATTCCCACGAATGGTGAATCGCTGGCATTGAAACTAAAAATTATTTTAATATATTTTAAATAAGTATATATGATATATATGTATAATTTTTTCTCTCTTAATATTGAAAAATAGACTGGACACAGAAATTAAACTGTATATAATGAAACCCAAATTACAAAATAAGAGTAGTGTCATTACAAGTTATTTTAATTAATCAAAAAAGTTTAAACCGCATGTTAAACTAAACTATCAACAGAGATACTAATTAACGGGAGGAGCGCCGTATATGTTATACGTTCATGTTAATAATCTTCAAAATGATGCCGCTGTAGCCATAAAATTAATTATTATGTTCTATAAATGATTTAAATGTTCTTTATCGATAATTCGATTACTGCAAGAGATTTACTTTTATCCTCTATGATTTGAGAATTTTGGTAAATATATTGAAGATCTTTATTATAACTCGATAGAAAAGAGTGTCGCCATTAATCTAACAAAAATTGAATGCTTCGATTCATTACTTAATACGACATCAATCAAATCGAAAATGGAACGTTCTAAGTCCGTTATGAAACAAAACATTCTTTTTTCAAATTCATTCCGAAGCACTTCAGACAAAGAATGGCCGTCGTTCAAATGTAGAACTACCACGCCCCGTCCGATTCTACGCGAGATCTCAAAGTAATTACTCGTAATTCTTGGGTCAGTTCCGAGCCTCTATAATGACAGGGTACGTTTGATGTTGCATTCAGACAGTTTTAATAGTATATAGCTTAAAAAATTGTAGATAAAAACTTTTTACTAAGTCTATAATACACGTTTAATAACTTATACAATATATCATATATTCATTTTATAAATTGTTCCTAAATACTTCTAGAAAGTACCTGAAATAGATATAAAAGAGTAGGCTGTTTTTAGTTATCAAATAATCTTATATTGTCATTTCGATTCCGTAATAATTTTTAGAAATGTTAATATAGCGAAATTCTTATCAACCAATTAGATTAAAATTATAAATATACATTTTTCATACGATGGTAACATTATAAAATTTTATATTAATGTAAATATTACTAATGGTATGCGTGGGTACCTGCCTAAGTAGATTCTTATGTTTAAATTGCTTGTCAAACGCCATGTTTGGTTAAATTATACTAACTCAAATATTAATACATAATTTATTAGAATATTATTATAATTAAATTCACAATAACGTGTTTTAATAAACTGTCTAAATATTTAACATCATATTTAACACCTATATAAAGTTAATTAATTCAGAGTGTATAAAGTTGACGTAAATAAATTTCATAATATTTTTTAACATTTCAGTAATTCTAATCGATTCTACAATAATCCATACTAATTCAAACAAAACAAATCTCTTTTAACAGAACAAGCTTTATTTACCTACATAAGAGTTCTCATCAAATTTAATCTATGGTCTTCACGAAGCGCGAAGGAGCATTCCATAATTTGTAGGTTCGAAATTCGAAATTAATCGCAGTGTACGAAGTACAGTGCTCGCCGCAGCGGGGCGCTGAGCCCCGCGATTGAATATTTAATTGAATGTGGAACACTCGCGCAGCGGGGTGAACGAACTTACAAACGTTTGACCAAAACATTGGTCACCGTTGACCGATAAGTCGAGCGCAATCGATAGTGATGTTGCGATAGGAAACACAACGTCTTCATAAAAAAAAAATATGACGAGAAGTCACGAGTATAAAAAGTAAACACGCAACCCTTCGGCGAAATATTATATTTTCCTACAAATATCGTATCGAAAGCGTATTCAATAGACAATTAATCGAGATTAAGCGGTCCCAAACTGAGGCAAAGGTCACATAACAGAGATCCATATTTTATATTACGGCTCTGAGTGACTTATGAAGGGTTGCCAAACCGGAATATTAATTTTAATAAGTTTTAAACTCGTGTATGTGTATCGGAACAGCCAGTCATGTTCGTGACAAATTTATCGAAGGTTCTGTAGGTTTGATATTGTCAACAATAAAAAGATTTTTTTTTCGAATTGCTTAACAGCTGCTACGGATTTTTTTAAATTTCTTATTCCCCGGGCATATCACATAGCGCCATCTACTCCTAAACTAGCATAGACTTCAACTTTGTGTAATAAACAACATAGAAATCGACCTACTTTTTTTATACTTTTTGAATATTACCGTAACAGATGGGTGACACAGTCTATGCTAATGTAATATATTTTTACACGAAACCCTATTGGGGTGAGTATTAATAAGCGTACGGGTATGATAAAAATGGCGGCTACTTATCATAACACCCGTGCATAATTTCAAAGCGAATCTGCAACCATTGTTGACTTTTCTCCCCCCATTATTACTTTTTACGGTTTAACAAGCTCGTATTTTTACTTATCGCGTTGTGTGAATTGTTATTCGGGTTTTTTTTCTGTCGGAGGGTGACAACCCTAAGCGCGGTTGTCATTTATTGTGGTCGATTTTTCGACTTTTTAGCGCGAAACTTTTTTATTGTTGCCTCTTTTATAGTTTTTTACGAGTGGCCGGCGCTATATTTTTATATTGGAATATGGCGGCCGAATATCGGTTTCCGGGAATCTGGGGCACATTGAAAAACTTGCACTCTACATGAATAAGGGAAGTAAACATTAATATGGGCGGGAAATTGTATTTTTTTTTTGTTTACTACAAAATTCAAAATTAATAGCTGTTGCTAGCAACAAAATGTGTTTTTAAAAATATACCTTTCTTTATTTTCAACTAGTGGCGCCACCTGGTGACTGGATAAATTGTTATTTGTTTTTTGATGGATGATAATGGAATGGCGGCCCCACCTGCGCTAACAGTGTACTGTACTGCGTACTGCGCTTACGGGGCACCAGTGACGGATGATAGGTGAAAATGAAAAGGTAGGTCAGTAAGCCCATCGTTATGAATACACTTGGGACACTGCACGATTGTTTCCATGGTAAACACCTTAAAGTCTACCTGACAGGGTATATTACTAGTAATGTTACTGATAGTGTGGTACCACTGGTAGTGAGGAGTGAGATGTTTTTGTTCAAGTCAACTTAGATTTAAGCATTTTTAATAGTAGTTTGTCACTTTTTACTTACTTATAACATTGTACATTGTCTGCTTAATTGTTGTGAGCATATTGTTGGTGTGTCTTTTGTAAATAAATAAATAGTCAACATTACTAACAACCCCCCGCCCTCCTCTAGAAGTGTCATTTTGATGACGTCCGTACTCTAAACTGGTCATTTGCTCTGTCTACGTAATTGTTAGCTGTACGTAATATATACGTCCATTCTTTCAACAATAGAAAAATGTTTGATCAATTAAAATTGAGAATTCACATAGATTTATGTATGTATATGTATTTGTATATGTGTGAGTATGTATATGTGTATGTATATATGTATATATATATATATATACATATATATATTTTATATATATATATAAAAATGAGTAAGGATAATATTTATATTATTACATGTATCACATCTCCCATATTTAAAACTAACAAAATTTTTCATCGTGCCTCCCACCGAATTGTTTATAATTACTCCTCTCCATCTTAAGGTTGCCTGGAAGAGATCGCTCTTAGCGATAAGGTCGCCCATTGTTTTCTCATTGTGATTATTTCTTGTAATTGTTTATATTTATAATAAGTTTACTATTGTAATCTTTTGGAGGAAACTATAAAGAGTATCTATCTATCTATTTATATTAAATTGTGAATGTTTGTAATTCAGATGTCTTGAGAGATTAATAGTGGAACAAAGTACAAAAGAAGAAAAACATTGCAATGTTTTACTTAAAGAAAAACTAGCAAACAACTTCTTGGGAAGAGAAACTGGAAACAAAACGCTCTATCAAGCCACTTGAACAAGAAAGGAAACTGTCCACTAGAAAATTAAACTTTATAACACAAAAAAGAAATATGTAACATTTAGATTTACTGTAATACCTTAATTTACCAGAGGGAGACTTTGTACAAAAATCGTTTGCTTGGATACCTCTATCCCAATCGTGTTTCTACCGTGAAGCAGTTGTATTTGCATGGCTGTGTTTCGGTTTGAAGGGTGAGATTTGGAGCAGTGAATTTACAGGGTACAGAGGCGTAACATCTTAGTCCTTAGGAATGGCAACGCATGGGGGGTATCATGAGCGAAACAGTATACTCTGTTATGTCCATAGTACTGCTCATGTCTAAAGGCGACGGTTACCACTTTCCATCCGGTGGGCCATCAGCTTGTTTGCCATTCTATGTCGTATAAAAGAAATTTGGTATTGTCATAAAACTTTTTACTACACTTTTGCATAAATCGAATTCGAAATTAGAAATGCAGTTCGAATCAAATTAAAAGAAATAACGATGTATCCACTACTAATATTATAAATGTGAAAGTAAGTTTGTTTGTTACCTTATATCGCCTTAAAGGCTTCACCTATCACTACGAAATTTGGTATACACGTACTATATAGCACAGAGAAAGTTATAGATTTTTATCCCGGTTAGTAAACATATCTCAGGCATGCAGACGAGGTCGCGGGGTAAAGGTAATAATGTATAAAAGACTTCTCGAAGCAATTATCAATTATTTGCGTCTTAAATCTTAAATTGTACCACGAAATTAAATAAGCAACAGCTTTCACCGCAGAACCCAAAACAATTGATTTAAAATTCAATCAAATCCGTAGAGTGTCTAAATGGGAAACAATAGGGCGACCTTTTTAGTGCATAACCGATATCGGATGGCTACCAACACGGAATCAATTATGTTGCCAGATCGATTACGTACTTTTTTCGACTCTGTTGTTGTGTATTTACATTTTTAAATTGTTTACAAACAAAGTGATGTTCTGGTTTGGTGATGATGATGATGATAAAGAAATTATTGTTTTTTAAATGATTACAAGAAGTCTTCACACGCGACTTCATCTGTTTATTTCATTATTTTAATTGACCGGGATAAAAATAACCTTTTTTTTTATACGACATAGAATGGCAAACAAGCTGACTGCCCACCTGATGGAAAGTGGTAAGCGTCGCCTATACACATGAGCAGTACTATGGACATAACAGAGTATACTGTTTCGCCCATGATACCCCCCATGCGTTGCCATTCCTGAGGACTCAGGTGTTATTCCTCTGTACCCTGTAAATTCACGCCATATCCCTCCCTTTGAATCGAAACACAGCCATGCAAACACGACTGCTTCACGGTAGAATCACGAATAGGACAGAGGTATTCAATCAATCGACTAATTCATGTTCAAAATTGAAGGAAAAATGGTTAAAAAAATAAATTTAACAACTATGTTTTTTTTTCTGTAATGGACATTAGAAAGGTATCCAGACACGATCAACTTAAAGTGAACTTGTTATTTTATATAATTTTTGGGCATTCAATGTTATGATGGAAATTTCCACCACTATGCAAAGAAGGGTAATAAAAAACTTTACATGTAAAACGTGTATCGTGGACAGGACCAACAGGCCGGGAGGCCGTGAGCATCGACGCGGGTGACCACGTTTAAATAACATTTTCCAGGACAAAGCCCAATTACGGTGTCGCGCGTCGATTGAACGCCACGAGAAATTGTTTCGAACACGGTAAAGGTGTTCGGAATGGGCTCGGTGTCACGTTCGTTTCGGAGCCAACATTGACCTTTGATGACGTATTGACAATGGACTGTCGGTTATTGGTTTTTAATATCAGCTTTTTAGGGTTCCGCACCAAAAAGGTGCTTATGAGGCGACTTTTTTTTTATACAATTTAGAATGGCAAACAAGCTTGAAAAGTGGTAACCGTCGCCTATAGACATGAGCGTCATGGACATAACAGTCTTTTCGCCCATGACACCCACCATGCGTTATATCAGGTCCTCTGTGCCCAGTAAATTCAGATACTAACGATTTGAATTAATGGGACAGAGATACCCAAACAATCGACTTTTGTATTATTATTATATCGATATTATTTTTATTATTATTATTATTGATATTATTTTTATTAAATTCTTATTACAAATTATTGTTAAACAAGATATAACGTATAAACATATAATATAATAAATAACAAACGAAGGATAAGCAAGCTGAAGTGGTAATGGGCTGATCGCATAGCTCGAAGAACCGACAACCGATGAGAAAGAAAGGTTTTTGAGTGGTGACCTCGTACGGGTAAACGCAGTCTAGGACGACCCCTCACTAGATGGAGTGACGACCTAAAATGCATTGCAGGGAGTCATTGGATGCAGGTGGCTCAGGACCGTTATTTATAGCAGTCTATGGGGGAGTCTTATGTCCAGCAATGGACGAAATGATGATGATTAAACGACAATCTGACATTCATTTTATATTGTACATACCGATATGGTAGAATGTGGAAAAATGGACTTATAAGAAATATAACCATGCTGCTAAGCGTGGCAACTACTGGTGACAACAACTCTCTAATAAGGGGAGGCCTACGTTCAGGACGACATTGGACAGTTAACGGCTGATATAATGATGATGAAGTTACTGTTATAATATAAATCGGTGTTGCCCAACGTGGGGCCAACACCCCACAGGGGACAACTTGATAGTTTGACAATTAAAAATGGACTTGAAACAATTTTAACCCTCTTGCTCGTGCCAAATTTAACAAAAAAATTAAATAAAAAAAAATGCTCTAAATATTTATTAGGTATAATTTCGTTTGACGTTACCAAAATATCAACTTGGCGTTTAGAGTCGTCAAGTAAACTTTGTCGAGAAAAATCAAGTATGTATTTAGGGGGGATAAAATTTTTCAAAATGTTCTAGTGGGGCATAGCACAAAAACAAAGGTTGGGAAACACTGATCTAAACTTTCCAATAATTATGCATATAGACTTTTTCGTATATACCGATGATATATACAAGTCAGGGCTGTGCTATAAATAACTGCTAATGTCACAATTGTCGATAAACAATTCCATTGACACACATACGCGAGGATCTCGGTACTAATAAACCGGGCCATCTGTCGAAGTGTAATGTCGATCGATAATAATTGATTGTGCAGAATAGGGGCCTGTGAGAGCATACAATGCGCCCCAATTATGTAAAGTCTCAAAGATTTTTCTTTTTATTTTTTTGTAAGAATGTAATATATTCTTACAACATATATTACATTTTTTCATCGTGCCTCCCACCAAATTGTTTATAATTACTCCTCTCCATCCAAAGGTTGCCTGGAAGAGATCGCTCTTAGCGACAAGGTCGCCCATTGTTTTCTCATTGTGATTATTTCTTGTAATTATTTATATTTATAATACTTTTACTATTGTAATCTTTTGGAGGAAACAATAAAGAGTATCTATCTATCTATATTTTCTTAATATTTATTATTTAACTATGTACTATTTATATAAATAAAATATATTAAATGACTATACACACCGTTTATCTATGCATATATTTATTATAGAATTAAAATAGAACAAAAACTATCAAGCAGGTTTTATTATCACAAAATTATATAACATAAAATATATGATTGCAAATGATTTGTAAAAATCAATTCAGAATTGAGACTCTCTCGTATTAGCGTAATTTTTTTTTATACAACTTAGAATGGCAAACAAGCTGACGGGCCACCTGACGGAAAGTGGAAACCGTCGCCTATAGACATGAACAGTACATAACAGAGTATACTGTTTCGTGATACCCCCCATGCGTTGCCATTCCTGAGGACTCAGGTGTTATTCCTCTGTATAAATTCACGCATATTTCAAACCGAAACACAGCCATGCAAACACAACTGCTTCACGATTGAATGAGACAGAGGTAGTCTAATTCATAAAAAAAATCAGACAAATTATCATTTGATTGTTGTTATATAATTAAAATTGTGTTTCACAAAAAATCTACATCAATTGTAGTAAAATCAGTTATTTTGATTGAAAAGCTATAGTAATGGACCGATATTGATAAAATTTCCATGGGACCAATCTGCAAGTAACTATTCCTTTACGAAAATAAAAAACAAGAAAACAGTTTGGAACTGACGGAGTTATGAGGTAACGAATATTAAATAAAATACATACAATTGAAAATCAAAATAAATTACTACTCCTTTATTTTGAATAGTGTTTTATGAGAGGAATTTTGAAGGATAAAAAATTTACAAACGATAAGACAGAATCAATTTGAAAAACTTACATTTTGGACCAAGGAATCCAAGGATTCCGGTCATAGCTTCTCCTAGGCAACCAAGAGCAATCGGGTAGGAAGTGCGGACTTAACTATAGCCAAGGTCCACTGGGTTAAGCAATACATTTACATACACAGCTCAGTGTTATTTAATAACGAACGTTATTTACCGACAATAACAGCCGGCCGTAATCCGGTTATGTCTAGTTATATCCGGTTATTGCCGGCTCGTAAATT
This sequence comes from Galleria mellonella, assembly GCF_026898425.1. Classification (NCBI taxonomy): domain Eukaryota; kingdom Metazoa; phylum Arthropoda; class Insecta; order Lepidoptera; family Pyralidae; genus Galleria; species Galleria mellonella. The sequence goes on along the minus strand of NW_026442176.1, from coordinate 3,971,901 downwards.
TTACGTGAACCAATAACGCGCGAGTGCGTGCCGGCATGTCCCCGTGTTCGGTTAAATTGAACATCGAACACTGAGTTCTGAACATCATTGGGCCGACTTGCCCTGAATGCAGCCCGACATGAACGTAACAGGTCAATTAATGTACGATTAACTTTAACTGGAATATAGCAGTGAATTAAAATTACAGAGTGTAGAGTCAACATTTTAGTCACCAGAATTGGCATGTCCAATAAAAAAATGGCAGGGCAGGACTCGGACAGAACAGCAAATCTGTGGTCACGGCTTATCCCAAAAGAAAAGAGCATCAAGCGTAGTATCTAGTTATTTTGCGTCTTTTCAAGACGTCATCTATAATAATTTCATCATAAAAGTTATTAGTAATAGAATGTAACAGGTACTAGCCTGTCATGTTAATCGCCATACAATTCCTATTCATTGGTTTAATTCCTGAGCAATTCGACACAATGTGCCAATAGACCTGGCATCATCTTAATCAATCATCCCTCATTGGCGTCCCGCCAGCGAAAACCATAAGCACAATCGGAGTTTTCAAGCTCGTCAGGAAGCGATAAAGCCATGTGTCTTCATCGCAATGTCCAATATTTTGGAATTGTTTTAAATTTGAAAAAATCATTTAGAATCTTTGGTAATTATTGTTTTTTTTTTAAATAAATAGATCCGGCGTTGCCACACTCCAGAAAGTTAATACGCTCTCAATTACAAGAAAGGTGGTGTTGACGTTGTCAAATTGAGATCATACCAAAATCACATCGAAAAGATGTTAGTCTGGTATTCCTCTAACTTGTTTTTAGAGTCCTTTCGATATGATATACGAGGTCTGTCCGGAAAGTTCGTATAAAAGTGTTCTGGAATGCGAGAAAGAGGAGTGGGGAGGCCAGGTAAGCGCAGGACCCCTTCCTTATGTCCCTAACAATGCTTCAGTTTGGTCTGACCGCCGTGCGGTGCGAACTGGCTTGTCACGCCATCTGTGAAGTTACCTCTTAACGAAACCCCGTCGGCATGGAGCCCGCTTCCGTTGAAGAGCAGCGCGTCGTAATCAAGTTTCTCTCGAAACTCGGCAAGAATGGCCGTGAAATTTTTGCCGATCTCAGAACAGTTTATGGGGATGATGCTGTGAAGGAACCAACCGTCCACAAGTGGCTAAAAAGATTCAGAGAGGGCCGAGAAAGAGTTCGATGTTCGGGGGATTGTCCATCAAGAATTCGTCCCTCCAGGCCAGACAGTTGATGGAAAATTCTACGTCGATGTGCTCAGACGCCTCAAAGCTCGTGTGGCACGAGTTCGTCCAGAATTGGCGCGAGAGGGGCGTTGGATTCTTCACCACGACAATGCCCCTGCCCACACCTCTCTTGTTGTCCGTGAGTTTTTGAGTAAAAATTCCATTACGGTGACCGAACACCCCCCCTATTCGCCGGATTTGGCCCCGTGTGACTTCTTCTTGTTCCCCAAAACCAAATTGGTACTTCGGGGGCGGCATTTGGGGGCCATAAATGAGATAAAAATAGCTACGACGGGGCAGCTGAGAAACCTACAACCAGAGGACTTTCAAGGAGCCTTCTCACAGTGGAAACGTTGGCACAAGTGCATTATGTCACAGGGGGAGTACTTTGATTGATTTACCTGAATAATTGTAAAATAAAATTTTTAAAAAACTTTTATACGTACTTTCCTCGTACATTTCGATCCTGCTGATTTTTGACCCAATTTGTATGCGCATAGATCGATTTAAAGGGATGGCTAGATGGGTCGTGCACACTCCAAAACCTTCTGGTGTCCGCTCCAGAGTGCGAGCAATAGACGTACCTGAGAGTACATATGAGACATTTTATTAAGAATTGGTCCCTTAAAAATTTGGTCCCTTAGAACTTCTAGAGAATTGTATGCCAATGCGTTTACATCCAAAACTAGCCCGGTTATGTCTTGGCTATTTGTTAAAATCCAAACCATAAAATCTGAGATTGTATAAGCGTCATTACGTTACACGTTGCGTCCATAAAACCATAACATTATCAACTCGTTTGATGGCCATGGAATAAAGCGATCGTCCACTAAATTACGCCGTAAACCGCATAATCACAGAGGGAATAAAGATGGCGGACCACAAATCAAGTTAATAACAGTGTTGAAATCATTATGACGTGCCTATCGTGTAAGAAAAAACACACGTTAATTATTCTTAATTAGCTTTTTTTTTCAATGAGAAAATTAAGTGAAGGATGAAATGAAGAGAATGAAGTCAGATCATTTGGTTAATTTACTATGAATTCATGGAACATGGTTTTCTGGTATGGGACAGCGTGGAAGTAGACTTAACAGGCTATATTACTAGTAATGGCAACCATAACTTTCCCGTCCATTCAGCTTGTGACCACAGCAAGTATTTTTTTATTATTATTTCAGTCGTTGACTGTCCACTGCTGGACATAAGGGGAGTTTTGCCAGTAGTTGCACGCTTGACAGGCAGGTTGGCCACCACAGTTAGGATTTTATAGATGTTTTAGGAGAGATGCTGCTGCCCATCCTTCTACCTCCCTTAGTCGCCTCTTACGACATCCAGGGGAAAGGAAGGGGTGGCCCATTTTATACCGGGGCACACACGATACACAGCAAGTATACTCTGGTCGAAACGTCGACATAACTAGATGAAAAAATTCTAAATATTTGTGTCAATTCCGGATTTTTATTAATCATGAATCATTTAATTCATCATAGACGTACCCTAGTAAAGCGAAGACAGCCCAACTGGTAACAACACTGGCCTTGTCTTGGCGTAAAAAGTGTAGGTTTCGATTCCCATCGCCTTCGAATTTTTTCCAAGTTCATAATAAATTGTAAATCTTTTTTGTATTTTAATAATATTTATACATGTATAACTAATGGAATTGTTTTATTAATATACAAACATTGTTCGTATTGTAGAGACAATGTAACCTACATTCTCCGTAAATACCGACTTCCATGTAAGACAAGAATCCTGCATTAAGTCTAGACAGGCGTTTTATATTCCGTTTGTCGTAAGGACTTTATCATATCGTCTCACAGTATTATCTAGTATTATAACGAAGTATTTGTAAAATATTTATAACATATACCAGAGGGAAATTTTGTACATTTTTTATGCAACTTAGAATGGCAAACAAGCTGACGCCCCACCTGATGGAAAGTGGTAACCGTCGTCTATAGACATGGGCAGTACCATGGACATAACAGAGTATACTGTTTCGCGAACATAAACATCGTTTGCTTGTACCACTTTCACTGCAATCAAGCAACCGTGCTTTTATTGCTGTTTTCAATTTGAAGGATATGACAATGCTGTGTGGTCCAGGCATAGAATGGGCCATCTCTTCCTTCCCGTGGACAACGTAAGAGGCGATTGAGGGAACTTCATCGTCCCTTTTTAAATATCACCGAAGCCCAACTGCAGTTGCCAATCCGCCTGCTAATCGTGGCAATTATTGACAAAACTCCACTTATGGAGAAGTTCTATGAAAGGTACATAGACATCGCAGGAATATATAGACCATCAGCTTGTTAACCAATCATATTTTCAGCTTGTAAGTCAATAAAATTAATATGAGACAAACAAGAGAATACACTTTATCGACTGCAATAAGATTATCGAGATATTGCGTAAAATACATTATAAAATGGAAGCAAACGTGGAAACTCCTTTTAGAAATCGTTTAAAAATAAATATCACGGCAAATTTATATGCTTGACTCACGGTTGAATATTGAATACCTTCTGCATATGCTGACAATGCATACATGCACGACATACAGACCTGAATGTACTCGACAAAGCCGCTTGTAAGGCAGTATTATCGACATTTTATACGAGTACCAATGCATTAGTTGAATACAGGTTTTATTTAGTACACCTCCGCTGCTGTAAAATACAAGTGTTGTTACTCAGTTTAAATATTGTATGTACATTTTACAAACGGTGACGGTTAAAAGTGCCATTTTCTAGTAGTAGTTTCCTTGTAGTCTTTTTTTTTTTTTAATTACTTTATTTTTTTTTTTCAGGTAAGCCGGTTTGTTTGCTGTTTTAAGGTGTGTTATAAGTTAATAATAATTTATTCTATAAAATAAACAAAGAGTAATCTTAATAAAATTTTTATAAGACCTGCATGTAAATAAGCTTCCATCCATTTAAAAAAATCATTAAATTGATAAAAGTTCATCGACATCAAAAAAAAAGAACATTCTTTTTTTAAATAGATACCGCGTAACATACGTACGCACTCTCTGTTTTTTAAGGTCTAAAACAGTCATAAACAAACATAAACGCATGGGGAGTATCATGAGCGAAACAGTATACTCTGTTATGTCCATGGCACTGCTCATGTATATAGGCGACGGTTACCACTTTCCATCAGGTGGGCCGTCAGCTTGTTTGCCATTGTAAGTTGCATAAAAAAAAAAATCATTTGATCTTTTTTTTAAACAATTCAAAAGTGAAATAAAAGTTCGATTTTAAACGAGTAAAGAACGAATAACAATTTGTCCGATCCGTCTAAATCTACCTTCAAACGAGCGTAAACATTTCGCGAGCCAAATCATATTTTGTTCTAAAAAACAACCCTTAAAAACTGCAAGACTATTATCGGCAACATCAAAGGCTTGCTATGACAATATTTATGCTAGCGGCCGTAGGGTGGCCACACTGTTCGTTACACGTCGACGACCGATAAAGGACCGATATGTACCGATAAACAACGATAAGATGTGTGTTACTCAAACAATACGCGACTTCGTTGCGAAACTAGAACATGCAATACACTACATTAAATATAACAACCTATTTACATTAAAAGAGGAAATTTCCTGTTTAGTTTTTTTTTTTACAAGTGCTCCAACCACACAAAGAACCAAAAATGACTAACTCTATATGTAGTATGTTTCAATAAAACCTTGAGCAGTACCATGGACATAACAAAGTATACTGTTTTGCCTATGATACCCCCATGCGTTGCCATTCCTAAGGACTCATGTATTATTCCTCTGTACCCAGTAAATTCACGCCATATTCCACCCTTCAAACCAAAACACAGCCATGCAAACACAACTGCTTCACGGTTGAAACATGAATGGGACAGAAGTACATACAAAACATACCTACAAATATACATACAAATCAAGATATTTGATCGATTTATTTTTTATTATAGTTATTTGCAAATACTATTGGACGTCAGCAGACTGTCTAATTGTTAAGTATATTTTTATTAATTTCTATTGCAACAGGCCTTATAACATTTTATAGTCCTAAGACAGTTACGTCAGCCATGACAAATATAATACTGACTAACAATCTCACTATATTTAAAACGAATAAACTGTACCATTAAAGTCCTTGATGTTTCATAGATACACTTTTACAAGCAGTCTACAAGTAGATTTTTCTTCGCTACAAATAGGGTCTTTTTTTTTTGATGGGTGAAAATGATATGGTAACCCCGCCTGCGCTAACGGTATACGCTGGCGGAGCACCAGTGAAGGGTGATAGATGAGAATGAAAACAGGCCAGTTAGACCATCATGATGAATTCATCAGGAATTAACCATGATAGTTTCCAGGGAGAACCGCGAGGAGGTCGACCTGGTTGGGTATATTGCTAGCAATGGGATTCTCAGTCTTCATTACTAGCAATCCCTTTCCCCCCGCTACAAGCAGGGTCATAGTCGTAGATACTGAATAAAAATAACTAACGAGTTCCAGTTTCGACATTAAGCTAGCAACAGTATGCACATGGATGGGGAAAGAGATTGCTACTAATGCGGGCTACCAAACCCATTACTAGCAATATATCTGTCGGGACGACCTCTACATAGTCCCCCTCTCGAAACCATCGTGCTGAATTCCAGATCTATTCCAGATCTATATCCAGATATACATCACGATGGACTAACTGACCTGCCTTTTCATTCACCGCACCTATTATCCCCCATTGGTGTCCCACCAGCGTATACTATCAGGCGGGATTACCATTCCATTATCATCCATTAAACAGTATGCACAGTACCTAATACATAGATCAGGGGGGAAAGGTATTGTTAGTAATGGAGACTGATAATCCCATTACTAGCAATATATCCAACCAGGTCGACCTCCTCGCGGTACTCCCTGGAAACTATCATGGTTAATTCCTGAGGAATTCATCATGATGGGCTAACTGGCCTGTTTTCATTCTCATCTATTACCCTTCAATGATGCTCCTCCAGCGTATCCCGTTAGTGCAGGTGGGGTTACCATATCATTTTCACCCATCAAAAAAATACATAGATCAAGCATAGTAAGTAGCACTTTTTTTTTATTCTGTTTATCCCAAAGGCAAAGAGCTTTGCCCATACAGCTCATGACTACCTAAATATTACTTTCGAATATACAAACAGTTCGACTTATTGCGTGATTTACATTTCAGTTCACTGTTAAAGCACTTTGTTGAATTGTCATTTGGGACTATTCGAAATTTATTATGTTTAAATTTAGGCATTGCTAGCCTTGCGGTGCGAACCCTCTTAAATATTATCTATGGTTCCAACCACTCTGCCCCGAATACCGAGTGGTCTGCATTTGTCAGAAATTATGACGATTCAATAAAGAGCACTGTAATAAACGTTATTTACATATTAATTGGTTATTATCTTACTCCCACGAGATAAAGGCTGGTGTAATTAATTGAATATTGCTATATGTGCGTATGGAAGGGTCATTATCACACACGTGTACGGATTATTTGTAAATGGGGCCGACCGACCGTGGGAGTCTTGGCCATAATAAAAATGGCGGATGTATTAATTTTTACTCTATTTCGTGTATCTTTATTCATGGTTTTTTTTTTATTTTTATTTGACAACTTCCGTTCGTTGTCTTGCGTATTAGGTATGCGGTTTGATTCTCTTTCGAGTTAATAGTCTAACTTTTCCAATTGGCGTACATTATTTAGTAATGGAGCTATAGTATCTGCAAAGTAAAGATATTATCTTAGATTATATACTTGTTCATCTAGACAGTCTCTATTACGCTTCGCTAAAAGCAATCTAACTTTATTTATTCCTATGTGAGTTAATTTGTAACATGACTTACGCTATTTGTCAGTGTTTGCGTCAAAAATTAATGAATAACCGTCAGGCATCGACAATATCGTTGGCGTGTTTTGTTTATGAATTATTTTTTGTATTTAAAACTAAATGTAAATAACGTGATATTGGTTCATCTGTATGCCAAATTCTTTAAAAATTACAGAATATGGAAACATAATGTAGTACAATAAAAGCTCCTTAATCAAGTTTCCTTTATTCAAGTTTTCACAATTCGCGGTTTAAAAAATTGCGACCCAATTCCTATATTCGCGGCTTCTTTATTAGCAAAATCTAATCTGTACATATTAAAAAGGATTCGGTATACTTTGTAAACGCATCGATGAATGGACTAATAAAAAAGTAAAACAGACTTTAATACAACTATGCCTAAATTATGTTGTCAAATACTATCGTCGTAGTATAAGTGGTTCGGTTTTCCATATTTATGGTTTCTATATTCGCGGTATATTTACATAACATATATCCCGCGAATAAAAAGCTTTTACTGTAAATTATTTTCTCGTACTGGCCACTAACAATATTGTAAATACTGGCCGGAAACAATCTGTTCCATTTATTCTTTCAATGAATAAATCAGTATTCAACCAACCCATCTCACTCGCGTAATACCTTAGTTTGCAGGATTAGCAAACAGAAATTAGTATTCCTGATAATGTGTATGGATTATTTCTCACTATTCTTACCAAAACAAAAAAAGATTGTTAATTTAATAAGGCTCAACAACAATAGTTCTTTCATACAATTACAGTGTACTCCCATTATGTATCTCGAACTGTGGAACAGACAAAAGGCGCGGGGTGCCAGCAAAAAACCAGGACAATGTTGGGAATTTCCCACTCGGCTCTTATTTGCTCTACATACAGACGCCACTGTTATGATATCCTGCCTTATGCTTTTAGTGTGTTCACAATTTTTAGGGTTCATCAACAAAATTGTAGAATAAAATGCTGACCGGGTAAACGTTCTTTTCGCCCCTTTCGCCTCGTACCATATTTTTTCTTGTCTATACAAAAAGTAGTCAATCTCTCAAAATGGAGCAAACAGTTAATAATTTAAAATTGTTTCACAAAAAAAGCTCAATTAAATTAATTCCATACCATACTATATCACCTATTAACTGCCCGTTGCTGAGCATAGACCTCTAAGAGAGGGGGTTTGCTAAAAGTTGCCACGCTTATCAGGCAGATTGGCAACCGCAACTAGCCAGGGGGGAAGGGATTGTTAGTAATGGAGACTGAGAATCCCATTGCTAGCAATATACCCAACCAGGTCGACCTTCTCGCGGTTCTCCCTGGAAACTAACATGGTTAATTCCTGATGAATTCAGATTGGCTAACTGGCCTGCTTTCATATTCATCTATCACCCTTCACTGGTACTCCGCCAGCGTATCCCGTTAGCGCAGGCGAGGTTACCATACCATTTTCACCTATAAAAAAAAACCGCAATTAGCCTTTGGTAATATTTTAAGAGGGACGCTACTGCGCCTCTCTCGACCATTAAATTCTATTAGTCCTTTCTTACGACACCCACAGGAAAGAAAGGGATGACTTGTTCTATGCCGGGACCACACGGCTTAATTATTATTGATGTGAAGACGATGGTTATTATTTATAATTATCTAACAGAGTACGGAACCCGCCGTGTGTCCCGACTCGCGCTTGCCCATTTCTTGCTTGTCAGCACGTCAGTCGATAACATTTAGTGCACACGTTGTGTTATGCCGCCATAAGTGTGTGATTCTCTGAAGAACAATCCTTTGCTTGTTGATGTAATAAATAGCTAATATAATTTTTGTATTGCCCACGCCTTTTGACCGACTTCAAAAAGGAGGTTTTCGATCTGGTCTTTTTTATGTTTGTTGCCTTTTTTTTGTACAACTTAGAATAGTAAACAAGCTGACGGCCCACCTGATGGACAACGGCAACCGTCGCCTATAGATATGAGCAATACCATGGATTTAACAGTTTACCTTATAACTCCGTGAGTTTTAAACCGATTTGGTTTTTTTTTTATATCTGAAAGGATGTACTTATTATGTCTTATAGATATTTTATCAAAATCGGTTCAGTAATTTAGTTTTTTGATCTTTAATAAAAAAAATCAATCTTTAATTATCATCATCATCATCATATCAACCGTTAACTGTCCACCGCTGAACATAGGCCTCCCTCATAAAGGGGGAGTTTTGCCAGTAATTGCCACACTTGACAGGTGGATTGACTACCGCAGTCAGTCTTTGGTGATGTTTTAAGATGGACGCCTCTGACGCCACCCACGGAAAAGGAAGGGGCGGTCCATTCTATTCCGGGACCACACGGTACAGTGCATTAATAAATAAAATGATTTTAAGTTATCTAGTGTAAATATACATGTAAATATACATATAAATAAATAAATAAATACCTGCAGATGCATATCTCAATAAAAATTGACAAGCAAGTTGTAAAACAGGACAAAATCATAAATTAAACAGCAACTCCACAATTTACTGCGACGAGTTAGATTTATGCTTCGCTAAACCTGTATTAAATGGAGCAAGTATTAAACATACATAGTTGTACTGGAGCCAGTACTAAATTACATACAGGCTCCTTTGCAAATAAAGCTGAGGTCCACAGATATGGATTGGAATAGATGTCGCAACTGCAAATGTTTTTCGTATAATTTTTTGTAAAATGAATTTAATAGACAAATAAATGTATATATAAATAATTTATCAGAAGTAGACTTTGTACAAAAGTCGATTGCTTGGGTACCTCTGTCCAGAGAAATAACACCTGAGTCCTCAGGAATGGCAACGCATGGGGGGTATCATGGGCGAAACAGTATACTCTGTTATGTCCATGGTACTGCTCATGTCTATAGGCGACGGTTACCACTTTCCATCAGGTGGGCTGTCAGCTTGTTTGCTATTCTAAGTTGTATAAAAAAAAATTAAATGTTATACATTAAAACAGTTAACAATCAATACATTCAATAAATAATAAATAGGCAAAGAAAATAATAATTATAGAGTTAAGCTCGCCTGTTGTACATATTCATTATATATGTATGTAATTTTTGTGTACAGTAAAGTAGAAATAAATAAAATAATTAAAGTAAAAATAATTATATTCCATTATATAATTATTTATGAAATAAGAACACAATAAAAATTTCATTATGTTATGCGTAGTTTCCGATTGTTTCGATTCTGCCTAATTTATTACCATTCTGCAATTAGTCTCATTTCAGTTTATTTGACCCTGGCTAACTTTATATTTTATTTTATATATTTTACATACAATTTCAACTTTTTTTGATTCTCAGAATATTGTAAGAGGCGACTAAAAGAACAAAGCACTAAACAGTAGTACAAGAGAAGGACAATTCGAAATGAAACCTTATAAAAAAGCACGTGGCCAGCATAATAGTAGACTTATTAATCATTTTCAAATTAAGATACATTTGTACTAAAAAAACAGGACTTTAAAGGACATAAAAATATATAATATTTTAGAGGATTGACAAAAGCAGCATTACAAATGGTATTTTTGAAACAGCGTAGTGTAGGATATCAAATCCAATGATTTAATAGTGTTTCATTTAGTATTCGTATAAATTGAAGTACTCGCGTCGTCTATCGCTATGTGTGCCTGGGTTCGGGCCAGACAACGTGGGTGATGTCGTCTGATGCCTAAGTATTTCAAATCAAATCACTAGCTTTATTATATTCCCAAATAATGGTACTTGTTATTGATTGTATTAGAAAGGTCATCTGTCTTTCCTTAGAGGTTTATTTATTTATTTATTCATTAGTACATGTATGTGTACATGGCGGACTTAACGCTAAAAGCATTCTCTCCCAATCAACCTTAGGAAAGTGTCAGAATACTCGAATACGATGCAATAGTAAGTAATAATTGATAAACATACATACTAAAATTTACATATATATACGAATAAATACATATAAATAACAAATATACTTACACATATATAAGATAAACTAAAGTTTCATCCCAACCATCTGGACGAGTCTCGGTCTTCCGGCCATGCAAACACAACTGCTTTACGGTTGAAACACGAATGGGACAGAGGTACCCAACAAACGATTTTTATACAAGATCTCCCTCAGATGTTGATAAAATTTCTACAGGACCAAACTCTAAATATATTTCTCTTTCACATAAAAAAAGAATTTTCCAAATCATTTGAGAACTGACAGAGTTATGAGGTAACAAATACTAAAAAAATACAACCGAATTGAGAATAAGAATTGAGAACTACTTGAGAATGTGAACTACTTGTGCGGAGAATTTCATTCAAAACTGTCGAGCCGTTAATTAGCAACAAACGTCCAAATTGTCAGTTATCATATTAGTACGATAAAATAATAACTCATCGAGCTATTCTAATGTTAAACTTGTAATAATATAGTATTATCTACTTATGTATTCCAATTTGAGAGCGAGTACTTAAATATAAAATGACAGTCACAAATGCTCACGTGTCCTTCAACTTTGGCATTTATTGCGAAAGGACAAAGGTTTAATATTTTACTGAACTACGCATTAAAGGTTTACTATTGCTCATCTATTCAGGTGGTCACCTTCTCATGGGTTTACCTATATATTTTACTACCATACCAGCCTTTAATTGTCCATTGCTCCAAGGAGCATGCTTATGTTCATAAGCATGCTCCTTGGAGTGTTTGTATGGGTAATAATGGAATGGCAATCCCGCTCGCACTATCAGTATACGCTGGCGGAGCACCAGTGAGAGATGATAGGTGAGAAAGCAGGTCAGTTAGCCCATCATGACAAAATGCTTACGATGGTTTCCAGGGGCAACTTTTTTTTTATACAACTTAGATGCACACAAGCTGACGGCCCACCTGATGGAAAGTGGTAACCGTCGCCTATAGACATTAGCAGTACCATGTACATAACAGAGTATACTGTTTCGCCCATGATACCCCCCATGCGTTGCCATTCCTGAGGACTCAGGTATTATTCCTCTGTACCCAGTAAATTCACGCCATATCCCACCCTTCAAACCGAAACACAACCACGCAAACACAACTGCTTCACGGTTGAAACACGAATGGGACAGAGGTACCCAAGCAATCGACTTTTATACAAAGTCTCTCTCTGGTAAATCCTCCATCCAAATGATATAATATATCTTTAATACTGAGTTTCGAATCATAAAAATATTGAAAACACGTCCATTTTTAACTGTTAAAAAAACCATTCAAATGTAATAATACATAATACCAATAATAATAATGCCAAGTTTCGTTTTGTAATAAATAAAAGCTCGTTGTAGCCGTGATGGGCCATTAATTTGATAAAGAACCTCACTAATTGGAGAAACTACGGTGACACCCATCTATATCCATTCACCTCTTTTCTCCCGTTGTTAATTTTATCTTTACGGTGAGATAAATACGCATTATCGATTATAATACGTTTCTGTACTGTCCTTGCTAGTGTTGCCTTATAATCGATTATTTAAATATCGATTGACCTATTGATAGTATCGATTAAATCTGTAATATTGATAACTAACTCAAAACAATACTCTAATTAGTCCGTTTACTCTATAATTATTATATATAAATAATTGTATTACTCCTTTACTTGTTATCGTCAATCGATTAATCGTACATATTGTAGTCGATTATATCGATTTTTAGATTACTCATTTGTAGATCCAATCGAAATTTTACTTCAAAAAGAACCTCACTAATAGAAAAACTTTTTGGAGACACCCATTCTTATCAATTCACCTCTTTTCTTCCTTTGTTAATTTAATCTTTACGACAAGATAAATACGCAGTACTGGTTATAAATCCTTTTTATACTAGCGGTTATATCATCGATGCTAGTGTTTTCTAATAAACGATTCTCTAAATATTGATTGGCTCGTCGATAGTGTCGATTAAATGTAGATTATGTATGTCTAACACGAAACAACGCAATTGATTAATTTACAGAGAGTCGACAATATTGTTCCAGTATTTGCTATTGATACAATCATTTAAATCGAAAAACCTCTCGTATCTTAATTATAATCTATCGATTGTGTATAATCTGTTATATCATATTACCGATAACATAATTGATTATTAGATTATTCGTGGTCACAATTGAAATATCGATTAATAATCGACTACTAACGAATGCTAGTCAACACTAGTCCATACTCGAAGTTATGTTAAATATCAAATGGCGTATACTCATTTTTATGAGTTTGTACTCTTTAATTTTGTACTTTTTATGAGTATACTGTATTTTTAATATCGATAAGAATCATAAAATGTATTTTGTCAGTTATACTCGTGAGATAGGAATATTAGAAAAGATGCTACTAAGAAATGAGCTAAGAACTAATGCTTAGTTTAATGCATATTTAAATATATATGTAAAATAGCTGTACCCGCTATCTCCTGTTCCCGTGGGAATATTTATATGAGAAAATAACTTCGGGATATTTTTACAGGATAGCTTTTTATTATTACTTTATAACAAGGTACGTAATAGAATATTATTTTTGCGTCTATTCTGTTAAGACCTATTTTGTTGTACTAAATTGAGGATCTTTTATTATATGAAATAATTATGTTGTGAGTTATCTGAAATCCAAAGTAGTTATACATATAATGTAAAATATAAGTGTATATTTGATATGGGTAATATGAGTTTTTTTTTTTGATGGGTGAAAATGGTATGGTAACCCCGCCTGCGCTAACGGGATACGCTGGCGGAGCACCAGTGAAGGGTGATAGATGAGAATGAAAACTGGCCAGTTAGCCCATCATGATGAATTCATCAGGAATTAACCATGATAGGTTCCAGGGAGAACCGCGAGGAGGTCGACCTGGTTGGGTATATTGCTAGCAATAGGATTCTCAGTCTCCATTACTAACAATCCCTTTCCCCCCTGGTAGTTCAGGTTGACACCAGGTCAGTTAGCCCATCATGATGAATTCATCAAGAATTAACCATAATAGTTTCCAGGGAGAACCGCGAGGAGGTCGACCTGATTGGGTATATTGCTAGCAATAGGATTCTCAGTCTCCATTACTAACAATCCCTTTCCCCCCAAAATGAGTATTAAATGTCATTCTAAAAATACTGGTTTAATATTCTTCATTACGTTCTACCGTCAATTATATTTTCTGTTACTCCTGTCTTTGGTCAACTGGTAGATAACGCCATTTGGTGTTAAGTCTGCCATCTAGGTTACACCATCTAGGTTTCATCATATCAGCCTTTAACTGTCCACTGCTGAACATAAGCCTCCCCCTTGGGGTTTTTTTGCCAGTAGTTGCCACGCTTGGCAGGCGGATTAACAACCGCAGATAAGCTTTGGAGATGTTTTAAGAGGGATGCTGCTGCTCATCCCTCGCCCTCCCTTAGTCGTCTCTTACGACACCCACGGGATAAGAAGGGGTGGCCTATTCTATGCTAGAGCCAGACCACAAACTAAGTATATTAAAGTTTAATAAATAAATAAATATTCAGACGATTCTAAATCCTATATTAATGAGACGAATTTCAAAATTTTTATTTTTACACTATAACATTATTTTAATTTCATTCATACTTCAGTCAAAGTAGTAATTAAAGAATAATCCAGTGTTTTCGGTATCAAACTACAGTTATAACCTCATATATCTAAATAATGTGATAACGTAGAGGAGGCGAAAATGTCAAAAGGCTCTCCCCCCTCCCCCTCGCCCCATCCAATACTTTGATCTTTCCATTATTGATTTTACAAATAGAAGCACCAATATACTAGTTAAGTTTTAGTGCTATTCAGTAAAAAAGGTGATTGAAAGTAACATATATATATATATATATACACACACACACACATATAGATTAGAAGAATTCTTTGACGTTACTTGTGGTAACTTAGTGCCCACATTTTGCAGTGCTATTTAGGTGAGATATTTGAATCAAATCAGCTAATGGACAATGATTAAAATAATTAAATTCAACTCCACAAAAACCAACTTAAATTGTGACAAAATCGTTTATTTTCTCATCTCATTGTGATAATTTCTTGTAAGTGTTTGTATCTATTTATAATAAATTTACTATTGGAATCTTTCAGAGGAAACAATAAAAAGTATCTTTCTATTTACATATCCGGATTACGCAGACGAAGTCACAAATAAATATTAGTATTTTTATAATTGTAATTCGTATAAAAATAAACCATTGACGTACTTAAACATCATAATATCCAAGGACACGAAGACAAAAAGAAATATGAAGAGACGCGGCCTCTCTGCGGGCGAGAATAGAAATATTATTTTCTCCTCCATTCACGTTGTTTTCATTACATTATATATAATCTACAGCTTTTAGATACCTGGTAATAACATTTATTAATCATCTAATATATTTCTCTGCTATTGTACAGTATTAACATCTTTATAACTTGTTAAAATATATTTATAAAATAATTAAATTTTAGATAATTTGTAACATAAATTATTTATTTATTTAACTCTTTATTGCACCATAAACAAAAATATACAATGACAATTAAAATAACAGGATAATCTCCTAACTATGTAGTTAAACGTTTTTATTCTTATGTGAGTGAATTTGTATTGTAGACCACACGTCGAAGTACGCAATTTGTCAATGTATGCCAAAATATTATAATTACTTTTCGCAACATTGATAATTGGGGTGTTGTTTTGTCTTAAAAATTATACGTTAATCAATAATTGATTGACCAGTTTTTGAGACTCCATCTAGTATTCTATTGTGGCAAACGGCCACACAGCAGTCAAATGTGGAATGCTCTCGCTCGGCTGTGAGCAGAAGTAGATGGAGACGCATTGCGAGGGTCTCATTGACGATCCACTGTCATCATAAAAACCACGACCACTCTGTCAAGAGTGTACGACTGAAGAGAGATCTAGTATTATTAATATTATGATTTAACGTTTTTATCTAAATTAAACTTTCCACCAGATGAGTCGCAGCCTTGTTTATACGCATAAAAGAAAAGAAACTTTGAGTTAATGTGTTTCTTTACCACTCTACACAAGTCAGAGAACGTGGAATGATTTTAAAACGTTAATTTGCTTTATTACTCCCAAAAGAAGTACCAGATAATATCTGTATGGCTTTAAAGGCGTTAAGCTCATGCATTCCCGCTTCCCGCTAGACAACGGACTGCATCCTGATGCAATATAAATTATTATGCACTCGTAATAACCGTTCCGCGACGTTTAGTGCCGCTCGCGACAATGCCAAGTCGTTGTATCTATTTATCAATTTTATTTATTTACATGCTTATTCCTTGCTACTTACTAGAACAGAGGCAAAAGAGAAGTGGCGCTATTTTTGGTAAAATAATAAGAATTAATAAAGATTTATTGCACATAAAAAAATATAAAATTATGGGCAACAGTAATTTTAAAGTTTAATATTAAAGTATAACATTATGCCCAGCGCATTAGTGTTTAAACTAAACTTAGCCTGTATCTTAGACACAAATGGCAAAAACTACATACATACATACATATCTGTCACGCCTGTCTCCCATTAGGGTAGGCAGAAACAACGGAACGCCAAATGCTTCGATTCAAACAAACCTCTTTCACTTCTTCCACATTCATAAATTTTTTCATACACGCTCGCTGGTTATGGATACTTTTAATTTGGCCCTTCCTCAGCACGTCGCGTATTTGGTCAACACACGTCCGTCAATACGGTAAAAACTAATGTATGTTTTGTCTTGTTACGCTATCTTGAAGTACTCTTTTAATTAGTTTCCCTACTTTTCAAATCCACGCATACGAAGTAGCGGGTTATCTAATAAAAAAAAAGATTGCTTCCCCAAAAAAACAACTTTAGTTGTGATAAAACCAGTAAATTTGCTTTAAAAATTAAACTACTAAACTAATTTTATTAAAATTTCTACGAAACCAATTTATATGCATATTAATTTTACCACATATCTAGTTATCGCAGTCAACTCAAATGGCTTCCTATCAGGCTACGGAGAAATGTCCACATTCTTACTCTTCTTTTCAATATCCTTTTTAATCCAACATGTCCACATTACCTTCAGGAAAGATTCAAATTTCGCGAAATTGATGTTCGCCTGAGATGCAGTAATGACTTCATTATAGATTTGCCTTGTTTTAATACTCAAAGCTATGCCATGTCATTTACTGTACATGCTGCACGTCTCTGGAATTCACTTCCTAATAACTTAAAGATGGCACAGTCGCTGAAATCTTTTAAAGCAGGTATCATAAAATTTTATTTTGAAAATCCCTCTTCATTGAGCCAATTGTGAATATATGTATTTATTATGTATACATGTATGTGTATGTAGGAGTGTATATATGTATGTGTATGTATGTATATATATGTATATATATATGTATATGTATATGTATGTGTGTATATGTGTATATATGTATGTGTATAAGTTTTTATTTATTAATGTTATATTATTATTAATTTACTTTTATTATTTACATATGTAGGTATATAGAGCTGTTTTTAATGTGTTATATATTAAATTTTTTTTTACTGGCTATTATTTAGTTTATCTTTAATTGTACGGTTATTACCCTTATATATTCTACAGTTTTCTTTCAGCTTCTCAAAGGTTGACTGTAAGAGATCCCTTTATGGGATAAGTCCGCCATTGTATATTAAATCATTTACTAGTATTTAATCTGACTTATGCACAATAAAGATTTTTACAATTACAATTACAATTTTTTTTTTTCAGATAAAAAAAGAATTTTCCAAATTGATTCACTACTGACGGAGTTATGTAAAAAAATAACATAAAAAAATACAGCCGAATTTAAACCTCGTTTTTTGAAATTGGTTAAAAAGAATACAAAAATATAAATGATTGTTAAAAAAAATTAGCTGATATAACCACAATGTTCAGATGCAATCGTTTTATTATGATTACATGCCAAGAACAATAGGTTATTATTGTTTATTAGGGGTCCGACTGCTCACGTTATGAAGGTACTAGAAGCGGCAAATACTTTATTATCATAATATTTATCCTTATTAACAAGGGAATAAAGTTCTTTATTAATTATATTAACGGTTATTTGTCGATTGCTGATAGGCCTCCCATATTAGGAAGGTTTTTTTTTAGTGGGTGATAATGGAATGATAACCCCGCCCGCGCTATCGGTATACACCGACGAAGCACTAGTGAGGGATGATAGGTGAGGATGAAGCAGGTCAGTTAGCCCATCGTGACGAATTCAACAAGAATTGTTCACGATGGTTTCCAGGGGGAACCACGTGGAGGTCGACCTGATAGGGTGTATTGTTAGCAATGGGTTCATTAGACCCCACACACGACACCCCGTGTCGACTAGACAGGGTATATTGCTAGCAATGAGACTGGTAGTCCCCATTGCTAATAATCCCTTCCCCCCTATTAGGGGGTTTAGTAACCGCAGTTAGGCTTTGGTGACGTTTTATGCCAGTCAATCAACATAAACCAATCACGCAAGGCCGCAGGTAAAGGCTAGTTATAAAACTACCATGACATTTCTAGTCCGCCGTATATCTACGCATCTAATATTACTTTAATATTATTCTGAATCTCGTTGTACGATCGTCCGTATGTATGTCACGTACGGATCTCGCTAACGAGCGCAGGTTTATCAACGAGACTTGGCGAAAGAGTTTCTAAATTATTTATATGTATATCTGTCTATTCAGTTGTGTAATACGGGGAGTGTATTACTAATTGGGAGCGTTGATTGGGTGTTCTGAATATCCCACAGTTGGGCTTGAGTATCTCCCATTAATAAAATAATATTAGCTTACTATTGCAGTTCTAACAACTTAGTATAAATAGGGTTTTATTTCAATATTTACTTCTTTTAATTAATCTTTACTAATATTGTTGAAAGGTGTTTCAAAAGAAACACTACGCATAGGGGGAAAGGGTTTGTTAATAATAGGGTCAAATAGCTCTATTACTAGCAATGTACCATATCAGGTCGACCTCCACGCAGTTCCCACTGGAAGTCATCGTGGTTAATTCTTATTAAACTCTCCACAATGGGCCAACTGATCTGTCTTCTCACCTATCATCCATCACTGGTACTCCGCTTGGGTATACCGATAGTGCAGACAAGTTTTATTATCATCCATTAAAAAAAATAGTACACATCAGACATCGCCACCTTTGATTTATATATATATATATATTATATTGTTTATATTGTTCTCATTGTGTTTTTATTTTATTATAACGCAGATACGTTTCAATAATGTAGTCAGAACTGTATTCAATAGAAGCAGGAATGGAAGATAAACCAAAATAACTGACAATATGCCTGCAGCGAAAACGTTTATTATAAAAAAATAAATAAAAATAAAGCGAATACAAATGGGATTAATTTTAAAAGGATTTTAAATATAAAACTCTTTACTCCTCAATTCGAATATATCGACCACGCGCCCACCCAAACTATGAGGGGGCTACGGCCTCTGCCCATGCTTGATTACACCCTAGATCAGGGGTTCTCAAACTTATTTTGTCTACCGCCCACTTTGAGAATAAATTAATTTTTTGGAAAAATAATTTAAAATTAGAAAAAAAATGGGGCGCCATTTTTTCTCCTACTTAAAAACCACTATTACTTCAAAATCAATAAATCACCCCACAAGCCTCAACACAATGCACCCATTTTTTCTGGCTCTCTTACTGCCCTCCTTTAGGCCTGCAGCGCCCACAAGGGGGCGTTATCGCACACTTTGGGAAAGGCTGCCCTAGATTTTCCATTGAAAATCATTATAACATTGTCTGAAGACAGTGTTCTACTAGTAAAATTTGAGGTTTTTCTCAAAGAACTCCGTTATTCACTTAACCGACTTTAAAAATTCATTCACCTATTAATAATTTAAAAACCTAAATAACATGGTTACTATTAAATAAATCGTCAAACTACGAAGCAAGGAAGGAAGCTACATTGTCAGCGTTCAGAGTTTCCAAGGAAATTACAATAGTTTTTTTTATATTACTATGGTGAAAACAAGCATATGACCCGTCTATAGTAAACGGGGTTACCGTAGCCTATAGGCTCCTGTAACACCAGGGATGTCACGCGCGCGTTGCCGACCTTTACGAAACCTTAATATGCCTTTTTTGATGAACCCCATGCTGTAGTGTCTAGGGAAAGTCCCGGCAGGAAGATCCACAACCTGAGTGTTCGCAAGAGGAAACTGCTCTGAAATCACGCAGTACATGATTATTTTGGTTCTAAGGTGTAAGGATGAATTCCCTGCCGATGGCGAGCGGTGCGCTGATGAAAAGAGTCTTTAGGCTCTTATCGACAATGTAATAATAAAAATTTGTCTCATCATCATCATCATCACATCAGCCTTTAACTGTTCACTGCTGAACAGTCTCCCCCTTGAGGGGTTTTGTCAGTAGTTGCCACGCTTGTCAGGCGGATTAGCAACCGCAGTTAGGACTTTAAAGATGTTTTAAGATGGACGCTGCTGCCCATCCCTCCCCCTCCCTTAGTCGCCTCTCACGACACCTACGGGAAAAAAGGGGTCATCTATTCTATGCCGGGACCTATTTACAAAATTTGTCTATTAAAGCTAATATAAAATACGAGTACTAGTTTATCTATCTATCTATCCACCCGTGCGAAGCTGGGGCGAATAACTAGTATATGTAATAGCTTTATCAAATAAAAGTTATCATACCTTTGTCATATGAAATCAAAATATGTTGTTATATATATTTTAAGATATATGTAACCAAAGCCTGCAGGGGTCCTTTTTTTTTTTTTTTTTTTTTTATACCACTGAGGTGGCAAACAAGCATACGGCCCACCTGATGGTAAGCGGTTACCGTAGCCTATGAACGCCTGCAATACCAGAGGTATTACGCGCGCGTTGCCGACCCTGAAGAAACCTCTTTACCCCCTTTTGAAGAACCCCATGCTGTAGTCTTTCGGGAAAACCTCGGCAGGGAGCTCATTCCATAACCTGAGTGTTCGTGGGAGAAAGCATCTCTGAAACCGCGTTGTACGCGACCATTTAGGCTGTAAGGTATGAGGGTGAACTCCCTGCCGATGGCGAGCCGTAAAAGAAAACACAGAATATTTTAAGATGATAGAAAGTGGCCGTAGGCATCATATTGAATAATTCCTCTGAGCACAATCCGTTGTATAAGCGGTAGAACACGCAGAGTGAGGCAAAATCTCTCCTAAGACTTAAGGGTTCGATACCGCTTGCAAGCATGGGACTATTTATTTATTTATTTTATTGACTATGCGCGTAACCTGACGCCGCACGTCTGTGCGAATTTCCGAGGCGCGCGTAAATTTTGCGGTGGGTGTAATATTATACCCTCTTGTGAGATTAAATAAATACAGACGTGGCATCTCTATGATTTTACCGTTAAAAATTTTAAAAGATTTTTTTAATTACAACTATTGTCAACCATGCTTTGAATTAACTAAATAATGAGTTTAATGTCAATTAAATAATATTCCATTTATTTGTCCTTTCTTTCCTCTAAACTTATAATAGATTATACCTACCATCACACCAAATCCTATACGAGCTAATAAGTATTAATAAATGAAATTTAAAATAGTAGTATGTAATGTATCCAATAAAATACTCGTAAATATATAGTTGTTATAAAATTTTACAATTTTCCATTAGTATTTTCTTTTTAAATTTTTTTATCATAAATGTATGGTAAAAAATAATATTGTAAGATGACAGATATATTTTTCAGAGATATATTCTCAAGTAATTTCAAAAAGAAGGAGGTTGTCAAATCAGTTGTATTTTTTTTTTGTTTGTTATCTCAAATGTCATTAATTGTAAACCAATTTCAACAATTCTTTTTTTATCTGAAAGAATATACTTACAAATTGATCCAATAGAAATTTTATCAAACTCGATTTAGTAGTTTGCTTTTGAAATCAAAATAACTGACTTTGCCACAATTGAAGTCGGATTTTTTTTTGGAATAGAATTTTATTGGAGGATAAAATACATAACTATGTTAAAATACTTACAAAGTATGTACATATAATGATTTTGAGAATCTAAAATTCCCCGAACTACTCGTCATTATTTATATGTTAGTATTTATTTACCTACTTGTAATTAATCCTTCTGCGTTTATAATCTTTGATACAGTGGCCGAATGAAAGCGGGTATTGGCGCCACGTCCCGAGTACCCGACTTGCACTGGTATCTGCATTGTAATCTGATAGCTGAGATGTGAAGGCGACGAAATTTCTATTAGATATAAATGCAATAGATGTCAGTTCTGTCAATCAGAATTATTGTAGTGATTTTGGAAGGCGATTCCAAATAATATTAACATTATGGGCACTACATACTAATATTTTTTTTAACGCTTGATAATGGAAGGCTCTCTTTTTTTTAAATGGATGATTATGAAATGGTAAAGCCTGTGTTAACGGTATACGCTGTCGGAGCACCAGTAAGGAAGATAGGTGAAAATGAAAACAGGTCAATTGTCCCATCCGTCCGATGCAATTTCGTGTTTTTATTTATCCAAAATCAGATTAATAAATGGAGTTTAACATTTCGCTCGTCAGACATCCTATCATAAAAGTCCAAAGGATATTGCTATTATTAACATTTTTAATATTTCCAAACGGCAATGTATTATTGACGATCAAATTTGTGTTTCGTTTGACTACCAGCAATTTCGGAAAATATTTCAAAAATGAAAGGCCCTCAGGTCAGTTTGCCCATCCGTCCGATGCCACGCGATGGTTCATCGATGATCATGATCATGATCCAGTAGAAACTCATTTAACGGCATATTAAGTATATTGCTAGTACATTTTATGTCTGCATATATATATATATATATATATATATATATATATATATATATATATATATATATATATATATATATATATATATATATATATATATATATATATATATATATATATATATTCCAGGAAATTTGTCATGTATAATGGGTTTTAAAGGAATTTTCTGCACTGAACATTCAGCTTACGGAGTACCAAGTTAAGCTCCTTGCCGAGGTTCTCCCTAGAGCCTACAGCATGGTGTTCTTCAAAAAGGGTATTTAAAGGTTTCTTCAGGATCGGCATCGTGCACGTGACACCCCTAGTGTTGCAGGCGTCCATAGGCTACAGTGACCATTTACCATCAGACGGGCTGTATGCTTGTTTTCCACCTTTTAATAAAAAAAAAACATATGTTTTTATGGACATTTGTTTGATTCCACGTTTAAACCAGACGTAGTCAGGAGCAAATTACTGATAATAAAGTCTTATTGCATCAATAAAAACTTAACTGCGGTTGCCAACCCGCCTGCCAAGCGTGGCAACTACAAGTAAATCTCCCATCATGCTTCCCCATGATGGAAATTTTATGTTGAACAGTGGACAGTTAACTGTTGATGATAAGGTCTTTAGTACTCTTTGCCTAATTTTATTCTGTTTTTGCTCCATGCTGAGAAATGGCTAATATATTTTAAATATCTGTATATATGAAAAACAATAAATCACAGAGAAAATGCGAGTCCGGCCAGTACAGATTTTGCATACATACATATCTGTCACGCCTGTCTCCCATTAGGGTAGGCAGAAACAATGGAACGCCAAATGCTTCGATTCAAACAAACCTCTTTCGCTTCTTCCACATTCATCAATCTTTACAGATTTTGCAACAAAATAATATTCTTGAATTTCAGAACTGGGTTCTGGATTTCAGCGTTATATATGTATTTATAGTTCATCGAGTTTTCATACATATGTGTATATAATATATATTAAGTATAGTGTTTATTTATTTATTGATTCATTAGTACATATATGTGTACATGGCGGACTTAATGCTAAAAGCATTCTCTCCCAGTCAACCATAGGGAAGTGTCAGAATACTCGATTGCGATACTAGTAATTATTGATATACATACATACTAAAATTACATATATACACGAATAAATATATATAAATAACAAATATAGTTACACATATATAACATATACTATATTATACACGAAATTGAGAATAATATAAAGCACTTACTGCTCGGATAAAGTAAAAAAGTGAGCATGAACGTTTTTTTTCGAAAGACGGTTAAGTCGGTAGTCTCTGCTGCTTAAGTAATTAGGAGATTGAGGGTTTCGAAGAAAAGTATAGAGGATATAAGGATTCCTAACGTTTCTGCGTTGACGAATGGAAAGCCATTTGAGCTGAGACCGATAGAAAGTAATGTGATCGAACTTCTGAAGGTTGAAGACAAAGCGTTTTGTAAATACTTTCCCATTTAAAATTAAACTTATTTGTAGTGCTCTGAAAAGTAATCTCTTTTCAAATTCCGTTTATTAAATTATTACACATACAATATATCAATTTAGGGGGGGGGGGGGGGGAGTAGGGAAGGGATTATTAGTAATGAGTTCTAATAACTATTGCTAGCGATTCTTGGTAACCATCGTGGTTAATTTTTCGTGGAATTCGTCACGATGGGCTAATTGATTTTCATCCATGTCATCTCTCACTAGTGCCTCGCCAGCGTAAACCGTTCCGTTATCACCTATCCAAAAAGAATATCAATTTTCAGAAAATACACCTGATCTTTCCAGGTAATTAGGTTATAACATTTTATGCTGTTATTTGACATCCGACTCAACTGTGGATGCGCGCCAAATTTTATTTAATGAAGGTCAATGAACTTTTATGACATTTTTATAGAAATAATTTATGGGGAAATTTTATCAACTTATAATGACTGTTTAGACTTTATCCGAAACTCTTCTTCAGTTCTACAGCGAGGTTACTTCATCATCATCGATTAAAAAAGAACACGTCATAGATGTAAACAGAACAACCCTTGGAACCACAGTCTAAAAAAACTATTGATCGAACGACAAAATAGATACATTTAAACACTGTTCTCCGCAAATACTTTCCTTGCTACTTATACAACTCTTTCAAGTTACAGTCACACGCGCGGCTCGTTGAAAGCCTACTTTTTACATGAATAGAGAGGCTTTAGAACTTTTATATATACAAAAAGAAATGCCAATTGAAAGGGAAAACCCCGAATATGGTCTAAATTCCAAACCAATTGATATATAAGTTAAATATACCATTTTTGTTACAGGTAAGAGTTGCCGGTTATCGTTTACCGTTAACGTGTTTGATATACGTAATGGTATTTGAGAGTCAAATGAAAGTGTAAAGTATGTATTATTTGTAATAGTAATTTATATGAAGTATCTATAATGTTGCCGTGTGGTCCCGATATAGAATAGCCCACCTCTTCCTTTCCCGTGGGCGTCGTAAGAGACGACTAAGGGACAGCGAGGGATGCGCAGTAGTGTCCTTCTTAAAACATCTCTAAAGCCTGACTGCGGTTGCCAATCCTGTCAAGCGTGGCAACTATTGGCAAAAACTCCCAAAGGGAAGGTTTATGTTTAGCAATGGATAGTTAAAGGCTGATATGATGATCTACAATGTTGCCGTGTGGTTCCGGCATAGAATGGACCAAATGACTAAGAGAACTTAATGGCCATAATAGAACTTAATATAATAATAAACAAAGAATGGGCAGTAGCATCCCTTTTAAAACAGCAGAAAATTCTAACTGCGGTTGCCAATCCCTCTGCCAAGCGTGGCAACTACGAGCAGTGTTTTGATTTGAAATGTGGAATATGGTAATGAAACTACACGGTACAGAAGCATAAAGCCTTAGACCTTAGGAACGGCAACGCATGAAAAGTAGCATGGTTGATACAGTATACTCTGTTATGTCCTTGGCACTTACTGCTCATGTTTATAGGTGACGGTTACCACTTTCCATCCATCAGGTGAGCCCTCAGCTTGTTAGCCATTCTAAATTGCATAAAAAAATGAGATTGAAAACAAAGTTAAAACATAGTCGTACAATGTTCGGTGAGCTTTCACTTAGGTACACTCTGTATAATATTTTTATAACATTTCCACGAAAAAGTTTATTGTTTTTTTTTTCTCTAACAAATTAAGCCACGCAATGTCTTCAATGTTCAAATATAACCTGCCAACATTAAATATGCCCGCGCCACGGAGTGGAGTGTGGGTGTGTATATGAAACTGAAACGTATGAAACATTCAGTCAAATCAACTTTTACACGCGACGAAAGGCAATATGACAATGTTTAAAACAGTTATTACTAAAACTGTTATTAAGTTTAGTTTCGTTATTTTTAATGTGTTATTAGTGTATTCTTCGTAGAATTTAAGATGAAAACAGTTTGCTTCAAATAGTTAATGTAAAAATTGTTATTAAGCATCGTTTCGTCCCCTTCTTTCTACCTTTCGTTTTATTCTACCTTTCTTCCCAATCTGTTGTCGGTTCTTCAAGCTATGTGACCAGCCCATTGCCACTTCAGCTTGCTTATCCTTCAGGCTATGTCGGTTACTTTTGTTTATTATGAAGTTTAACAATTGTTAATTTAGCACTGCACGTACTAGGTTAATGTGTCCTCCCCTCCACTATTTTTATCTTAATCCCCTATATTTGTATGAAATATATAAGATCATTTTTATTTTTTAATTTTATCAGTTCCAAGCCAATTACAAGCCAGTTGTTTTATATATTTCCACTAGCCTCGTTGTCTCAATACACTAGCAACACCAATCAATATCTTAACGTTATTATTGTTTAAATAAATAAGTTTATTACGTGAATTATCCTAAAATTTACATCCAATCTCGTTCCCTCAAAAACTTGAGCCACCGTTGCCGACAATCTGTGCACGAGTTAACCCCACTTAATATCAAGTTGGGAGCCATCAGTCATTCATCTCCATCCATCATCCAGGGGAAATTATGCCAAGATTAATAAGGACGACGTTAAAGAGGCCCCCTGTCGCGACACCTCTGTTTGTGTTTAGAGTCCATGGTGGTCAGATATGGGTATATGGATTATGGTGTTTTACATTTGTGAACTCCTTTGATACTGAAACATTTTGTAACGACCACATAGTTTTGTGTTTATTAGCTTTATCCTGCGGCTTCGTTCTTGTTAGCGAGTTATGTCAGTGAACCCGAATAAAAGACTCGTATAGTAACTATAGTAAAATGGATTTTTTTTTTATTTTTTAATAAGATTCTGTTCTATGAAAAGAGGCTGACTACGATTGTGACAAAACAAAGTTCTTTTAATTTCAAAACTGAACCAGCAAATCTATTTTGATAAAATTTCCATGAAACCAATCTGTAAATATGTCCTTCCATATAAAGAAGAATTTTCCAAATAAATTTTTATTCTGACGAAGTTAAAAGAATTGAATTGTTTTTCTTTTTGAAGTTGGTTAAAAAACCGTTTTGGATAAAGCAGTGGTGGATCACTAACAATATTTATCCAAATTTTAAATCAATTTTACCGCATTAAATTCGGTTCGTAATTGAATAAGATAGACAAACATTTTTAAATTTAATAGTGACCGTTTATCTATCAAATCAGCCCACTGTCTCTATGCTTGCTTGCCACCTTCGTGGTATATATATATATATATATATATATATATATATATATATATATATATATATATATATATATATATATATATATATATATAAGTACAAAGTTATCATATTGTAAGAAAATATTAAACTTCAGTAGTACAAACAAAATTAAGTCCAAACCGTACGAGAAAAAAAAATCTCCAAATTTGCACACACTAATTGCTGGATTTGCGTTAAACTTCGAACAAATCCAACGCGGGCGATAGTCAACTTTCACAATTCAACTTTGTTATTAAACTCTGCAACTTATTCTATAACGTGACGCTGAAGAAATTTGACACTTATCGCTTTCAAAATAGGAGTTACACTCTTCCAGTTCCAGCAAAAACTGGTCGCGCAAAATGCTTATTTTGATAACTCATTATTGGTACACTCCTAATTGAGCAGTTCATTTGGTACTGCGATCGGCTGTACCGAAATGCTCTGTAGGCAAAACAGGCACTTATCCAGGGCCTTTAATTTGGAGGGGCCCCTTTACGAGTATAAACAATTTAACATTGTAATATGTAGGTACATAATTTTTTTTTAAAGTAGCGAAGCTGGGTTTTGATATTAATGTGATTAAGTTTAAATTACAAAAAGTGTAATCTAAGTTACATTATGTTAATTTATTTTGATACTTAAGTTAATTTAACTGTATAACTATCAGAATATTTACTACAGTAAAATAAAGTGCACAATTACCAAATTATAATCATTATCATCATCCTCAAATCAGTTGTTAACTGTCCACTGTTGAACATAGACCTCTCCATAAGGGAAGTGTGGGCGACAAAGGAAACCAGGAATGGAAATTGGAAATATGTATATAATAGTCAAAGGAACTTAGAAGACTAGCGGCCGTGAAGGCAAGCCAAAAGGAAAACAATAGATATGCGTGTCAATTTCGAATTTGGTAAATAATAATATAGCTATAAATAATATATGTGGCCTGTACTCCACATATTGCCCACCCCGTTAGGCTCGGTACTAACAAACGTTCGTGGAGAACAGGCATACACGCATAACAGACAAATATCAAAAAATATTAAATCAAAAAACTATTTACACAGTGCTCAGCTTGATAAGTTTACGCGAGGGACGTCTAAGAACTCCTCCAGTTGTGGCTACGTCCACCACACGCACTATTCCATCATGACCAGGAAACACTCTAGTTATACGGCCTTTAGGCCAAAGTCCCCGTGGCATATTCGCGTCAGCAATCAAGACTATGTCATCTACTGACAAATTGGAATATCGTAGCTGAGAGTTCTGGCTTCTGCGTGGTGTCAAACTGGGCACATATTCTTTGAGCCATCTAGACCAAAAGTGATCTGCTAATCTTAGGGTTTTACGCCAGTGCGATCTTCCTAATAAATCTCCATCGTTCAAAGACACGGGTCCAGGCAATCCAGAGGAGCGACCAAGGAGAAAATGGTTTGGAGTAAGTGCAGGTTCATCATCAGCTGCAACTGGAACATGGGTTAATGGCCGTGAATTTATAACGTGTTCTACCTCGGCCAAAAGAGTGACGAGAATTTCTTCCTTAAATGATTTGCTCTTGACCGTAGCTGTCAACGCTCTCTTGACCGATTGAACCAGCCTCTCCCAACATCCGCCCATGAAAGGCGACTGCGGTGGGATAAAATTCCATTCTATGTCGCGCGATACCGCATACTCTGCCACTTCTGTATGATTCATAGTTCTCCACATAGATCTTATTTCACGACTGGCACCGACAAATGCTTTGGCGTTATCAGAAAAAATCTTCTTTGGTACTCCACGCCGTGCCATAAAACGTCTAAGTGCCATTATAGCAGCATCCGCACTCAAATTGCCAACAACCTCTAAATGAACTGCTCTGATGGAAAGACAGGTAAAGAGCGCAATGTAGCGTTTTTCGTGTCTCCTTCCAATGGTAATGTCAACTGGTCCAAAGTAGTCAAGTCCGGTGTTTAAAAATGGGTGCTGATGGTGTTCTAATCTGCAAACCGGCAAATCTCCCTCAGGTGAAATGGAAGATGAAGCCTTTCTCAGACGACATGCTTGACATCTAGCAGCGATTGAACGAACAGTAGGACGTAAGTGAAAAATCCAAAACCTTTGTCTCAACTCATTCACAACGGTCTCGTTATATCCGTGACAAGCCCAAACGTGATAGTAATGAATAAGTAAGTGGATGATGTGGTGACGACCATCTAAAATCGGAGGATACTTGACATCATTACAGAGATCAGGCGTAGCAGATACTCTCCCATCTAGACGAAGAAGGCCATCTGAAGTCTGCTTAATGGAAAGTTTTGCAATTTTACTGAATTTAGGTAGTGGTTCCCTACGTTGTAAGGCCGCAATCTCAGCAGAAAATGTCTCCGCTTGACATTGTCGCAATAAATGAAGCTCCGCAGACTTCATGTCTTTACAGAGAAGCGGACGTAGCCCACCCCTATTACGAAAACGATCATTATTATTTACAGATCTTAATCTACTTTCCTTAAGTAAGCGTAAAAACTGATGAGCTCTAGCCGTGGCTCGTAAGAGCCGCAGCCAGCTACTAAAGTTTTTAGAATTTGGAACAACATTAAAATGAAGCCGAAAATCTACCAAAGAAGTTTGATGACACTTGAGGTTCTGACCAATAACGGGGACCGGCCCTTCGGGCTCTACTGGCCATTCATCTACAGGTGACATCAAAAAGGACGGTCCGTTCAACCATCTATTGAGTTCAACCACACTCTTAGAACTCACGCGAGTGGCGTCATCTGCTACATTCAGATCGGACGGTACCCAACGCCATTCGCGCGGTAAGGTTGATTCTGAAATCTCTCCGACCCGATTCGCGACAAATGCTTTATAGTTACGCGCATCACTACGAATCCACGACAAAGCTACGCGCGAATCACACCAAAAATAACGGAGATTGATTTTTTGTCTCTGCTCCCGAGTGATTGTTTCTGCAAGGCGTACCCCTAGCAAAGCTGCCTGAAGTTCCAACCTAGCTATAGCTGTTGGTTCAAGAGAACTGACTCGCGATTTACTCATAACAAACGCGACTTTTACTGAACCATCACAATATGTAAGTCGCCAGTAAGCAACGCATGCATAAGCTTGATCACTGGCGTCTGAAAACACGTGCAACTCGCGACTAACTGGGCCGATAAAATTTGAATAACACCGTGGAATTGATAGTAACTTTAACATTTCAAAACCACGATACCACTCTAACCACTTGACACATTCACTCTGGGGCAATTGGTCATCCCAACCAGTAACTAATCGCCATGTTCGTTGGAATAAAATCTTGCCCTGTATGATAAATGGACATAAAAAACCTAATGGATCAAAAATTCTCATTAAATTCTTTAAAACTTGGCGTTTAGTGTAGTAATGATTATGAGGCTGTTGAACATTGACATTAAAACTTATCGAATCATTTACAGGGTTCCAAAACAAGCCTAAAACACGGGTAGTTGCTTTGTTTATGTCAAGGTTCACACTAGTTTCACCATCTTTACGCAACACACTTGGAACTAAACGCAAAGCTTCCGGTTTGTTTGATATCCAAGCACGCATTTCGAAACCGCATCTACTGTGAATATCTACTATATCCCCAGCGAGACGAGCAGCGACCTCAATATCATCTACACTACCAATAAAATCATCCATGTAGTGATCCTCAATAATAGCTTTCGCCGCCTCAGGAAATTGCTTTTCGAAATCCCTAGCATTCTTATTTTTTACATAAATAGCAGTGAAAGGAGACGACGCGGCACCAAAAATAAGAGATGACATCCTAAACTCGCGGATTGGGCCATCTGGTCCATCGGGTTGCCACAGGTAGCGTTGACAGTCGCGATCCGCTTCACGAATTTTAATTTGTGGAAACATTTCTTTAATATCTCCTGACAACGCCACCTGCCCTTCCCTAAATCTAATGAGAATACCTACTAAAGATTGAAGTAAGTCTGGGCCTGGCAATAATAATGAATTCAAACTGACACCGTTGGATTTGGCAGAAGCATCGTGAACGATCCTCAGCTTCCCGGGCTTATTGGGATTTGTCACACCGAAATGAGGCAAATACCAACGCTTACAGCCTGAAACAGCATCATCAGAATCGTTACATTCCTCAGCGTATCCTTTTTTGACATAAGCTTCAATGTTTTCTTTATACAATAACTGATAATTAGGGTCCCGCTTGAATCGTTTATTTAAACCATTCAATCTTGACAAAGCATGATTATAACTATTCGGCATAATTGGTGAATCATAACGCCATGGTAAACCTACCTCAAAACGACCATTCGGAAGACGCTGTATAGTCTTGTCTAGAATTTGAATCGCTCTTGTCTCAGAAGCGGTATAAGGTTCACGTAGTTTTAAACCTATTGCGTCTAATCTATAATAATCTCGAATCAACGTATCAAGATAATTTTCCGTTTCAGAAAACACACAATGATTAATGAACTGAATCGGTTTAGTAATCTTTGAAGCTAATCCATACAACACCCACCCGAGGGCCGTACGAGTGGCCACAGGTTGGGAACGAGTACCTACGCGATTCTCTTTGGCAATTAATAAATGCCAGTCACTCAAGCCTATAAGAAGCTTTGGAGTCGCATTAGAGTATGAAAGAACGTCAATAAGATCACACAAATGTTCTAAAGGTAACAACTCATTAGCAGAAACCGATTGAGACGCTAATGTTAAATCAGGTACAGCTCGGGCTCCCTTAATAGTATGAACCTCAGAGCAATGCTTACCCTTAATATTAAAATCTACTAAACTAGTGGTGACACTACGAGTACCAACAACAGTTGTGATGTTCATGTTTTGTTGAGGTCCACTAAGACCTAACTGTTTCGCTAAGTCGGCATCAATTATTGAAACGGAAGAACCATCGTCTAAAAGTGCAAAAGTTTCGATATCGGCAGTTGGACCAGATAATATAACAGGTAAAATTTTTAAAAGTATCCGATCTCTTTGCACTTCTTTATTTGAAAATGATACCGCATTGCTAGTACTCGTACTCGGAACTAATTTATTATCAGAAGAAGAATTTATATTTTCGTTTTGACAAGTGACAGTGTCAATATTTGTATTATGTAAATTTGAAATATTTGAACTATTTTCTGAATGTAAAAATTTATGATGGTTTTGTTTACAAATATCACATTGTCGAGCTTTACAAAATCTCCAACTATGCTTACCTCTCTTTAAACACCTCTGACAAAGTTTTTCTTGTTTCACCCAAGTGATACGTTTGTCAACTGCAAGAGCTAAGAATTTGAAACAGGTCTTTATACTATGTGGACCAGAACAAAATGCACAGGATATAGGCGATTTTATTTGAAGTGGCACAGATGCATTGGCAGTATGCACTGTATGTCTTGAAGGCGCGAAGCGATATGCAGCCTGCGCACAATCGTTGCGCGGCGCCGCAAACGTGGCCGCTGCCCTCGTCCTCTCTGTATGAGATGGGACATTCACCGCCTCATATGGCAGCCCAAAACGTGCTTGTTTGTTGGCCTCCTGTAATAAAAATTCAGCAAGCAACTCGAGCTGTGGTTGACCGGGTGTGTGGTGTGCCTGAGCGAAGTCACACCATTTGTCATATAATAAAGGTGTTAATTTAGAAATAACGTTGTGTAATAATTCAGGTGAATAAATGTATTCTCTATGACCTAATAAATTTATTATATTTACACTGCTTTTTATTTTTGTAGCTAAAGTGAAAATATCATTAGGCTGTCTACCCAACTTAGGTAGGGCTCGAACTGCGGATATCTCCGACAAAATAATTTGCTCAGGTCGAGCAAAACGTAGTTCAAGAGCTTGCAGTACATCCTCTGGACATGAAGAGGTAAGTAATAACACCGAGACTGCCTCTCGAGCATTACCACGTAACGCATTGCGTAGCCTAGACATATTTTCGTGAGGTGTAAAATAGGATTTGCTATCGTCGTAACTCTTTTTGAACAATAACCACTCATGAACGTTACCACTGAAGGTGGGAAGGTCATCAAAAGAAGGTCTAGCAGCTTTATTAGCCAAGGTGAAAATAGCATCTGCCAAACGACCTAGTTCACTCACCTGCATTGTTGGTCCCGGTGGAAATACGTGACGCGTATCGTCGTTACGATGCTCACTAACCGGACTCCTCGAAAAGCATCCTTGACCGCACTCCGAGCCAGGTAACTGCTGTGCTCCTGACAGCCTACCCCTCGACGGCGATACAAGCGCTGCATTATTCAATGAGCCAACCTCTTGCTGATGATAGAACGATTCCGACGGGTCAAAATCTGGATCGGGCGGTAACGGAACTGATAGCGCTTCCCGCACCGACTCCGCGGAATGTCGTGACCGAACATTTTCACCATTTATAACACTACCTAGATGAAACTGTTAACCTTCGGCCTGGGTTTCCCTCATCGCCGCCTTCGATCTTGTGATCATAATTTTGAGAAAAATAATAAATTTGATAAATGAGGAAACTGGTGCTGAATACAAACCGAGAAGGACCAAAATATGTGGGCGACAAAGGAAACCAGGAATGGAAATTGGAAATATGTATATAATAGTCAAAGGAACTTAGAAGACTAGCGGCCGTGAAGGCAAGCCAAAAGGAAAACAATAGATATGCGTGTCAATTTCGAATTTGGTAAATAATAATATAGCTATAAATAATATATGTGGCCTGTACTCCACAGGAAGTTTTGCTGGTAGTTGCTACGCTTTGCAGGCGAATTGGCTATCACAATTAGGCTTTTGCTGTTGTTCTGAGAAGGACGCTGCTGCCCATCTCTTGACCATTTGGTCGCGTTTTAATATACCTATGCGAAAAGACGGAGTAGCTCGTTCTAAATCAGGACCACACGGCAACTATTATAATATTTGTTGGAAAAAAATCTATTTTCCTTTCGCCAACTTCCGCAGTTTTGGGCACATTGTTTTGCGTAAATGAGGTCCCGGTTTCGATTCCTAGTGCCAATTTAGAGAACAAACTTTTCTAAATAGAAATATATTGTTCCTTGTTCTTTATTACACAGAAAATCCTAGTTAATGGACCAGGGGATTAGTGTAACTGTGAAGCACATATAAACTTTCATACTATTCCATTCTTTTTCCTCTCTATTCCACGCCCTTTCATGTATTCACTTCTCAAGACTAGTCAGTCATTCATATGTAATCAATTTAACTTGTATTGCCCCTGACCCTGAGTCCCTGACAGGACATAATCCGGCACTGATTGGCGGGGCCTGAATTCGGCGCGCATGCCAATTGTTTATGTTTGCGCAAGATATTTTAGCGTTTGTACAGCTGATTGCCTGCGATGAAGCCGCACGCATCCCAAATGGGAACACTGCTTTATTTGGCTCTTCATAACAATTTGTTCGCGATACACGTACATTTTAATAGCGGCGTCCATCTTAATACATCACCAAACTACCGGCAAAACCCCCTTACGGATGAAGTCTCAGCAATAGACGCTTAACCACTGATAATAACTTCTATAATTTTCATACTTCATTCAATACTTCATACATTCAGCGTTCTTTACTTAATATTGTATAAAAATGTACATGACAATGAAATTACAGGATACGGAAGTATATAACACCATAGTTTCCAGGAATACCAAAGCATGAGGGTACCATACCATCATCACAGGCTATTCTCTGATATTGATAGTACATGTCACGGTCAGCATTTTTCATCAGTTGGGCCGTCAGCTTGTTTACTATTTTAAGTATCATGGAAAAAAAATCCACACTAAATAAGAAACTAATAAATTCGGTATGAACCATCCAAAATCGCATACAATAACTGCAACCTTGTATTTTATTTTCTGTAATATTAACAACTATTTTTTTATGCAACTTAGAATAACAGACAAGCTGACGGCCCACCTGATAGAAAGTGGCAACCGTCGCCTATAGACATGAGCAGTACCGTGGACATAACAGAGTATACTGTTTCGCCCATCATTCCTGAGGACTCGGGTGCTGTTCTTCTGTACTCTGTAAATTTACTGCCATATCCCACCCTTCAAACCGAAACACAGCCATGCAAACACAACTGCTTCACGGTAGAAACATGAATGGCACAGAGGTGCCCAACCAAACGACTTTTGTACGTCTCCCTCTAATAAAATAACAACTATAATTATATTATGTATTAAATTAATTTATAAAATGTCCTATGTGTTAAAGATATAATCAGATATGTTTACATATATATTTTGTGAACGATAAACGTAGTGTTTATCGTTTCCGACAATTGTTTCGACTTCGTTCGGAAGTCTTCTTGAGGATTTTATTATTAGTAGAATACGAGCAAATATATTTGCTATTTAACAAAATGGAATATTTATTAAACACAAAATCATAAATCATAATACCCTCAAAGACTTACAAGTAATGCCCAAAACAAATACCGTCTCCGTTGTCGTACTTGGCGCGGATCGCGTAATTTTGTCAAACAAGCCTCTGTCTCATTTTGATGTATTCCTTCGCGATGCGAATAATAAATTTGTACGTTTGGCGGATGAATGTTTTAACATCGCACCTGTTGGCTTATTTGTTACTCTCTGCTAAGACAACTCATTTACAGTTGTACCATAAATCTTAAATACATACACAACAATTTTAAAACTTGCCAATTCAGGAGTGTATATCGCCATCGACAGGGAGTTCATCCTCGTGTCCTACAGCCTCAATGGTCGCGTACTGCGCGGTTTCAGAGATGTTTTTTCCCATGAACACTTACGTTGTGGAATGAGCTCCCTGCCGAGGTTTTCCCAAGAGACTACAGCATGGGGTTCTTCAAAAGGGGGGTAAAGAGGTTTCTTTAGAGTCAGCAACGCACGCGTAATACCTCTGGTATTGCAGATGTTCATAGGCTACGGTAATCACTTACCATCAGGTGGGGCGTATGCTTGTTTGCCACCTCAGTGATATAAAAAAAGTAAAAGGATTTACAAAGGTATTCTGCGTTTTTGTTGTATTTTGTATAGAGAGGGACTGGCTGAAAACCAGCGCTATGTAGCCGTTCATATTGCGCTGGGACACTCACAGCATCAGCTGAGCCGGTTCCTTTTGCTTAGTATGGGACACTTTTTGTATATGTATTTTCTATAGTATAGAAAACATTTATTGCCAGTAAACACACAGTCACACTGTGTGTTTACTGGCAATAAATGTTTTCTATTCTATTCTATTTAAATTTGAAAAAGATTTGATATGAAAGTTTAAACTTAGTCTTTAGAAATGGCAATGCATGAAGGGTATAATGGGCGAAACAATATATTCTGTTATGTCCATGGTACTGTTCATGTCTATAGGCGACGGTTACCACTTACCATAAGGCAGCCGTCAGCTCGTTTGCTATCTAATTTGCATAAAAAAATATTTAATATTTACTTTTTAAATTTCATATTAAAGTTTGTTTTGTTAATTAAAATTGTTAGTTGATTTTGCCTATGACTTCTTCCGCGTAGATTTTGGAAGGAAACTTATGCGTTTATGCAATATATGCAAATCGTATGACTGCCTATTTTTATTTATAAAATAACACATTAACATGAAAAGGTTTTGCTGGAAGAAATCTCTTATTAGAGATAAGCTCGCCTTTGTACATTATGTTTATAATGAATTGTAATTACCAGTATGTTTTGTGTACAATAAAGAATAAAGAATAAAGAAACTACTACCTGCTTCCAAAATCCATATTGTACTCAATACACAAGTTTTTAAAGTATAAAACCGTGAAAATCGCAATCAATTCGGTGCAGCAATTTTTGCGTTAAAAGCAGAACAAATATATGGACGGACAGAGAGGCAAAAGTAAAAAAAAAAATATTGTTCTGGCTTGTACTATTCTTATTGAGATTCCTCTTATTAATATCAGTATTATATGTAATTGTACAATAAAGCTTATACAAACAAACAAACCCTTGTATCCATTTTACTTAAATAACTCCTATACTTTTTTTATACTATTATCAAACAAGTATACGGCCCGTCCGATGATAAACGGAGTCACCGTAGCCTATGGACGCCTGTAACCAGTGATGTCACGCGCGCGTTGTCGACCCTTAAGAAGTGTTTATACGCCGCTTTTTGACGAGCCCCATGCTGTATTCAGATATCGTTTAGTTAAAATTTTATTTTATATAAATAAGTCTACACTATTACCAGCGACTGATGTATATCAATTCTTTTTCTTTTTTAATATTATATTAAAGTTATTAAAGCGCTCAGCTTCACAATAACCTTGAAATAAAGCCACGGGCATCGCAACAGCCGCACGTAATCTCGCAAAATAATTTGGAAATATGTTCATTTTGATGGAAAAATTACGTACAATATCTGATTTTTATATTGAATTTTTTGTACACCCAATCATGTATTTCGAAACGAGCTTGAAAAAAGAATACGATAAAAATTTAATAAAGGGAAAAATGTAGAAAAGAAAATAAAATAGTAATATTTAGGATTATGTTTCGCAATAAAAAAAAAAACAAACATATACAGTTAATTTGAAAACTAATCTACGGAACCAATTTTGATAAAATTTCTGAGACCAATCTGTAAGTAATAACCTTTCAAATAAAAAAAGAATTCTCCAAATCGGTTTATAACTGACTGACTTATGAGGCGTATTGAGGTTGATTATGGCAGTCTATATGCAAAGCCTATGTTCAGCGGTGAACAAATAACAGCTGATATGGTGATGATGATGATGATGACAATGAAACAACTTTTCCAATGTACGTACATAATTAAAAAAAAAAACATTAAAAACACTTACTAACAATACATTAGTATGTAATTATCGAAGTTTAATTCAGTTCACTTGAAAAGGTTCATACAGCAATGTATTAAGAAACTCTCATTAAAGATAAGCTCGCCTTTGTAAATTATGTTTAAAACTAAATCTTTCTTAATATTATGTTTGTGTACAATTTTTTTTTTATACAACTTAGAATGGCAAACAAGCTGACGGCCCACCTGATGGAAAGTGGTAACCGTCGCCTATAGACATTAGCAGTACCATGGACATAACACAGTATACTGTTTCGCCCATATTACCCCACGTGCATTGCCATTCCTGAGGATTCAGTTGTTATTCTTCTGTACTCTGTAAATTCACACCATATCCTACCATTTAAACCGAAACACAGCCATGTAAACACAACTGCTTCACGGTTGACACACTAATAGAACAGAGGTATATATAGGTACCAAGCAAACAACTTTTGTACAAAGTCTACCTCTTGTATACAATACAGTATAAATAAGTTTTATATAACGTACAATGTTTTAAATTGTAAATTTTATGTTGATAATGACAAATTTTTTAAAGTACCGAATTTTTAATCACTCCGTTCCGTGCTATGTAAAATTTTACGACTAATAAATAAAGTAAACACTGAAAATGTTTACACCAATAATTGCAATGCGATTATTCAATTTGACGTTTCGCAATCAGCGGGCACAAACGAGCAAACAGCCGTATACAAACATACCCGAATCGATTAACTGAACGATTCCGAAAACTCGGCCCGAATCGTTACTCGTGAATTCATTTCATTCAGCACTGTATGATGTGGATAGAATTAAATGTACGCCATCGAGCGCTCGATTTTAGTTGATCGCTCCCCTGTGTGTTGTATTGTTGTGGATTACTCTGCTTGATATATTGTTTTTCCTGTATATATGATAGATTTTCAATATTCACTTGATAACTTAGAAATCTGGGGGAAAGGGATTGTTAGCAATGGAATTTGACAGCCCTATTGCTACTAGGGCATATTCCCTATTAGGTCAATCTCCACTTGTTTCCTTCTGGAAACCATCGTAAACAATTCTTGTTGAATACGTCACGATGGGCTAACTAACGTGCTTCATCCTCACATATCATCCTCAGCCGGTGTACCCCGATAGCGCGGGTGGGGTTACTATTTCATTATCACCCATTAAAAAAAGACTAGAAATCTTTCTAATATTAAATGTATAAACGTATATAGATTGTGGAACTTCTGGTAGTAATAATGGCAGCCAATCTTCGAGTGTTGGCAGTCACACACATACTAATAGAGTGCTCTGAAGAAT
Source organism: Galleria mellonella (assembly GCF_026898425.1). Classification (NCBI taxonomy): domain Eukaryota; kingdom Metazoa; phylum Arthropoda; class Insecta; order Lepidoptera; family Pyralidae; genus Galleria; species Galleria mellonella. The sequence continues at coordinate 3,932,100 of NW_026442176.1, read as the reverse complement.
TGTTCGGATTGATACCTGCTGCAGATTTTCACCATCGTACAACCAGCCATAAACTAAAATTTCATCCCAACCATCTGGACGAGTGGCGGTCCTCCACCATGCGTTTTTCAAGGCACTTTCTCCCACGCACAACCATTCTTTGGAATCAACTTCCAGCAGCAGTATTTCCAAACCGATACGACAACATAACCTTCAAGAAAAGAGCATAGTCCTTTTTAAAAGGCCGGCAGCACACCTGCGATGCCGTAGGTGTTGTGGGTGACCATGGGCGGCGGTAGTCACTTACCATCAGGTGAACCGCATGCTCGTTTGCCCCCTGTGTTGTAAAAAAAATATAAATAATAGTAACGGAATTAAACAAAATAACTCTAATCAACCAACCAGTGATATGGACTTCCGCAAAATAACACCTAATTCAGTTAAATATTCACATTGGTAATGTTATCATAGTATTTATACAGAACTAAAGTTACTAAACTCCTAGAATATTTAATATGCCCGTACAAATAACCACAGCCATAAAACTTCTAAAACAGAGTAAAACATAGTGCCTGTATATACATATTCCCTGAACCCTACAATGTCGTAGTAAGCCCAATACTATTAATGCAACAAAAGTAGTCAACTTGTATCATCGCTAATAAGTACGGCCGCCATAAATGAAAGTTATTTCATAAAACATAAACAAACATTATTGTACATATAAAACGATCCAGCGTATTCATGGCCTCCTATCCACTTGATTCCCGAAGGGCCCATAACTTACGCTCCTTTTATGACACTATAGAATATTTTAAGTGCATTAAAACGACCGAAGCGCGGGGTGGCTGGGGGTAAATGGGGGTAATACTGAAACCGGTGGATTGATGATCCAGATTAAACATTGACTATCTTGGATCCCTAAAGCTAACTCGAACTCGACTCGCAAAGGACTCCTATATCATCGAGATAAACAAACCTTGATACCGCGATTGGATATCATTAACTCTAATTGGGCTTCTAATTAAATGGAGTTATTCGTGATCCAAACGATTCTATACGGAATCCAAAAGGTTTTTGTGGGCAAGACCTAGATTTGTCTTAATTAGAATGGTATTTGATTAGAGAAAATGCTACTATAGTAAAAGAAAGATGTATAACTTACTAGTATTTATTTGTTACCTAATTTTTATCCGCAACAACGAGATCAGGGTAAAAAGTAACTTGCGTCCTTCTCCATTCCAAAAACTGCGTGTACACCTTTCATGCGCTCGCCATCGACAGGAATTCATCTTCACACGCTTGAACCTAAATGGTCACGTACAGTGTGTATTTCAGAGAAATTTTCTCCCACGAATGGTAAGGATGTGGAATGAGCTCCCTGCCGAGGTTTTTCCTAGAGATTACAGTATAAAGTTCTTCAAAAAGGGTGTATTAAGGTTCCTTCTAGGTCAGCAACGTGTACGTGATACCCCTAGTGTTGTAGGCATCCGTGACCGTTTACCACCAGTCGGGCTTTTTTTTTACGGGTGAACATGGCATGGTAACCCTGCCCGCGCCAACGGGACACGCCGGCGGAGTACCAGTGAAGGGTGATCTATGAGAATGAAAACAGGCCCATCATGATGAATTCATCTGGAATTTTGGGTATATTGCTAGCAATGGGATTCTCAATCTCCATTATTAACAATCCCTTTACGGACGGGCTGTATGCTTGTTTGCCGCCTTTGCTAGCAATAGAGCTAAACCCCATAGTAACAATCACTAACCCTTAACAAACACAGGTTGTCAGATACAAACGGCCAATGATAGGAAAGCTTAATTAAGCTCGTTTAAAAACAGCACTTAACCTTTACATCTCAATACACATTTCTAAGGCAGAAACGACAAAGACGAACTAAATGATCCCCCTATTGTACGGACACAAGTCGTGGATGCAGATTACAGGGGTCCCCGGGGAGTGAGCAGTCGGCGCCGCCACTCGACTGGGGCGCCCTTCGATCCATTGTGATGAGCTCTTTGTCTTATTGGATAAGGTTTAAGTGAGAAATGACAGCGGGGCAGGCGGAAATTTTGTTGGCGGCTAGGGTTTCCAACTGTCCGGATTTCTCCGGGCGTGTCCGGAATCCTTGCGTACTGTCCGGGATTTTTGGCCAGTGTACGGAATTTGTCTGATTATTTTGTTGTGCGGTTTATTTATTTATCAACCGACTTAAAAAAATCGGTTGTATTTTTTTAATGTTTGTTACCTCATAACTCCATCAGTTCCATACCGATTTGAAAAATTCTTTCTTTGTCTGAAAGGATGGATACTTACAGATTGGTTCCATGGAGATTTTATCAAAATCGGTTTAGTAGTTTAGTCATTACATCAAAATAACTGGTTTTGTCACATTTAAAGCCTTTTTTGTAGGTCCAAACCTTTAACTATTTAATATATTATTGTTTAAAACTAAACCGAGTGAGTAGTTATAATTTTCATGCGACGAAAAAATCTGTTTTCTATAAATATATAAAAATATAATTACTGGCTTCTTTTTAATAATTCTTGTTCTTTACATTTTCAACATCGATTTGAAGATAATTTTGCTATTAAGTTAGAAACATAATTCACCACAATTGTTTGCCCCAATTAGAGTTCTATAATCCATACTTAATAATCTATTGATCTTCCATTACTGGACTCGATTCTTTCCCCATAAACGGAGAATACAGCCTACTATTACAACATTGGCTGGACGGTTTGGTATACGATTATATTTCGAATTTTTCTTCTCGTATTGGTGCATTGTGAATCATTCCTTGAAACGTGGTATAAAAAATCGTTTATCACAATATCCTGTGAATTTTAATTAAAGTAATGGAACATTATCAGTGTTACCACAAAAATAATTTGAAACACTGTCTATTTAAACAGAGTTTAACAAAACTCTAAATGATTTAACAGTGTTTAGTTATCTTAACTTTTATTGGCATATGGGTTCAGCTAAGCCGTTGCACGTCGACCTATCGGGACCTTTTGTGCTTCCCCCTACCTTATAACATCATTTTATGGATCCTATGTGTTACTATAACGATATCCCTCAGTTTAAGATATCTGTAGTCCCTTGGCTCTAGATAAACCGTCCCCAGTAGACTCATACGCATACTTGCCGACGAATCGCAGTTGCATATCAAGTGTTCCATGGATTCCGATTTCTCCCCGCACAATTTCGTCCCATCCGTGTTTCTACCATGAAGCAGTTATGTTTGCATTGCTTTTTCAGTTTGAAGGGTGGGATATGGCGTGCATTTACAGGGTACAGATGAATAACACCTGAGTCCTTAGGAATAGCAACGCATGGTGGGTATTATCGACGAAACAGTATATTCTGTTAAGTCCATGGTACTGCTTACCTCTATAGGCGACGGTTACCACTTTCCAACTGGTGGGCCGTCAGCTTGTTTTCCATTCTAATCTGCATATAAAAAAAAGAACGGAAAATATCAGATTCGCGCGAGCGAATCCGCGGCATAAAGGTGCATTCATTAAACCTTTTACCTGGTAAAGAGAAATGTTACTCGAACAATTTCTCGTATGTTCCATTCGACATTCTGCCTTATTCCGTTATTTCTTTTTAACCAGTGAAAACCGATATCTATCGAATAAACGATCCAACGTTTTCTAATGATCCCATTACGAGTGAACCATTTAATTTTATTTGCTGTTTCACCTTCACTTTATCTTTTTCACTTTGATTTTTTCCTATACGAGTATACATATATACTTGAATGACGTTAACAGAGTACAATATACCTCTTTTTTCGTTACAAAAAGTGAAGAAATTTTATTGTCAGTGAACTTCAAAAAACGGATTTTCTATAGTAGTATTTTATGTATATGTGACACGATATCTTCGACAGTTTTGCTCCGATTTCAACTTTTTATTTTTGTTTTTTTTTTTTTGTTTACTACTATACTATACTATGTTGGTACTGTTTTATCACGTTTGAAGTCGTTTTTAAAGTTTCATACTAAAATGGTAAAAATAAATCACATTGTATTCAAATTAATTTCGTATAATTTGTAATCGGGGCTAAAAGTGACACGATTACAAATTATGTATTTAAATATTTATAATATATAATTATATATCTATATATAATAATATAATGGAATTTTAATAAATAACCTGACTGTTAATAAAATAAACATACATTTAATTACGTGTAAAAAGTAAAGGAACTTTTACAATGAACGACAATACTTTAAGACATTGTTCGAAAAAAATAATAACTTCAATAGTAATACAATCATTGTGGGAATAACCAGGACTATACAACCCTAAAAATGAATATTAAAATTTATTAAGAACTGGCAAAGATATTGCTTAATACACATACACAAAAAAAAATCGACATTGGAACATTATTTTTCCTTCATCCTTTTTGAATACATATTTAATTCTTCTAATAAAATTCGAAATTAGGACATTTATTTTCATTGTTTTTAGTATCACTTAAAAATATGATACGAGCAACATCACAATTACAAAATGGACGTTTCTATTACCCTAAAAAGAACATTCGAAATTTGAATGCTCTTTTTTATCATCCTTTTTGGTATCACTTTAAAATATGATATAAGCCAGTGCGAATACTACAAAATTACTTTTTTATTTCCCTAAAAAAATCGAAACTTTTGTTCTTCATCCTTTTTGGTATCACTTAAAAATATGAGATGTGCCAGCGTGAGAATTACAAAATAGACAATTTCAATTTCCCTAAAAAAAAAATTCGAAATTGGAACATTTTTATTTCCCTCACTTTTTGGTATCACTTAAAAATATAAGAATTACAAAATAGATATTTCATTTCTTTAAAAGAAAAATTCAAAATTGGAACACTTTTTTCTTCAACCTTTTTTAATATCGCTTAACAATACAACGTGAGGGAATGCACAAAATAGACATTTCTATTTCTTTTATTCCCCTCGTCAATGCTACCAACCTAATTTAAATAATAAACATATTAATTTCCTCTGAAATCATCTGTGACACGAACGGGAAGCGTTCATAAAAGACAAATTAACGCTTGCACGGCACTTAATAGGATAATATCACGGATTACACGATTTAAACGTGCTTCATTGAATGACGAGCCGTGTTAATACGGGGTTTGCTTTATCAATGAAATTTGCAATTGTCTTTGTGCATAAGAAAGAATAAACTTGAACAAATATAATTGAGAGATAAAAATGTTATGTTTATTGTGAACACCTGAGCATGGATGTGTCAGTTTTGAGTTCTTAAGAACAATTTAATTACAAAAAAATTTTCGCGACGGGCAACACTAGCAAGATCTTTCAACTACCCCATTTTTTTTTTTTATTTTTAGAATGTATCGCATGATACATACACTTTAAACTTATTTCCTATTTATATAATCCTTATCAATATTATGAATGTGAAAGTGAGTTTATTAACTCTTAGCGCCTTAATGGCTTAACCGACCGTTATGAAATTTGGTATACACGTACTATTTGGGATGCAGAAGGATATTTTTTTTTTTACAACACAGGAAGCAAACGAGCATGCGGCTCACCTGATGGTAAGTATAGGCTACCTTTTATCACTAAACGTATCCTAATCACGGTAAAAGTACGTCCTTGTACAGTTTAGTTTTGTTTTATTTTAATATATACATATGTACACATAATTTTACATACATTTATTTAACACACATATTTATTTAAAAAAATGTTATTTTTTTGCAACTGACTTCAAAATGAAACGAGATTTTAAACTAGGTTATATTTTTTATAGCTATTATCTGATAACTCCGTCATTTCTTAACCGATTTGGATTCTCATCTGAAAGGATATACTTAAAGATCCCATGGAAATTTTATCAAAATCAATATCAATTGAACCGTATTTGTTAGTTTTTAGATCAAAAATAACTAGTTTTGTCTCAAATCTTTATTTACTATTGCTAAGATTCCTAAGACTTATTTTTTTATATTTGTAATATCTAAGTAGGTTTTAGTGACCGTTTACCATCAGACGAGCTGTATATTTTCCATTTTTGTGGCATATATAAAAGAAATAACTATATACAGATTCATTACTAGAATGCCTTTATAATTATGTTTAAAACAACATTCATACGAACAAAATTTTGAATTAACTTGGCCCGTCAGAGATCCTAAAGTCTTTAATGTATTAGGTACACCGCTAAATTCTCTCTGAAAACTGTTAAGTAGGTTAATCCATTTGTACTAATCTTCAGACCTCGTACGATTCAGTTACACGTATATGTATCAGTGAAATATAATACAATTATATGTCTTATTACAACAGAGGGAGACTTTGTACAAAAGTCGATTGCTTGGGTACCTTTGTCCCATTCGTGTTTCAACCGTGAAGCAGTTCTGTTTGCATGGCTGTGTTTCACTTTGAATATGGCGTGAATTTACTGGATACAGAGCAATAACACCTGAGCCCTCAGGAATGACAACGCGTGGGAGGTATCATGGGCGAAACAGTATACTCTGTTATGTTCATGGTACTGCTCATGTCTATAGGCGACGGTTACCACTTTCCATCAGGTGGGCCATTAGCTTGTTTGCCATTATAAGTTGTATAAAAAAAATTAGAATTAAATATAGATATTGAAAGAGCACTTATCAATCATACAATTTGGCACACACCTGAAATATGACGTAGAGAAGGACATGGCAAATTATTGTCTTGGTAACACGGGCAAAGTCTTTTCTAACTATATCTGCTGTTTTTAATGGATGATAATGGAATAGTAACCCCGCCTACGTTATCGGTATATACTGGCGGGGCATCAGTGAAGGATGATAGATGAAGATGAAGCAGGTCAGTAAACCCACCGTGACAAATCTAATAACAAATCAATCATGATGGTTTCCAGGGGGAACCACGATGAGGTCGACGTGGCAGGGTCTATTGCTAGTAATACGGCTATTGATTCCCATTACTAACAATCCCTCCCCCCCCCCCCTCTGTATGCTGTTGGCCGCAGATGACCTTTACAGCTTAACCGAACGCGTATGCAGGGGCATGTGCAGACGGCACTCCAAGCCCGTGACAGGGCAGGGGGGAAGGGATTGTTAGCAATAGAGTTTGATTACAATTGCTAGCAATATACCTTATTAGGTCGACCTTCATATGGTTTTCCCTGGAAACCATCGTTTTTAATTCTAGTTGAATTCGTCAGGATGGGCTAACTGACCTGCTTCATCCTCACCTAATTATGCTTCATCTTCACCCAATGGTGCCCCGCCGATGTATACCGATAGCGCGGGTGGAGTTACCATTCCATTATCACTCATAAAAAAACCTATATTTCCTTTAATTACCAGAAACTTTCGTTGACTACTTCATTAATAATTACCTTAAACGAGTTACCGAGAATAACTATAATCAATCCAAATTAATTGCTATAAAATTTTACGTACCAAATAGACAATATCGATAGAAATAAGATTTTGTATTTTTAGCGAAAGGTTTGAACAAAAATAAACAACTGAGGTAATTAATTCAATACCTAATTGGTGGAATATCGGAATTTAGTCGTGGAGTGCTTAATTTTATTCGTTGCCTTCTTTTTGGTTTAAGTGGGTGCTTTATACCTTTTTATAGAAAATGGTAGTGTAATTTAATATTCAAGGTCGTCTTATAGAGATCTGATAATGTATATAAGTCTTTTTTATTATTTTTACTTCAACGCAAATCATTTTCCGCTTGCAATGAAGATCGATGATTTGGGTTGCCAGATGCGATTATTAATATGTAGATAGATAGATAGATACTCTTTATTGTTTCCTCCAAAAGATTACAACAGTAAACCTATTATAAATATAAACAATTACAAGAAATAATCACAGTGAGAAAACAACGGGCGACCTTATCGCTAAAAGCGATCTCTTCCAGGCAACCTTTGGATGGAAAGAGTAATTATAAACTGTTTAATTGGAGGCACGACGAAGATCCTATTATTAGTAAATATGGAGATTTAATACATGTAATAATGTAAATATATATCCCTACTCACTATTATATACATATATATATATATATATATATATATATATATATACATACGTACAATATTTTTTCTACACATATATACACATATACACACATATATACATATATATATATATATATATATATATATACACATACATACACATATATACACATATACACACATATATACATATATATATATATATATATATATATATATATATATATATATATACATACACATACATATATGCACACATACATACTTACATGTACCCACACGTTAAATATTTTTTCTCCAAATCGATACTGTTTCCAGGACATTTACCCAATCACAAACTCGTTGTTTCTTCGTTTTGCCTATGTACCACAAAGTGAACGACGAGAAAAAAAGCTATTTTTTAGTTTCTACTTATAATACTATCACTTTCTCTTATCTCTTCTTAGGTTTTGCTACCTTTATACACTACAAGCACTAAGACTGTCCAAAAAATATAATCCAAATTTCTACAAGCCCATTTCACTTTCCTCCAAATTTTTTTTTATGCAACTGCTCCCTCTGTTGTAATAAGACATATAATTGTATTATATTTCACTGATACATATACGTGTAACTGAATCGTACGAGGTCTGAAGATTAGTACAAATGGATTAACCTACTTAACAGTTTTCAGAGAGAATTTAGCGGTGTACCTAATACATTAATTCTTAAAGACTTTAGGATCTTTGACGGGCCAAGTTCACGGTTGAAACACGAATGGGACAGAGGTACCCAAGCAATTGACTTTTGTACAAAGTCTCCCTCAGGTTTGTCCAAGTTATTCATTTTTAAAAATTTTTGCGAACATGAATTTTTAACTCAATAATTAAAAAAATAATAATCAAGCAACACTGACTGTGATGTCAATAGACTCAAATTGTAGGTAAGGTTTAGTGTTGGCAATATAATGTCAATATAGCCGAATAGATAATCTCCGCCTTTTGAAAATTACTTTTTAAAAAACGATTTTAATCAGAGTGAATAGCCATAATTTGTTTTAAATTGTCATATCATTATGTGAACATTCACTCGTCTCTTTACGAATCAGTATTAAACGTTTCGACAATGATGGATGTGTGTGTAAACGAGTCTTAAACCAATTTTCTGTAATGGCGGCTTTAACTTTTATTGCAAACCTTTTATTTACGAATTTCATTGTACGTATTGAGGTAAGATTGAAAACAGAGTTAAAAGAGAATAAAATTGGAGACTATACTATGAAACAAATTATAGAAATGTGTAGAAATAGTGGTCGCTCGCTTATACCTAGAATGTCCAAGATATTAAACCTTTACCTATTAAAGTATTTCGTTATTTTCTTTTAAAATGAATTCTTTATTAGAAAGAATAGGCATAGAATAGAATAGTTTCTTTATTGTCGTTTATTTTTAATAATATTTAAAAAGCAAAAGAGGAAGGGGAAGACCGAGGAATAACTACATGGGACAGATAAAAGAAACACTAGGTGTCATGTCGTATAGGGAGGTCAAGGATATGGCCTGCGATAGAGCTGCCTAAAAGAAGATGCATAAATTAGTTGCACCAATAAGAGGAAACTCTTAAATAAAAAAAAATATTTATATACATAAAATTTTATCTATTAAAATTAATCGAAGTAAAAGAAACTACATAATTGCAAACATGCGTACACATGACTTAGAGAAACAGTTCGAAATTTGTCATTTTTAGAGAAAGTAGATGCTTCAATCACGATTATGAATGATTTTTAAATTTTTGGAGATATTAATGCAAAGAATAACACAAATCACCATGACACATGTCAACATAAGTGAAAACATGGATGAGCTTCGGCGTATAGTGTAAATATTACAAATAGGTTTTCACTCCATATTCAAATGCAAACTAGATGACCACGTAATGGAAAGTGACAAAAAACATTGCTTATAAATCCATATATTATATAAATAGATTACAAAACACTATAAATTATATGGGGACCTTGGTCTCTTTGCATTAAACTTATGTCAGATATGGACATAAGTCTTTAACTCCAACTATAACAAGTTTACAGAACAATTTAGTAAAAAATTTGATTATAAAATCAAAATTTAATAAATTTCGTTATTATTTAGACTATTTTATATTAATAATAATAATTTATTTGCTGAAAAACAAGGTATAGAGATGCTAGTAATAATATGGTTTGAACATGCATATTTTGCCAAAACAATGGCATGCAAAATTTAGATACAGTAATATCTGTGAATAATTTACATTAGTTAGTTAAGGATAATCATTTATATTGGAAAATAAAATAACAAACATATCATCATCCTCATATCAGCTTTTAACTATAATTGATTAGCAATTGCAGTTAGGCTTTGGAGATATTTTAAGAGGGACGCTGCTGTCCATCCCTCGCCCTCCTATAGTCTCCTCTTACGACACCCAAGGTAAAGAAGGTAAGCGTGTTGAGTCTCCCATCCGAGAAATAGGTATTAGCGATCCGCACGCATGCTAAAAGTAAAGAAGTTAAGGGGCCGCCTGAAAATCAGCGCTATATAGGTACATCTCGCTGGAGCTGTACATATATCTGTGCCTCTAGTGAGAAAGGGTATAACTCAAGTTATAGCCTTTTTCTTTTTTAGGCTACTTTAAATAAGCAAATTTTTCTCTTTCGAATGGTATAAGAATCGTAACGATATCTTTAAAAACAATAGACATAGTAAACATGTAAAAGGCTACAATTAACAAAATATTTGTGGTAAAAAAGTCATAATTAGAAATAAAACTACAATATTTTACAAAAAATATTTTTGTAAAATGAATCAGTTCGATTTGAACCCTTTTACACCATTAAATAGCGATTATTTTTTATAGCGTAAAATACACAATCATTGTTTTTCTTCAATACTTCAATAAAATAGTTTTAATTCAACTTAAAACTATTTTCACTTGATAATTTTAATATTTTTGTTAAGTGTGATTAGGTATAATAGAATTATTTTTAAAACTATAGGTTTTACACAAAAACCGACAATTTCATAAGAAAGAGGAGAAAAAATTACTATAAATGCAATCACTGACTTGTTCAATTAGCAAATAATAAAAGCAGCAGAATTTTTTTTCTTTATTTAAAATAGTTTTTTGGCTCTCCTGAAAAGTGACCATTTTGAATTGAACCCTTTCTCACTAGAGGCACAGATATAGCAATAGCTGAGGCGGCTCTTATTACCAGCAACATTAATTGTTTTTTTTTCCTTTTTGTTGTTTTAATTTCTTAGTAATGGTAATAAATGTCATCTATCTATCTAAGAAAGAGGTGGCCTACTCTATGCCAGGACCACACGTACAATATATTCTAAGTTGTATAAAAAAAAATCTCACTATTTCTTTCCCGTGAGTATCGTAAGAGGCGACTAAGGGAATTTAATAGTCGAGGGATAAGCAGCGCCCCTCTTAAAACATCACTAAAGCCTAACTCCTCTTGTCAACCCACCTACCAAATGTGGTAACTATTGGCAAAAGCCACCCAATAGGAGCAGGCCTATATTTAACAGTAGACAGTTAACGGTGATATGATGATCATAATGATGATGGAGTCAAGTATAACATGTCGCATTAAAATTTTCGATTCGAACAATCTTTAAATTAATATTTAGATTAGTAAGCAAAAAGCATTGTCCTAATAGACAACTAGCTGCTCGCTCTGGCCTTGCATGTTTTTTTTTATTAAGTTCAGTTTACCTATGTTACGCGTTAACTGTTTAGCTTTGTATAGGTCAATTTTTTTTTTAATTAGTCGAGTATTTTTAAAGTATATACATGATAGACAAAAATCGAATCCTTCCTCTTTAAATATTGGTGTCATCATCTTATCATCACATCAGTCGTTAACTGTCCACTGCTGAACATAGGCTTCCCTCATAAGGAGTTTTGCCAGTATTCAGCAGGTAGATTGGCAACCGCAGTTAGACTTTGGTGATGTTTAAAGAGGGACGCTGCTACCCATCCCTCGACCATCGAGTTACACAAGGTTATGAATTAATATTAATGTAGATAAATTAATGTACGTTTATTTTGCTGCCTTAAATTTAGGTGATTTATTTTATTAATAGGATTTGTTGGATATAAACACGAATTACTTAAGGGTTTATTTACTTAATAAAGTATTAAACTTTTCGACTTTTCCTTACACTTTCAAAATATAAAACTTCAAATTGTCACCACACTTTGACACATTACTTGTTAGAGGGGAAACTTCCAGAAGTGTTCTAAATTGAAAATGTTGACGTCCCGTAAACTCGTCGCGAGGAGCGTGACACATGTGTGACAAATTGCGGCCATTTTTTATTCACTTACAGGTCATCGAACCCTTATTAGAGGTTGTAGTGTCATAATGAGGTAAATCGAGTTTGTGATCATTTTGTGTTGGAGAAAGAAAATGTATCTACTCACGTGCTAATGTCTTATGAGCGTGACTCTGCATTTAAGGCCATAACTTAACTAAATTTTAAAATAAGAACAAATATTTAAAGTTAGAATCACAAGTGGAATTGACCAAAAACAAGCGTATTTTTTTTTATACCACTAAGGGGACAATCAAGCATATGGTCCACCTGATGGTAAACGGTTACCGTAGCCTTTGAACGCCTGCAATACCAGGGGTTATTACGCGCGCGTTGCCGACCCTGAAGAAACATCTTTACCGCCGTTTGAATTGCGTATGTTTTTATCGAAATTTTTTTTAATTTTTTTTTTTAATATATACTTTTTAAGGTAATAAAATATATTAGTACATTTGTACACGAATTATAGAAATATACATTTCAATTAAAGATAGATAAAAATGAAGGCAATTAGTTATTTAAATTAGAACTAATACCTAAAAGTAATACGAAACAAAAAACTGTTAATTCATATATGTATTCAAAGGACATACCCTGATGTATATATGGCATGATACACAAAAAAAAATTCGACCAGGCTCGCGTTAAAACAATCTTATACATACCAATTCTGAGCAGCTAAAAACGGTGGCTTGCCTAGTCTAATTTTATTAAATCTAATGTACATTTTATAATAAATAGCTCTCTAATTCATGATTCTAATAAAAAATATTTACCGAGTTTCCGTTCTGTATTACACTTGAAACGATGATTCAGTAATATTAGGTACCTACGTTTTTATCTGTTTCGTCTCAACCTATTTCTCACAATACAATAGCTTTATAAATTTATTTTGCGAAATATGATTTATCATTTTTATTGTTCTGTTTTTTCTTTAAAACTCCTATTAATATTTTTTTCTTTATAAATACGCTTTGTTTTCTATTACACTTGGATGTTTAAACTCGTTGAATATTATTAAAACTTTTTTTTTTATAAATTATAATGGCAATAAATCTTAAAGCGACATGATTAAATATTTTATAAAATATATACTTGTCATTACTTATATATACTTAAAAACCAATGTTGAAGAAAGGTTCTCCAGTGGCGACCTCGTACGGGCAAACGCAAATGCATCGTAGGATGCGACCCACCCATGACTAGACGATAATGAGATGATGATGATGATGGTGATACCTCAAATGCTTCGTAAAAGATATAAGAGTATATGTTATTATATCAGCCGTTAACTGATCCTCCATACTGAACATAAACTTTACATATATAAAATAAATCTGAAACGTCCTACAAAACTATTTTAACTATTATGTTTATATATGAATGTTTTGTCGCAATTTGAGAAATAGTTTCAAAAGAAAAAGACAAAACAATAGCTAATTTAGTTTTACGAGAAGTTTGACGTTTTTTGAAAAAAAAAAGGATTAATCTATATCAATAATTAATCAAATTAATCAAAAGGTAACCAATTTTTGTTGTAATTATCACAGTATCATTCTCCAAATGACATTAGAAACAAATTTGATACATTCAGTCCATTAATCGATTTTTAAGACAATTGTACCTCAGTAGGCCGTCTTTTTTTTTATACAAGTTACAATGGCAAACAAGCTGACGGCCCACCTAATGGAAAGTGGTAACCGTCGCCTATAGACATGAGCATGTCTATGGTTAATTATTCATTTTTTTTTTAAATTTTCTATTGAAATTATTAATAATATTATTTCTTATTATTCGAGTAGAGTCGTCGCCTTAACAATGTATAGGTGCGCGTACCTTAATAACAAACGCTTAATGCGCAAGCGCCGTGTAAACACGACCAAATGACGTAATTCGTTACAATGGCTCAGCTTAATACTATTATAATACCGACAATTTGTGTGAGAGCGTGGGCAGAGATAACGTTCCGTTGTTATGTGCTAAGTGGCTTTATAGCATACAATGAGGCGCGATCTTAAATGGGTTTTATTTATTTATTTAGTTGTTTATATTTTATTGTACATACTAATAATATATTAAAAAATAAGAATAGAGGTAAGCAAATGTACAAAAGCGAGCTTAACTCTAAAAGAGCTCTCTTCTAACAAACCAAAAGTGGAAAGGAGCATCAGTATCAGAGGGTAGTTTTGAATGAATGAATGAGTATACTTTATTTGCATTATATCATATAGGAAATAAGCAAGACAATTTACAACCACAACGATATAATTGTATAAGTACAGTAAGGCGGTTTTATTGCTGAGAGCAATCTTTTCAAGACAACCTTAAGGTAATGGACTAATTGTTGTACAAGTAGGTATGATAGTACTGTATAATTAAAAAAAGCATCTTTTGCAAATTAAAAATATATATTAATTAAATATATATACATATACATATATATATATATATATATATATATATATATATATATATATATATATATATATATATATATATATATATATATATATATAATGGTAACAGAACTAAACCAATTTCTATAAAATATTGTCACTCTTTTCAAAAAAGAAATAAAACGACATATTTTTTTCACAAGTCAAATAAAAATAAATTATTCAGTAACTTCTATTTATATAACACAGTAATTTGAATCATTAAAAAAAGCAATAGATTAAAATTCATCAAATGATACTACTAAATACTTGAAAGTATAATTCGACCCTTAATCCTCGTTCTAAATTTGAAATCAAGCCTCGGTGACCCTTTGAAAGAGTTGGGAGAGCGAGAATCGCGGCGGAACCCGAATATTTCGTGTAAATCTTTTAAGGTTTTAATTACACTAAGTGGAAGCTCCCCAGGCTCGGGATCTAGTGATGTGCCGAGTCGATCTCTTTATTTATTTTAATTTGTTTTTTTCAGGTACTCATTAATGAAGAATCAAATCCTGACTCGAATCAGGAGACTCGATCAACTACAGAAGTATTTGTTTGGGTATTAGACTTGAATAATGTATCAAATGTTCCCGTGTGGTCCCGGCATAGAATAGGTCACTGTTCCTTTCCCTTGAATGTAATAAGAGGCGCCTAATGGAAGGTGAGAGATCGGCAGTAGTCCTCTTTAAACATTTTTAACTTAAATGGTAACTTAAAACACATCAAACCTGACTGCGGTTGCCAAGCAATAAGCAATAACCTGGCAACTATTGGCAAAACTCCCCTGCGAGGAGGCTTACATTCAGCAGTGGATAGTTAAAGGCTGATATGATGATGAATGTATCAATTTGAATGATTTCCGGTGTTTACTTTTAACTATGATAAAAAATACTATTTTTGAAACTTATATATATTATACGAAAATTTTATGAACTATTTTATGTGCGAAACGAGTTGCTGTGACGTAAGCACCGTATTTCATGAAGAAGACTTCCGGATGAAGTCGAAGTATGACTGCCTATTTTTGTTTTTAAATAACATTTAATTCACATAAAAAGGTTTGCTAGAAGAAATCTCTTAGAAGATATAAGCTCGCCTTTGTATATTATGTTTAAAATTAATTGTTCTTAATGTTTGTGTACAATAAAGAATAGTTTTCAAGGGGATTGAGGACGAGAGGTTAACCTGATATATATATACCTTATATTATATACCTTATATTATATACCTTATATTGCTAACAATGGGGCTTTTTAGACCCCACAACAAACATCTCTTTCCTCCCGAATTATTCGAGTACTCGAGTACCTAAGTACTTAGGAAGTACTCGAATCGGCCTAACTCAGCACATCACTATCGAGCGTTCGAATCAATCTGTTTAATGCTACAACGAGCCTTCACCTGCCTTTCGTATCTGACGAGAAGAACGAATAACATTTTTCCACGCCATTCATTACGCTTTTAGTGAAATTTTCGGAGGAAAAATCCCGAATGAATCCCCCAATGGATAGCGATCGGATTTAACGCCGAAATATTCAATGGGTTTCCAAATTAAGCTATCGGCAACGTAATTGGAAATTACGATACAATAATAACATTGTTCTATTGGTTGGTAATTGCTTCCTTCTTTTTTTTTTCTGGATAACATTTTTTCGTGATTAATTCTCTATAGATATATAATTATTTATCTGTTTTTATACTAAATCTCGTCGAGAACCAAAAGCCAAAGGTTATACAATCCTTACATACATCATACATGATACAAAATATTCATAAACTTTCATACTTCTTACTAAAAATTTAGGTACTAGTACTTATTCTATCCCTGGCCTTGTGGTCTTGGCATATCAATAATTCACGCTTTCCTGAGGGTGTCGACAAGATGCCAAAGAGATGACTAAGTCCCTCTTAAAACATCTCGAAAAGCCTAACTACGGTTGCTAACCAGCCTGCTAAACGTGGCAACTACTGGTAAAACTCCACTTATGGGAAAGGCTATGTTCAGTACTGGACTAATAATGGCTGAAATGATGACTAACTACTAGAGTATCAATTAAAATTTCTAACTAACAATCCACTGATAGAAAACACCATTAACAAACCCAATCAACCAGATGCCAGAAGGTACGCATACAATGACATCTAAATTCTAATATCATCATCATCATCATCACAATATCAGCCATTAACTGTCCACTGCTTAACATGTCTCTCTCATAAGGGGGAGTTTTACCAGTAGTTGCCACATTTGTTGGAGGCTTGGTAACTGCAGTTTTTTAATAGGTGAAAATGGATTGGTAACCCCACCCACGCTATCGGTATACACCGACGAGGCACCAGTGGAAGAAGATATACAAAAGTCGATTTCTTGGGTACCTCTGTCCCATTCGTGTTTCAACCGTAAAGCAGTTGTGTTTGCATAGGTGTGTTTCGATTTGAAGGGAGGGATATGGCGTGAATTTACTGGGTACGGAGGAATAACACCCGAGTCCTCAGGAATGGCAACGCATGGGGGTATCATGGGCGAAACAGTATACTCTGTTATGTCCATGGTACCGCTCATGTCTATAGGCGACTGTCACCACTTTCCATCAGGTGGGCCATCAACTTGTTTGTCATTCTAAGTTGTATAAAAAAAAGGTTAGTTGGCCCACCATGATGAATTCGACAAGAATTAAACATGATGGTTTCCAGGGGGAACCGCGTGGAGTTCAACCTGAGAGGGTATATTGCTAGTGATGGGGCTATTAGACTCCATTACTAACAATCCCTTTCCCCCTGGTAACCACAGTTAGGCTTTGGTGATGTTTTACGAAGGACAATACCCATCGCTCAACTTTAAAGTTCCCTTAATCATCTCTTACGAGATCTACGGGAAAAGAAAGGGTGGCCCATTCTATGCCGGTTCTGCACAGCGTAATTCTAAAAACTGTTAAAAACAATCATAAAATATTACAGTAATAATTATAATTGATTAATTATATAGTCTGTATTTTGTAATTAACTTTGCCTAAGTTATATATTAGAAATAAGTTTTAATGTTAAGTTTATTCTTGCACTTTATATCTTATTATTGTTATCTGTGTATTATAACACTAATTGGTTGCCTTGTATTTGTGTAGTCCATGGAGATGGGGCGCTGGTGACTTGTAACACAGGTTCTTCTAAACCTACCACAAGCACCAGTCTCTCACAAAATTGGTCTTCATATCAAATTGTACCTCAAGTTGTTACTTTATTCTACCTTTTGTGAAGAGAGAATAAACCATTCATTCATTCATTCATTCATTATCAAATATATTTATATTATATTAATAAAATTCTAATTATTTTGCAAAAACTATTTCAAGTTATATATATAGTTATATATATATATATATATATATATATATATATATATATATATATATATCATTTGAACGGCAAGAGTGAAAAAATACCTTTAACTACTCCATCCAGGATTAATGTCGTGAGCAATTTTTATCTATTTTAAGTAGTAGCTATAAAAATCCATGTCAGTAACGCCACTGTGACAGTATTGAAGTGTTTAAATATTTATACACTAGCCATGTGCCTTTCGGATTATTATAGACACGGCTGCATTTCGGTACTCCCGTTAGCTAAGTGACAGATTGATAGGTTTTTATAGGCATGGGAAGTATCGATACCGATCCAATATCTATATATTGAATTCCTCTATAAAAATATCATCACCCATGACGATATCGCCCATACCAGTCAGATAACTTTTTTTTTTCTTTTTTTTTAACGCCTGGAAAATGCTTTATGCAGACCCATACACCTTGTGGGAGGTGCATGGGTACTGTGGGAATCCCCCCGTAAGGTGGGGGTGTACTCACCAAAAACCAGACGATATCCTATATACCCTCGAGGTGCCATATGTCGGAGACATGGGTTCCCTTTCGCACTCACCACTCTCCAACGGCAAATAACCTAATTTCTATTTTTTTTTTCTCACTTTCTCTTTAAACTTAACCTTATTGGTTAGTCTGCTTGAATCATAGATTATTTAATTCTAATACAATTAATTGTTTGATATAGTAATATTTTATGTATTTATTATATGCATATATTTATTTATTTAACATATTATGTGTATGTTTATATTATATCAATATATTAATTATTAGTTTATATTTCCTCTATTCAGTAATGCACTGCCAATTTCTGGGGTCGCCCAATAGTTGACTGGTAAAGAACACCGTCTGGTGTTAAGTCCGCCAAATATACAAAAATTTTTATTGTATATTAAAATTTAAATAAATAAATATCTATATCCATTTCGTTCGGATTCATTATTTCGATATTATATCTTGAACAACTGAAGTCTCGTATTCATTATTGGGCCAAAATATAGATAGATATTGCAAAAACTATATATAGGTATTTCTATGCATTACCCATCCCTAGGTTTTTGTGTGCGTGCTTTAGTGAAACAGTCCCGTTGATCTATAGATTAACTCGTTAATGTGTATATTAGCGCCTGTCTCGTTATTGATATATATTTATAACTCTCTGGACAATTTCGATGTGTATTTTTATTTATTTGAGATTGATACGTTTTTGAGTATCTACTGATATCTATCTCATTTCACTTAAAGCATGTTTTAAACGTTTTTAAAAAATATAAAGGTTCCAAATTCGACTATTTTTTATTTATATGTTACATTTGATTTTTACTATATATCTTGTAACCCCATGCGTGGCATAGAATGGGCCACCCTTTATTTTCACATGAGTGTCGGAAGAGGTGACTAAGGGCTAGTTAATAGTCGAGAGATGAAGAACAGTATCCCTTTTCAAATATTATAATAGAAAAAATAATTCTCAATTCAACTTTAAAAAATCGATCTAATCAGGGAAATTTTTAGTCCAGTCACTGGCAACATTGGATTAGCCTGTTTTATTTTTATTAAAAAAAATAAGTCAGCAAACGTCAAACAACTAACTAAATTTTGAAATATTTTTAATACTCAATACACTATCTATATAATCTAAAAACATAACTTTAATATATTAATATTTATTCTAGCTCCATTTGTGGTGGGCTTAAGGCGTCTATTGTAATAAAAGTAGTAGACTATACTTTATCTATGCTAGTAGGCACATTCAAAGACAAACTCATTCATTACGTCAAACTTAAAATATAGCACGTCGGAGGTGCGCCCTAAATATAAAATGGCTTGCCTTAAATAGCGCGATAGATGCGAGCTCACGCCCTAGTGTACCGAAGGATTGGCTCGCCCCGTTCCTTGCCAGTGAATCATCTACATTTTACGAACAAATTACAAAATTACAGTTTAAAGATAATAAGATTTTAAATAAATAAAAAACAAAGCAATAAATAGTAGATTTTAAAGTAAACATTGATAAACGACCAGATATTTCGTTCGATTGAATTTGAATTTAGAACACGGACTCTATTAACAAATTATATTATATTAACACATTTAAAAGGAGAAAGGACACAAATAACCTAGGTCCTCAGGAATGACAATGCATGGTGAGTTTCATGAGCGAAACAGTATACTCTGTTAGGTCCACGATACTGCTCATGTCTATAGGCGACATATACCACTTTACATCAGATAGGCCGTCAGCTTGTTTGCCATTCTAAGTTGCATAAAAAAAAGTGCCTACAAATATTTAAAAGGCCGGCAGCTAATGGGCGACGGTAGCCGCTTTCCATCAGATGGACCGTTTAGGTACTCGTTTACCTCCTTAACAATAAAAAATGGATGTTGACTTTTACGATGTATTTATGCAATTTTTTAAAATATATAATAACCATCTGACTATGCCATGTATTAGGGCTTGTCTAACTAAAGAACAAACTGATCTATCTTACCTATAATGCACAGCTTGTATGTTTTCAAATTTTAAATTTTAAATTCCAAAATACAATATCAATAACATCCTATCGCTGAACTAATCTCTTCTCCTGTTTTCTCCTACTAGCTAGATTTTTTTTATACAACTTAGAATGGCAAACAAGCTGACGGCCACCTGATGTAAAGTGGTAACCGTCGCCTATAGACATGAGCAGTACCATGGACATAACAGAGTATACTGTTTCGCCCATGATACCCCCCATGCTTTGCCATTCCTGAGGACTCAGATGTTACGTTTTTATTCAAGATTCCATTACCTTGCACTGTATTATTGCGACATCTGATAAAATCCATGCCTATGTTACTATTACCAACTATGAATAACCTGATTCTCAAACTTAACTAGACTACTAAGTACGTATGAGATAATATTTACCTACCACATATTTGTTATTTGTACAGAAGCTAATCTAGAGCAGCGAGCTAATGCAAAAACTTCGTATACTAAATTAGACCGGCCTAGAATCGAACTTAGGATTACATTGCGCTAAACATTGCGAAAGTGGTTTAAGAAATGTTTCACTTCAGTTGCAAAAGCAAAACAAATTTTCAGACTACTTTTTTTTTATGGGTCAAAATGGAATGGTTACCCCGTCTGCACTATCGGTATACGCTGACGAGGCACCAGTGATAGATGACAGATGAGGATGAAGGCAGGTCAGTTGGTCCATCGTGATGAGTTTGTAAAAAAATAATCACGATGGTATCCAGGGGGAACCGCGTGGAGGTTGACCTATTAGGGTATATTGCTAGTAATGGGTCTTTCTAGCAATATACCCAACCGGGTCGACCTCCTCACGGTTCCCCCTGCAAACTATCATGGTTAATTCCTGATGAATTTATCATGATGGGCTTACTGGCCTGTTTTCATTGTCATCTATCACCCTTCACTGGTGCCCCGCCAGCGTATCCCGTTAGCGCAGGCGGGGTTACCACTCCATTTTCATCCAATAAAAAAAAAAACACCTCGTGATGTCAACCACGCGTTCCTCTCGGTGATTTTATCTCACACTAGTACTTGTAATCTCAACAGCGTAGGCGGGATCACCATTCCATTATCATCCATTAAAAAAAATACTCCTCTAATTAGAATATCATTGATCTTTAGATAACAAAACAAATTTGTGTATGACAAGATAGATGGAAGGTTCGAGATACTGGATAGTCTATCACTTATCAGGGACAGATTTATGGTAACATAAATGACTTTAGAGGTAACCGATGCGATGTTTAGTGCCAGAACAAATTTTTTTTTTCAACTTTAATGACAAAAAATCCGAGGGCCTACACCCGCTAATCCCCGTTACTTTACTCTCGAGGGGGGGGAAGAGATTGTTAGTAATGCATCCTATTGCTAATAAAATCCTATTGCTAGCAATATATCCAGGTCGACTTCTACATGGTCCCCTCTAGAAACCCTCGTGTTGAAGTCCAGGTGTATTCATCACGATGTGCTAACTGATTTGCAGTTTCATTCTCACTTATTATCCCTCACTGGTGCCCCGCCTGCGTACACCGTTAGGGTATAGGGTATCATTCCATTATCATCCATTAAAAACATTCACTCGCTCCTCCCTCCACATCCTAATCTGGAAAAATGCAGGTAGGAGACGTAGACTGATCTGTTATGATTAAAAATATTGTATACAAATTAGGGAACAAATTCAGGAACCATCGGAATCGATGTTTGATTCGTAGATAGAAAATAATATATTACCCTAACAATGAGCTTACTATAATTAATATGAAAGAATTTTCAAAATCGTTGTAAGTTGTTTTTGAGTTTATCCATTACAAACAAACGTACAACAAAGAAATCTTTCCTCTTTATATATTATTTTCTAGTTTTTTTTTTTTTGCCTTAATATAATTATTTAAGTTTAATAAATAAAAAAAATGACAGTTATAAATTTAAGTATTTATTTTTTATTAAAATCGAAATTGTCAAAGTAATTTATAAAAACGTTTTCAAGCGTTAACATAATGTTGGTATAGAAGAAGAAAACTAGATTATTATAAATAAATAAATAAATAAAAAGTAAATAAATGCAAAACTGAATGTGTTTGTTATAATTTCACGCCTAAACCGCCGAATCGATTATGATGAATTTTAGTATAGAGATAGATGTGACTCTGGAGACGATCATAGGCTATATTTTCTCGTGAAAAATTTACTGGAGTAAGGAAGGTGTAATTTTTGTGTGAAAATTTTTATTGTATCATCCAATTTGCTGCAGAATTTGTATTATAATTAAAACATAAATTTTTATTTCTTTTTGTAACTATCTTATATCTGCCTATTGCAACAACAAAAAATGTTGAACAAAATGAATTTTAACGCGAACAAAGTCACGGGTGAGTGAAGCCGTGTGTAAAAGCTAATATGTGCATATATACAAATCCAACCACAAAACCGCAGTCAAAAATTAACCTAAACCTAACCCGTAACATTGATTGATCGCAGTGCAACCCTCCCTAACCTGGTCGGTAGAATTTTAAATTGGTCCTAAGCCTCGGGCGGTCGTGACGGCGCAAAAGCTATGAATGATGACTCTGTACTATATTGTACTCTGTACTTACTATAATCACAAGAGAACCATTATAACTAGGCACCTGCATTCGAACATTGTTTTCGAAAGTGAGGATCTTGTAACTGGATCAAATAACCAGTGTAATATGACCGGTCAGAAAGAGTAAGTTCAACGGATTGAGATCTCGGACGGGCGTCTTACAATTGTGAAATAAAAGGAATTTCTATACGGCCTCTGATATAATTGTGTCCCTTCTCAGTGTTCCTTGAAGTTGACATATTAGATTTAAAATGTCTGAAAGCATTAAGGTGAGAAATAGTCATAAACCCAAATGTAAGCTTTACCAAAATATTATATATAATATAATAAGCAAATCGTATGTACACACAACTTAATATATAGTTGTGTGTTTGTAAGATAACTCCATATATATCATAGTATTTTTTGGTAAACAAGCATACAGCCCGTCTGATAGTTAACGCTACCGTAACCTATGAACGCTTGTAATACCAGAGTTGTTACGCGCGTGTTACCAACCCTTAAGAAATATAAGACCCCCATACTGTAGTCTCTTATATGATAATATATTTTTTTTATTTTTTTATTTATGCCATTTAGAATGACATACAAGCTGATGTCAGTCTGTTTACTTTCTAGGTTGCATAAAATAAAATATATGCATTGTTTATTGGAGTATGTGTATGTGTGTGTACAAATGTAGCGACTTTTTTGTGGAGCAAAATGTCTATCTGTTAATCCAATTTATTAGCTACATAAGAACCATTATTTAGTGTGGGGCCAGAATACCGTAACCCAGGTATCGTAATACGGATTCTGTATATATATATATATATATATATATATATATATATATATATATATATATATATTATATATATATATATATATATATATATATATATAATATATATATATATAATATATTATATATATATATATATATTAGCGGCCCGTCCCGGCTTCGCACGGGTGGACATTTTTACATTTTAAAAAGTGACCATTAAGGCTGCACACGCGTGGAAGCTTAAAAATGGAGTCACCTCTCCCGTTTTTCCAACATTTCCCTTCACTGCACTACTCCTATTGATCGTAGCGTGATGAAAAGTATACTATAACCTGCCCAGGAGTATGAAGAATAATTGTACCAAGTTTCTTTAAAATCCGTCGAGTAGTTTTTGTTTCTATAACGAACATACAGACAGACAGGCAAAAATTTTACTGATTGCATTTTTGGCATCAGTATCGATCACTTTTCACCCCCTGATAGTTATTTTGGAAATATATTTCATGTACAAAATTGACCTCTCTACAGATTTATTATAAGTATATATATTTTTTTTTAATGTAGATGCCTACCTATATATGCTTACTGCATAGTCCCGTTATGAATCTAGTATCTATGCACTGATGCAACGGTACTAATATAGAACGGATTTCCTGGGTTCGAGTCTCAGGCGAGACTGGAATTTTACGCAGCAACATACAATTAGTTTTTGTATTACTATTGTTGTTCAGATATTTATTATGGCGGTGTAGGTATGAGACTGAGAAATGATGTGAATTGAATGGAAGCTACCTAATGAATTATTGACGTGAATATCTTTTTTAGCTCGTGATTGAAAACTAATAATAATAATTAATTTTTTTTATGGCTGAAAATGTAACCCCGGTATGGTAACCCCGCCTGCGCTAACGGGATACGCTGGCGGAGCACCAGTGAAGGGTGATAGATGAGAATGAAAACAGGTCAGTTAGCCCATCATGATGAATTCATCAGGAATTAACCATGATAGTTTCCAGGGAGAACCGCGAGGAGGTCGACCTGGTTGGGTATATTGCTAGCAATGGGATTCTCAGTCTCCATTACTAACAATCTCTTTCCCCCCTTATTAATATTGTATTCTATAAACAAACAGACAAACTGACTTCAATTGTGGCAAAACCAGTAATTTTGATTTAAAAACTAAAGTACTGGAACGATTTTGATAAAACTTCTATAGTACTAATTTGAAAGTATATCCTTTCAGATGAAGAAAGATATTTCGAAATCGATTTACAACTGACGGAGTTATGAAGTAACAAACATAAAAAAATGTAAAAGATTTGAAAACCTCCCAATTTTTGAAGTCGGTTTAAAGAAAACGGAGAGGGAGACTGTACAAAAGTCGATTGCTTGGGTATCTCTGTCCCATTCGTGTCTCAACCGTGAAGCAGTTGTATTTGCATAGCTGTGTTTCAGTTTGAAAGGTGAGATATGGCGTGAATTTACAAGGTACAGAGAAATAACATCTGAGTCTTCAGGAATGGTAACGCATGGGGGTATCATGGGCGAAACAGTCTACTCTGTTATGTTCATGGTACTGCTCATGTTTATAGGCGACGGTTACCACTTTCCATCAGGTGGGCCTAAGTTGTATATAAAAAAAAATCTTGACTAGTCTGTCAGCTGATCAAGGTAGCAATCGTTCACGAATTGCTAAAGATTCTGATAATACCAAAGAAAGACAAAAGTCGCCTGCTTGGGTACCTCTGTCCCATTCATCTTTTTACTATGAAGTATTCGTGTATTTATAGTTGTACTATGGTTTGTAGGGTGGGATATGGCTATGAAATTATAGGATACTAAAGCATAATATCTTAGTCCTCAACGCATAAAGGTATCATGTACGACACAGTCAAGGTCAAGTCTATATGAGAAGGTTACCACTTACCATCAGGTGGGCCGTCAGCTTGTTTGCCATTCTAAGTTGCATAAAAAAACTCGAGTAATAATATCCTTATGGACAAAAAAGTACGCCAAGGATCGTTCCTCGTTTGTGCAGACCCTAAAGTGACTTAATTAATACATGCTCTGTCCTCTCTTATCTGAATCGTGAGAAAAATTTAAAATCATTTAGAAGGTTATTAACACCAATCGTTGGCAGCGTGTTTGGACCGAATCCAAATAAATAGTTCGAGGGTAATGCAGTTAGCGGGCTCTCAAAAAGACTTTGCACTAACTAAATGCCACTCACTCGCTTTGTATATCTAATCGTTGTTTAAAATGTTAACCCCCTTATTCGTAATCGCGTAAAACCATTCATAAATTTATTTTAGCTATTAAACTATTTATCTCTTTCTCTTGTACTAAATTCCAAATTTGAAAAAAAGTGACAAAATAGTGTAATAATTAAAGTAGATTTGTAGAAGGTTTTCTGAATAAAGGGATAAATTTTTTACCATTCTCAATCTAGTAATTTTCTTTTAAAAATTATAATAAAAAATTATTATAATTCTCCGACTAGTAAAGGTTATTACTCCATTACTAACAATCCCTTTCCCCCTATAAAGGGATTATTAGTAATGAGATCTAACTACTTTTTTGCTAGCAATATACTCTTTGAGGTCAACTTCCACGCAGTTCCCCCTGAAAACCATCATGATTAATAATTGTTGAAGTTCATCACGATAGGCCAACTGATCTACTTCCCCCTCACCTGATCCACCACCTCATCTCTCTCTGGGACCCCGCCAGTGTATACCTATAGCGCAGGCGGGATCACTATTAATTTTCACAAAAAACTAATGAAAAATTGCTCATGAAATCTGCCCTTGTCTTTTGCGAGATGGAAGTCATTTACAACATACTTTAAATAATTCTGATTCTTTTCAACCAACGTTAAAAATGAAGGAAGTCCTTAACGCGACTATTTTTTTTTAATTATTGTTACCTCAGTATATTATTTCTCATTTAAAAACCGATAAGGATTTGTGAAGATATTTTTTTGCCGAAATGTTACTGCAGCGTTGTTCTTATATTATTTTTTTACGACTCAGATTTCATCCTGTTTGGCAATCTGCCTACACCTTTACACGTTAAGCAGATCGAAGTACGTTGGTGTAAATTATCAACCATACTCGTATATAAGCAAAACAAGTTACACAAGTGCGTAGGTATGGGACTGCAGGGCCCTGTTACGACTCCGGCGATTCGTTTAATTCCAGCCATTAAACTGCCCGTATCACAGATTACGTACATCCGCCATACACTGATACAATGACGAATGAATCATCCGAACACTTGAAGGTGCTCCCACGTTTTACAAAGCAATAGATGACAACGATGATATTTTATATCAACGTTGCAATGTGAGATATTATTTTTACAACTTAGATCCGATTTCGTTCTCAAACTTATTTTGTCTACTGCCCACTTTGAAAATAATTTTTTAGCGCCCCCATTTTTTTACCTGCTCAAAAACTACTATTATTTCAAGATCAACAAATCACCCCCCAAGCCTCTACACAACCTTTTTTTGTGGGTCTCTTACCGCCCCCCTGTAGGCCTGCAGCGCCCACAAGGGGGCGTTATCGCCCCCTTGTGGAAAAGGAAAGGTGGAAAGGAAAAGTTGGGAAAGGCTGCCTTAGACTATAAATTTCCATATGCAATGCCTTAAATAAACATTTTAGAAAAAAACAAGTCATCTTTTATTTATTACGTTACAATAGTTATCAAATTAATTTAAAAACATCCACCTGATCGGGAGAATTTTTAATTAAATTGCTTGCAACACTGTAAATTTGCGCGTTATTTTTATGCCAATTTTTATCTGTTAGGTATCGATCAACATGTGTTACTATTAATTTAAATATATTTAATCCCATAAGTAATATGGGTGTATATATTATAATAAATACTTACATGAAACAAAAAAAAATACACTTCTAATAAAAATGTAATTTCGTAGGTGTTGCCATTAAAAAAATAATAGAATCGCTGTGCTGTTCTCTTTTCGAAACGGATTTTTTTTATCCAATCGGCCAGGATAACGAGACGTCTTACGTATATAGTTCTGTCAAGCGAGGAATCGAAATGCGATTCTATTTTCTATGCGTACGAAATATGGATTATTTTACTGCGTTAACATTTCTAAACATAACAGGTTTAGAGGTTGCCTGCGAGATCGAGTTACAAGTAATAACATAGTCATTAAATCAATTATTGCAAGTTGATACTACATAAATGAGGCTCTCTGTCAGCGATATGTGATAAGCCTTCGATAGAATGTTGATCATCATTGCTAATATTATACATAGGAATGTAAAATTGAGAGCTCTTGTTGCAACTATCCACTGTTGGACATAGGCCTCCCTTATAAAGAGGTGTTGCCAATACTAGCCATACTTGGCAGGCGAGTTAGCAACCGCAGTTACGCTTTGCTGATGCTGCTATGACGCTGATTGATGCTGATGATGCTGATGACGCTGCTACTCATCCTTCGACCATTAAGTTCTCTTAGTCGCCTCTTATTGTTGTTAGACCTATTGGTCTAACAGCCCCAATTACTAAAAATATACCTTATCAGGTCGACCTCCACACGGTTCCCCCTAGAAACCATCATTGTTGAAATTCATCACAATGGGCCATTTGATCTGTTTTATCCTCACCTATCATACCTTACTGGTAGCCCGCCAGTGTATATCGTTAGCACAGACATGAGGCTGCTATTCCATTATCACACATAAAGAAAAAACTCCTGATTGCATCCTTAATCTATAATCCTTAATATATATGTGCCCTACCAATATATGCCGCAAGCGCAGACGGGGTAACCATCCCATTTGCATCCATTAAAAATGGCATACTAAACCAAACAGTCTTCACGCAGTTGCATACATTTTGTTCTCATATTATATCGTCCTATATAAATATTTGCAGTGAACTCCAGTAATTAGCTCCATCGCCCTCACGGGACGGGGCGTGAGTACTATTTTAATTTGTATTACGCATCAACATTCATAACAAGCACGCAAGAAACCACCCCACGTAGCTGGTTAAAATACAAATAATCCAATCTAGAGCAAAAGTACCAGGGGTGCATAACAAAACAGGGACAGAACAATACCACTTAGTTAATCAAGGCGCCGGTAATCCAACGGACTATTTGTCCGGCCGGCCGCGACATTAGTCATGTCCAGCCGGGATCCCGCTTGACCGGGATTCGCTGGGTCTTATCCCTGCTCCCAGCTTGCGCCTGATTAGGTCAAACAGTGTCCGCGATTATACGTTTCAATGCACGGAATTAGAAATTATAATGCCGGTTTAAAACAAACTTTTATAATGTATACCGCCATCTTGTGGCTGCGCTAATTTTAAAATGAGGTCATTCATTTTATCTTTACCTACTCTACAGTCTTTTTAATTTATAGACATATTAATAAGATTGATAAAATATACAGATTTCGCCATCTTGTGGTGGCGGCCATTTTGAAAATATTATAATACTAGCTGTATCCGGCAACTTCCACGTAAATTACTATATAAAGTATCCTGTATGCTAATTTAGGATATGACCTACCTGTTTACTAAATTTCGTTTAAATTAGTTCAGTAGTTAACACATGAAAGAGCAATAAACACCCGTCCATCGTAGCGATGTTTTGTTTTTTTTATACAACTTAGAATGGCAAACAAGCTGACGGCCCACCTGATGGAAAGTGGTAATCGTCGCCTATAGACATGAGCAATACCATGGACATAACAGAATATACTGTTTCGCCCATGATACTTCCCATGCGTTGCCATTCCTGAGGACTCAGGTGTTATTCCTCTGTACCCTATAAATTCACGCCATATCCCACCTTTCAAACCGAAACACAGCCATGTAAACACAACTGCTTTACGGTTGAAACACGAATGGGACAGAGGTACCCAAGCAAACGACTTTTGTACAAAGTCGTTTGCTTGTAAAATCAGTAGAATTGAGAGTTGTCACCAAACCTAAATGAATGACTAAGAATATGCAAAATATTAACAAAATCGATTAGGAGGAACTAATACGAATTCAATTTTTAAAATTTGTCCTGAACAAATCTTATAAGTTAAAGAAAAGCTTTTAATAAGTGTACTTTAAGGAGTAGCTATTGACTAATGCTTGTTTACAGGGGGAAAGGGATTGTTAGTAATGGAGACTGAGAATCCCATTGCTAGCAATATACCCAACCAGGTCGACCTCCTCGCGGTTCTCCCTGGAAACTATCATGGTTAATTCCTGACGAATTCGTCATTATGGGCTAACTGGCCTGTTTTCATTCTCATCTATCACCCTTCACTGGTGCTCCGACAGCGTATCCCGTTAGCGCAGGCGGGGTTACCAAACGATTTTCACCTATCAAAAATAAATGCTTGTTTACAAAAAAAGATAAGGTCAATATCATCAGATCTATTATCTATACACATAAAAATATATAAAATATTACAAGTACATACAATACAGCCTATATCTCCAAAATTGTAAGTATATAGCAATAGCAATACCTTCCCAATAGCAAAGTTACTCTTGGGGGGGAGGGGCATATATTCATCATTGAACAGTTAACTGGTATGATGATGATAGATGCAAACAATATAATTTTAATTCAAACATTAAAAATAACAACATAATACATTAAAAATTTAAGAAAATTGTTGTAAACATAGACAAAAAATTCTTAAGTTTTTTTTCTATGTTCCACGAAAAATAGCGGTGAAACCGCTATCATAGATAAATACAAGTACAATACAAACAAAACCTATCGATCACAAAATAACTTTAGATAAGTTTAGATTTAGCAAATATATCATTTAATTTACACGTAAAAAAAAAAACAATACTGTCGAATTACAAACGTTCTCCATTCTAAGTTCGCTTAAAATGTAACAACTTATTAAATGATTAAAAACATAATTACGTTCACAGAATCCGAAAATGCTAATGTTTAACATGGGTTCTCAGAAATTCTCTATTTTTTTTTTCATTTGTAAAGCATTTAAGCGCCTTATTTTTTTTATTTTCTGTTTCTTTATGCTCTCGATACGTGTCGATTTATTTTAATATTTTTTTAACGACACAGATTATATCAATAAATTTATACATTTGCAACAAAACCAAATACATATAAATAATAAGATTATTATTTCACTTTTGTTTAAAAAATTAAACATAATTGTTTATATTCAGTTCACATATTATTTTTAAATTATATACTAGTTTTTTTTTTTTCACATTTATATATGTAAGAGGCGACTAAGGAACTAAATGGTTAAGGGATAAGCAGCAACGTCCCTCTCAAAACATCACCAAAGTCTAAGTACAGTTGCCCACTCGCCTGTCAAGCGTGGCTACTACTGATAAAACTCCCCTTATTAGGCAGGCCTATGTCCAGTAGTGGACAATTAACCACTGATAGGATGATAACGACGATGTATGCAAATAGAAAAAAATTATTCGTTAAATGTATTGGTAACCACAAAATTTGTAATTGGCTACTTTTTTTTATTCAAATATTAAAGTTTTTCAAATATCGAAGAAGGTTCCTTTAAAAAGAACAATTGTAAAAGTTGGCCAGTATAAAAAAAAAACAAGAAAATATTAGTTTACAAATAGATATTAATAAAACTTACATAATAAAATATGAAAACCCGCGCGCGACCTTGCATAATTAAGTGACACCACACACTTTGCATTGGATTTGCATGCACTTATAATGGTTGCGAAGGATAAATTAACCGTTTAGATAAGAAATTATGTGTGGTCACAGCTATATTTGATAACTGTATCAATTATATGTTATATCTTAAAAATAGGTTGCACATTTAATATTTTTTTAATTAGTGATAATGGAATGGTCACCAGTGAAACCGGCATTGGCCCACCATGATGAATTCGACAAGAATTAACCATGATGGTTTCCATGTGGTATCGGCATAGAATAGACCTCCCCTTCCTTCCTTTCCCGTGTGTGTTGTTGCCAGTCCGCCTGCCAAGCGTGGCAACTACTGGCAAAACCCCCAAGGATATATAAGTATATATATACATGTTTGTATAGATGTTCGTATGTTCATTAGTCGGTAAAATGGCTTAACTGAATTAAAGACACGGATAGGTTATAATCCTGTTTCAACTTATAAAACATGTTACTTTATACACTAATGCAAGCTGAACCGCAGCATACAACTAGTATGAAATAACAGTAAAATCTCTAAACCTTATAAACACCGTATCACATTCATAACCCCATTCTCTTGTAACATATTAAACCCATCAATTTAACCCATTCATGTCGACTTATAAAAAAATTATATCAACTTTTTAATCGCGCCATTTGAACAACAATACTTTTAGTACTGTCCTATTTGCTATTCGAGTAGTATTGTGAAAC
Organism: Galleria mellonella; assembly: GCF_026898425.1. Lineage (NCBI taxonomy): Eukaryota > Metazoa > Arthropoda > Insecta > Lepidoptera > Pyralidae > Galleria > Galleria mellonella. The sequence goes on along the minus strand of NW_026442176.1, from coordinate 3,899,652 downwards.
ACATTACTGTCCTTTTATTACATTGTTGGATAATGAGAGCGTATATTTGCTGTTATACGTCTTAAGGATAGAGTTCCCATGCGTTTTGCTTACGTGTAGGTACAGGCGGCAAGAAAAGTGTGTCAAACTGATTTATTGACTTAGAAAAAGAAAAATTTATTTATATTTTTTTCTATTTATTTGTGTGGTATAATTTTTATTTGCCACCGTACCTTATGGTCCCGGCATAGAATGGACCGACCCTTCTTTTCTTGTGGGTTTCGTAATAGGCATCCCTTTTAAAACGTCGCAAAGCCTAGTGAAATAAAATTCCATTCTTATCCCCCATTGGGAAAACGTTGATAGGAACAAGTGGAAATGGCCAATGTAAATAGGTCCATGGTGTAAAAAAGTGTTGTAAATAGGACCGTCGAAAAATAATTGAATAAATACATATGAACTTTGATATAAATGTTGCTGAAATAAATAAATGTCACACAGCGCCACCTAGCCTCAATTTAATCAGAGCTTGTACTGTAAATACAAATTGCATCGTCAATGTACTGTAATACTTTTTTTTTTATATACAGAAAACACCCAAACCAATACAAACAGACATACTTACGTAGATAACTGTTTTAACTAATAATAAAGCAAAACAATTTGTTCGCTTTAACGCGCTAATCTCCACAATTACGGGTCGGATTCGAACAATTATTTTCATTAGATAGCTCATTTTTTGAAGAAAGTTGGTTTGGTTAGAGGAAAAAAACCATCGGACTCGGTTAGTAGTATATAATTTGAAATGTTTTTATACGAGTCTTACATTTTTCTATCTATCTGTACTCGATAACAAGATTAATTACACCTTTATTCACCCGGTGCACTGCGTAGGTGCATTCACATTGTTGCGTTGAATTTCGAAAATTCAGTTAACAGTAAGTCAATTCCGAACTTTAAAGTCGGTTCACACACAACTGATGCCGTTTTGTTAACACTGCCACATCGAAAACCATGGTATTTGCATTATAAAATTGCAAGTACGATCTCTATCGGTCCAAGTCCAAGTTACTCGAAAACTGCGAATCTGTATCTATATTTAATACTCATTCATATATTACCAGCTTAAGTGGTAATTTCAGATTTTTTTTCTACAAAAATACATCTAGTTTTAACCTCGAAGAATAGATATTACAAATTTTTAGGTACGAATACAAAATATTATAATATTTAACAAACATTAAGATAGATTATATTTAATATCAAAATAGAGGGGAAAGGGATTGTTAATAATGGAGACTGAGAATCCAATTGCTAGCAATATACCCAACCAGGTCGATCACCTCGCGGTTCCCCCTGGAAACTATCATGGTTAATTCCTGATGAATTCATTATTTTGGGCTAACTGGCCTGTTTTCATTCTCATTTATCACCCTTCACTGGTGCTCCGCCAGCGTATCTCGTTAGCGCAGGCGGGGCTGACATACCATTTTCACTCATTAAAAATAAATATCAAAACAAAGTAAAAAAAAAAATCCATAGCTCTGAAATATTATATTTGGATTAAATATTATATTGTAAAAATCATAAATGTATAAATGTATACCATAATTATTAAAGAAATGAACACGTCTATTATCAGTATGGTCACTATAAATATTGATAAGTTTTTATTAGTTTTTATTGTTTCAATCAGATAACCACTTATAAAACAGTTGTCGAATAGGTGCTTCCGTAAATACATAATAACATGCGATCTCACAACTTGCAGTGGAACGACTGCATTATAAGACTTGGCAATTTTTTTACATTTTATGTTTTTGATGTAATTTCTTCTACCGCCCCGATCCGAACTACTCGACCGTCCATGTACATATACAAAGCATTAGTCTCGAGTTACTGCTTACTCCCACTCAACCGTTATATCTCGGAAACCTATTTGTAATGCCTTAAGCATTGTTTACTTAATACTCGATGATGTCATACTAAGTGTTTGATAATGAAGGCGGTTGTTTATTTGTGTGTAGTGAAAATACTATTAACTAAATAAAAAAAAAAAATATGAATACTAGTGGACGTTTATGTATTTTAGACCTTGTTATGATATTGTTAGGGCCGTTTTTTTATTGACCAAACAGTATTTGTCAACCTTTCGACCGCAACCCCCACGCGAGGGTCGCGGTCTCAACCCAGTAGAAGATAAAAACCAAGGGTTGTTTTTACACTACAATAAAATCCAATAATTTCAATAGGATCGTTGTTTATTAGGGTTCCGTACCGTAAGGTACCGTCCGTCTGTCGCAGCGCTATATCTCAGCGTCTAAAAATGATATTAATTTAAAAATTTTAATAATTTTAAATATCATTAGCCCAATTATTGAAAAGAAATAATACTTTTTTTTTTGTTAGTTTAAAAGTACGTCTAGTACGAGTTCGCAGTCATATAAAGCTACTTAATTTACATATTTTAAAACCTTTTTGTAATTAGTTTAAATAATAACGAAGAAGGTTTTTATTATTATTATTATTTTTATAATGGATAAATTAATAATGTCTCTTAAAAACCGACTTTTTTTTTATACCGCTGAGGTGCCAAACAAGCATACGGCCCACCTAATGGTAAGTGGTTACCGTAGCCTATGAACACCTGCAATAGCAAAGGTATTACGCGTGCTTTGCCGACCTTGAAGAAACCTCTTTACCCTCCTTTTGAAGAATTCATTTGGGACAGTATACGCTGGCGGGGCACCAGCGACAGATGATATGTATATTGCTATATACATAACCTCCCCTCTTCCGAATGGAGGGCTACCTAAGGTATATTGCTAGCACTAACTGCTCTCCACCTCTGTTTACGACATACGCTCCTGTGCTCTGTAATTTTACGGCCATATTTCACCAATTATTTTATATTCTAAGAATTGTATGTCTCACTAAATAAATTAAAACAAAATAAAATTTGGCTCATAAAGTAGAAAACGCTTAATATATTTAATCTTTAATAATGTAATTTAAATTAACAATCAGTTTCCATTTGTTTCAGATACAGCGGGGATGAACTTCTCGTTCCACAGTAATCTTTCCTGGTATGTACATTAGTAGAAGTATGGCATTAAAAAACTCAATAATTTATCTCTAGATACAGAATTCATTGAAATTTTTAGCATCTGATAAGGCCGACCAAAAAAGAAGACTCATTTTTAAAATTCAAGCAATATGAGTTTCTTTGTTCTACCATATCTTCTAAACTCCTTAATAGTTTTAAATATATGGCTAGAATTAATAAAGAAAGAAATAATTAAATATATCGTTAGAATCTCCATACCATGCTGAACGTGGCTATTTTTTTAATAAATCGTTTTTGCAGAACAATCGTGTTTTTTAATTTGCGAATCAAAAGATGTATAATTTTTTCCAAAAAATATGGATTAAAAACGACAAATAATTTTTAACCTCATATACTTGGATTTATAATGGTAACACAGGAGTTTATTGATTAATTAGTCATTAGTTTTGTGACAATTGATGACATTAAATTGTATTACGTTGTGTTGTAACGCTTGTGTTCTAAATTAAAATATTTTCACTGTGACCACGAAATATCACTCATTTATATGTGTATTTATTTATACACACACACACACACACACACACACACACACACACACACACACACACACACACACACACACACACACACACACACACACACACACACACACACACACACACACACACACACACACACACACACACACACACACACACACACACACACACACACACACACACACACACACACACACACACACACACACACACACACACACACACACACACACACACACGCACGCACACACGCAGCAAGCACGCACGCACGCACGCACACACACATACATGGCTCAGGGCTCACAGACACGTTCGCGTACTCGTACACACACACATACGCACAAAAATAAAGTAAAATTTTTATACAAGCCTATATTTGTTTTGGCCATTCTCATATTTCATTTTTAGTACTTTACTTTCCATCTAAGTAGACGTATATCGACCAAGTACGTTAGATACTTATGTAATTTTAATGTCGCTTTCTCACCCGCCAATTTCGCACTATGATAAATCGTAAACTATATAAAGCTATATTTGCAACGTTTCTCGTTATCTCGCGCGTTCGACGCAAACGACACGGAAAATCGAACGTAGACTTCCATTACCGGTATTAGGGCACGGTACGCTCGTTCCACGATCACTATCGGCCTGATACCGCTAACCCGATGGATCATGGGCTGACTTATTTTATTTATAGCAATCTAGGCATAGAATATCTTTAAAGATGCATTTTCTCTAATAAAAACCGTATATATTACTTTATCACAATTCAATTGCCAGAGGAAGACATTGTACAAAAGTCGTTTGCTTGGACACCTCTGTCCCATTCGTGTTTACTACCGTGAAGAAGTTGAGTTTGGATGATTATGTTTCAGTTTGAAGGGTGGGATATGGCAGTAAATTTACAGGGTACAGAGGCATAACTTAATCCTCTGGAATAGCAACGCATGGGAGTATCATGGGCAACGTAGTATACTTTGTTATGTCTACGGTATTGCTCGTGTCTATAGGTGGCGTCTACCACTTTCTATCAAGCGTCAGTTTGTTTGCCACTCTAAGTTGCATATAAAAAAAAGAAAAAAAAATCAAGTTTGCCTTGCTTTTTTCGATAAACGCATTTATAAACACACCGATCTGGTAGGGATATACACATATTAATATCTATATATTTGTAATTGCAATTACTATATATTTTTAATAGGTAAAAATGAAATAGTTACTCAGTACTATCAGTAGATACCGGTGGAACACTAGTAAGGGATGATAGGTGATAACGAAGGAATCATATAAGGAAGGAAGTGATAACGGAAAAAAAAAAATAAGAATTCGTAACTATGATGAATTCCGGGAGGAACCACTTGGAGGTTGACATGTGGGCAATTTGCTAGCAACGGACTGACTTATTCAATCTTATTAAGGGACACGATGTAGAAAATTAAATCTACCCTACATATAACAAATACAGATTCTTTTATCTTCCAACAGACAATACCGGAAAGTGTAACTTGATGATGTCTGGACAGTACTTACATAAAGAAAAAAATACCGGAAAACGCTCGGAATGTACCGGAAACATTTTTGATGCACAACCAATTCTATTAGGAAATACGGTTTCTGCAGAGCACTGGGACAATGTGAGATATGGACGTCCCCTGAATGTGTTATGTCGTGTCATGGGGCGAAGGGCTCAAGCGATAAGAGGTGCGTGAAATATTTACTTATTTATTTAAATTGCTGTATAGGTCCCGACAGAATAGGCCACCCTTTCCTTTTTGTGGGTGTCGTAAGAGGTAACTAAGGTAACTTGTGGTCGAGGGATGAGCAGGAGCATTCCTCTTAAAACATGACCAAACGTCTAACTACGATTGCCAGCCCGCTTGCCAAGCGTGGCAACTACTGGCAAAACTCTCCCAATTATGGAGGAGACCTATATTCAGCAGTGCACAATTAATATCTGATATGGTATTTAAATAAAAATTATTATTTTAATAATTATACTTTTATTAGATAAATCCACATAGTCTCAAACTAAACAGAGCTTGTACTATGAATGAAACAACTCATAGACATATGTAAATACTTTTTTTTATATTATTAAAAATAGAAACAGAAAAAATCAATCTTGTTTTAAATAAATTATAACACGAGTAAGTATTTTTTAATTGTCAATTTTTTATGCTGAACATTCGTAAGAAATTTAGTTACTCTTCAATGTTATTATATCCTTATTAATTTGACCACCTATATAAGGTGGCGTTTTGATTTCAATTCAGATACATCTCTTTGTACACTAGACTTTAAATTCATTTTTAGTAATTTTTTAATTGAGTAATTTTCAATCGGAAGCAGTTCCATATTGGATTGTAATTTTTATATCACACGAATTAATTTGGTTTGTTCGTAACTGTAACTCAAGAGTCGTTTTTTCTTTAATTTTTCGAACTACTTTAAGCGTGAATCTCTTGTAACTTGGCCCACAGTAACGGGGTCGCGGGAATGTGTATTGTCCGGATTTCCGGAATCCACCGGATTCAATCTCTATTCGCCATTGTTTATTTGTTTATGACAAATTTGGCATCTTTTCCTAATATTTTCTATACACTGAATTAAATTTATATATCGAGCACCTAGTTCTTAATTATATTATAAACACGAAAGTAAATTCGTTTGTTACCTTTTTGGCATCATAGACTCAATCAATCGCCATGTAATTTGCCATACACGTAACATTTAGCATTAAGATGGCCATGGACTATTATTTAGAAGAACCCATTATATAGATATCGAAACAATACTGATATTACCCATGCCAGGCAATAGACAACTACACAGCTAAGTGAAAAAAACGTTCATGCTCACATTTTTACTTTATCCGAGAAGTAAATACTTTATATTATTCTCAATTTCGTGTATAATATAGTATATTTAAGTATATTTGATATTTATATATATTTATTCATTTATATATGTAATTTTAGTATGTATGTATATCAATAATTAGTAGTACCGCATTCGAATATTCTAACACTTCCCTATGGTTGACTGGGAGAGAATGCTTTGAGCATTAATTCCGCCATGTACACATATATGTACTAATGAATATATAAATAAATAATTGGACACCACGTCTACTTGTATCAACTGATAAGATGTGAAAGATTTTTATTAATTTTAATTAAAAGCACACCGAATGAAATAGTACGAAATGGCCACCCATACAAAATTGCTTAACTTAATCTTTCAACCAACGAACGCAGAATGTCTTGTGATTGGTTTAGATGTACCAATGTTTTAAACACACCTTTGGAATCACTATTATTGTAAAAAGATCCCCTAGAGCCCTCAGTAAATCAACAAAACCCAACAAAATGACCGACCAGATCTTAAGTCGTGTGGTATTAGCTCTCTCAGTAGCCAAGAAGCCCACAATAAAATCGACACCTACAATCCCCGCTTATCCATTCAATTGATTGTGACTTCTTTTGTTAGATATATCTTTTATAGTGTAATACGACCATATTGTATTTTCAATTTGGATTATGGTTGGACAATTTAAACGCTTATAAAATTTTAAATTATGTATATTTAATGTAGTCACTAGGTTTTTTTTATACAACTTAGAATACCTAAGCTGACGGTCTACCTGACGGAAAGTGGTAACCGTCGCCTATAGACATGAGCAGTATCATGTACATAACAGAGTATACTGTTTCACCCTTGACACCTCCTATGCGTTGTTATTCCTGAGGACTCAAGTATTATTTCTCTGTACCCTGTAAATTCACTGCCATATCCCACCCTCCAAACCGAAACACAGCCATGTAAACACAACTGCTTCACGGTTGAAACACAAATTGGATAGAGGTACCCAAACAAACGACTCCCTCGGGTTTAATTGGAGAAGAAGAAGAAATATTGAGAAACGACTTCATAATAGCTGAAAGATAATAGTAACAGCACGACTTAGTTACTTTTGAGTGTAAAATAATTCTGCAAGCATAATTTCGTATTCGTTTGCTATTATTGTAATCAGAAGCTTATCTCTAATATTCATTAATATCATAGTCATATTTTTTTTATATAACACAGGTGGCAAACAAGCATAGAGCCCGTCTGATGGTAAACGGTCACTGTAGCCTATAAACGCTTGCAATACAAGGGGTGTTACGTGCGCATTGCCTACCCTGAAGAAACCTTAATATATTCTTTTTGAAGAACCCCATAATGTGGTCTCTAAGAAAAACCTCGGCAGGGAGCTTTTTTTAATAGTTGAAAATGGAATAGAAAACCTCGCTCGCGCTATCGGTATACACCGACGAGGCACCAGTGGAGGATGATAGCTGAGGATGAATGCAGGTCACTTGGCCCATCATGATGAATTCGACAAGAATTCGAAAAGAGGGTACATTGCTAGCAATGGTGCTATTAGTCATTTTCACTTCATTTTTACGTACTTTCTAAATTGCAAAATTATAGATATTTTACAACATATCCAGACTAACTTATATATTAACGCATAGTCTATATCTTTAGGAACGTGAAAATTTTTATACTCCCTTTTTTTGCATATATTTTTCTAAGAAAGGATGTTTAAACGCCTGATTCTTTTTTGTTAGCCAAGAAAGCGTCAACAATAAGTTGATTCATGTTCTCTATTCGTTCGTTGGTTATTCGTTATAAAAGTCATACAAATTAGTCTCCGTCTTTAATTTGATTATTTCCAAAATTACATCATAATAAATCCTAAACATGGTCCTAGATCGAAGCCGGATGTGAAACTGATAAGGATTAGCTATTATTTTGTGGAATATAATTAAACTAGAAGAATAAAAGACGAATTTATTAAAATCAAGATAGTGTTTACCTACAGTGGATGGATTGAGTGTATTTTCAGTGGTGTTAAGTCTTTATTTATTCATATTTAAATATAACCCAGCACTCGACAGGTAATATTTAGTGTAAATAAAGGATTTTTAAAAAGGTTAGTAAAAAATAATTACACTATTTATCTGTACCGTTCATTTTACTTACATAAAGTTTCTACCTATTGTAGTGTGAATAATTTTTGTTTAACTTAAGTTTTGCTGTAATTAAATCTAAATAATACTTAAATTAAGTATAGTAAGCATTAATGCTACATTGTTTGGATTATTAAATGAATAATTATAGTGTAAATTGTAATAGTTATTCACGTATAATTATTGTGTAGGTAGATATATTTTACTATTGTATCTGATTCTATTGTTCTATTATAGTAAAATTTTATACGATTCTATAGGGTTATAATATACATATTTAGCAGATTAGTGAACTATTTACTGTTTGTATGATTCTATTAATAAACTGAAGTGGATAAGTTATACAGTCACGTATCAAGTATATCTCTGTAACTACGTAGTGCATAATTCAATAATTTGAATTTGTCCGATATTGAATACTTTTTAAATATTATTCCTATATACCTATTAACATCTGTACCTATACTATAAATATAACATATCGTATTATAAAGCTATTTAATTGATTGAAATATTATTTGCTCATTGTACCAATAATATAGTAATATAGTACCAATATAGTAAGGATCTATTGTGTGCCTTGTTTATTACATTTATTAATTTATTTTTTATTTGTATAAATTCCAGGTCGACAACACGCGAATCCCAGAATGGCCGAAGAAAGGGAATTAGTTAAGAAACGTGGTAGTTTTAAAGGTCGTTTAACTGCATTTATTAACTATTTACATTCGCTAACTGACGAACCGTTAAGTCTTTCGGATGCTAGAGAATTACAATTGCGTATGGGTAAAATTGAGTCGTTGTATGAGCAATATGATCAGGTACAGTTGCGTTTAGAGTGTATTGTTGATAATATTGAAGAGCAATTTAAAGAACGCTCAGAATTTGAATCACAATACTTCAAAGCAATTGCTCAAGCTCAAGGTTTGCAAAATATTAATGAAGGTTCTATGAGTAGTATAGGAAGTGACAAGGGTACTCGCATGAGTAATCATAAGCTCGTTAAACTACCCACCATCCAGTTACCAAAATTTTGTGGGTCGTACGACAATTATCTTGAGTTCAGGGACACTTTTACTAGTCTTATACATAATAACGATGAAATAGACGAGATAAATAAATTCCATTATTTACGTGCATCTCTGGAAGGTTCTGCTGCTGTGGTAATCCAATCAGTTGAGTTTTCATCTAAAAATTATGCCGTTGCGTGGAAACTCTTGTGTGATAGGTTTGACAATAAACGTTTACTAATACAAAATCACGTATCGTCTTTATTCAATATTGAAGTTATTACAAAGGAGTCATCTGTAACTTTAAAACGTTTGATTGATCAGGTAAATAAAAACCTACGAGCACTTGAATCGTTAGGTGAACCTGTAAAACATTGGGACACTCTTCTAATTTATATTATTACTCACAAATTAGACAACAAAACCTTTCGGAAGTGGGAGGAATTTAAAGGACGTATGGAAAAGGATGCCTCAATAACATTTGACATCTTTTTACAATTTATACGTAGTAGCGCTGACTTATTTGAAACATTAGAGCTATCACGTGTTAGTCAAATTAATTCGACTCATAAATCTACTGGTAGACTAAAATCTATGGTGTCGATACAAGGTGGACATACTAATCAAAATTCCAATACAGCTGAATCACATCAACGTGTTTGTCCTAAATGTAAGGGCGACCACAATTTAGCAAATTGCCCTCAGTTCCTTGCCTTAAGTATTGAAGCGCGACTAAAATTACTACCAAGCTACAAGGTATGTTTTAATTGTTTCCGCGCAGGCCACTTTGCCAATCTATGCAAAAAATCAGGCTGTAAAATATGCAAGCGAAGACACAATAGTCTCATTCATGTAACTAGTGATCAGCCGGTACGTAATGAAAATAAAATTACATCTGTGAATACACCCTCAGCATCTACATCATCTGTGGCTTCACATAATGTAGCTTTGACCACACACATATCTAATTATAATAAAGTTCAGTGTGATGTGTTATTATCTACTGCCTTGATTAAATTATATGACGACAACAATCGCGAACACATTGTTCGTGCTATACTAGATAGTGGTAGTACATCGAGTCTCATAACTGAGACACTGTGTCAACGTTTAAATTTGATGACTTGTAAGGTAGATAAGTCAATTTTGGGTATAAATAACGCAACATCATGCGTAGGCAAAAGTTGTCATGTACAAATGACGTCATTAAATAACAATTATTCCTCTGAGGTTCAGTGTTATGTTTTGCCATCTATTACTAGTAATATACCTAGTCACGAAGTGAATATTTCTAATATTGACATACCAACTGATATTTGTTTAGCGGATCCTACGTTTTTTATACCTGCTCATGTTGACATTTTAATCGGTGCTGATCTCTTTTGGGATTTGGTAGGTACGCGAAGAATAACATTAGGCAAGAAAAAGCCTGTTTTATGTGAAACAAAATTAGGATGGATAATTTCAGGTCCTATTTTTAGTCATCATGTCACAACTACAGACGTAAGTGAATTAAGATGCAATTTAAATAAAATCGATTCTACTTCAAATCAGGATTTCGATGATATTCGAACTGATCTGACACGGTTTTGGCAGCTTGAAGAAATAAACTCCAAACATAATTATCTGCCAGAAGAAAAGAAATGCGAGGAGCACTTTATCGCGAATACAACTCGTCTCGATGATGGTCGTTTTTGCGTCCGTATACCACTCAAGCAAACTTCTTCTGTCTTAGGAGAGTCAATTCAACGAGCTGAACATTGTTTATATTCTTTAGAACATCGATTAAAGAGTAAGCCTAATTTAAGTGAAATGTATCACAGTTTTATGTCAGAATATGAGTTGCTTGGCCATATGTCAAAATGTGAACAACCTAAACTAGAACAAGATGAGTACTTTATACCCCATCACGGTGTTATGCGTGATAGTAGTACAACTACGAAACTTCGGGTTGTATTCAACGCTAGTAGCCCTACCACGTCAGGTGTTTCTTATAATGACATCCAAATGATAGGTCCTATTGTTCAAGACGATTTGGTGTCAATACTACTCCGTTTTAGGCAGCATAAATATGTTTTGTCTGCAGATGTAGAAAAAATGTACAGGCAAATTATTGTCCATCCATCTGATAGACATCTGCAGCAAATACTTTGGCGTAGTAATACAAACAAGCCGATACAAAAATTTATATTAAACACGGTGACATATGGCACATCTAGTGCACCATTCCTGGCTACACGGTGTCTTAAACAATTAAGTATCGAATGCAAAAATGACAAAATTGCAGAGATCATCGAACATGATTTTTACGTTGATGATCTTTTAACAGGAGGTGATGATCTGACTGAAGTTCAAGCTATCCGTAAGGAGGTCACTGATGTACTTGCTTCGGCTTGTATGCCATTAAGGAAGTGGAAATCGAATGAACCTCGATTGATTATAGAGTCTCCAAATAATAATATTTCTTCAATTGATTTAAATATTGGGCACAATGATGATGATCCAAATAAGTTATTAGGTCTCAGTTGGCATGCTAATTCTGACGAACTATGTTTTCCCATAGGTTCTTTAATCCCTGATGGCAATACTAAACGTGATATTCTTTCATCAATTGCACGAATTTTTGATCCATTAGGACTTTTGGCTCCTTGCATAATTAATATGAAATTGCTGCTACAACAGCTTTGGATTCAAAAATTATCTTGGGATGAACCATTAAATTATGACCTTAATAAGAATTGGAAACGTATTCGTGAAGCTTTACCCCTTTTAAACAAACTTCGTATTCCAAGAATTGTTATTTGCGACTCACATAAATTGCTAGAATTGCATGTATTTTCAGACGCGTCAGAACGTGCGTATGGAGCTTGCATTTATGTTCGTAGTGTTAGTGATTTTGGAAAGGTTTTAGTTCGGTTGTTGATGGCTAAGAGTCGAGTAGCACCGATCAAACCAACCACAATCCCAAGGTTGGAATTGTGCGGTGCATTGATAGCAGCTCGACTTTATGACAAAGTCGTCACTTCGTTGAGGTTAAAAATAAATAAAGTTTATTGCTGGACTGACTCCACCATCGTTTTAAGTTGGTTACGTATGCTACCTTCTAGACTTCAGCCGTTTGTACGCAATCGCGTTGCCGAAATCTTAGAAAGGACAGAAAACTGTACCTGGCGACACGTACCAACTGATGAAAACTCAGCAGACCTAATATCTCGTGGTGTGGATATTAGTAATCTGCAGAGTTTGGAACTATGGTGGTCAGGTCCTGCATTTCTTCGTGATGACTTTGTGAAGTGGCCCCCTCAACCAAAACATGTCGAAGTTTTACCTGAGATTAAACAAGACCATTCTTTAAACGCTATTGTACACGACGTAAGCTCAAGAAGGCTCATTGAATTTAATCGCTTCTCCAATTATTTAAGACTCGTGCGATCGGTAGCCTATGTTTTAAGATTCATAAATTCATGTAAAAGGCTGCCAGAAGTCTCAATATTTTTAAGTGAAAAGGAATTGCGATATTCCTTAATTTTAATAATTTCAAATTGTCAATACGAATCCTTTCCCGAGTATAAATTACTTTTGAATAAAGAAAGCTTGCCTAAAAAAAGTCCACTCTTAAAATTTAACGTATTCTTAGACGAAAATAATATAATGCGTGTTGGAGGTCGTATTGACAACTCAAATTATTCTGATGACAAAAAACACCCTATTATTTTACAGTCCACTCACATTTTTACAAAATTATTATTCGCATTTGAGCATAAAAGATTATTACATGCTGGTCCTCAATTATTGTTGGCGTCCATTAGGGAAAGTTATTGGCCCATAGGTGGTCGAAATTTAGCAAAGACTTGCTATCATAATTGCATCAAATGTACACGCATAAAGGGTAAGGTCGTTACTCCTTTGATGGGAAATTTACCACAGCAGCGTCTTCTTTCCGGTGGTTATCCTTTTATGACTGTTGGTGTTGACTATGCAGGCCCTATTATGTGCGCAAATCGTCAAGGTCGCGGTTGCAGACTAGTAAAAGTGTATATTGCGGTTTTTGTGTGCTTCACGACTAAAGCCATTCATTTGGAGCTGGTGGGAGATCTAACGAGCAACAATTATTTACTGGCTTTACGACGATTTATTTCACGAAGAGGGAAACCCGTTAATATTTATTCTGATAACGGTACGTCATTTGTTGGTGCATACAACGACTTATCAAAATTTCTAAAGGCTAATTTTAATTCTTTAGGCGAAAGTGCAGCAAACGACGGTATTAATTTCCATTTTATTCCGGCGTATGCGCCACATTTCGGAGGCCTCTGGGAAGCGGGTGTCCGTTCGACCAAGTACCATTTACAGCGAGTGTTGGGTAATTGTACATTAACTTACGAAGAGCTTAACACTACACTTGTACAAATTGAAGCCGTATTAAACTCTCGACCACTAACACCACTTTCTTCGGATCCAGCAGACTATAATCCACTGACCCCAGGTCATTTTCTCATTGGCCGATCACTCACATCCTTACCAGAACGAGATTATCGATTATATTCCACGAATAATCTTACACGATTCCAACGCATTGAACAACTTCGTCAACATTTTTGGACTAGATGGAGTAAGGAATATATTGCAGAATTACAACAACGCGTTAAATGGCGTTCCTGCAAGGATAATTTGAAGTTGGACACTTTAGTAGTGATCAAGGAGGATAATCTTCCGCCGTTGAAGTGGAAATTGGGAAGAATTGTGGAAGTTCATCCTGGACCTGACGGCATAGTACGGGTTGCTGATATAAAAACGTCCACCGGAGTGATTCGACGGGCTTTTAGCAAGATTTGTCCATTGCCATCACTGTCTGGTTGAAGCTACGGCATTCAACGCCGGGGGGCATGTTTAAACGCCTGATTCTTTTTTGTTAGCCAAGAAAGCGTCAACAATAAGTTGATTCATGTTCTCTATTCGTTCGTTGGTTATTCGTTATAAAAGTCATACAAATTAGTCTCCGTCTTTAATTTGATTATTTCCAAAATTACATCATAATAAATCCTAAACAAAGGATTTCCTGAAATCCTTCGGAAACTGATAAAAATTTGGCGTGGACAAAAATAATAAACGGGTAATAAATTCACAAATTCATAGATAGATAACAATCATGTCTAGGATCGAGACTACGCTCTGCTACCGTTTTTATTTTATTTATTCTTTATTGATCATATTATAAAAATGTTTGATACAAAAGACGGACTTAATGCTATACAGAACTCTCGTTCAGTCAACTTTGCGGTGAAAAATATAGAAAATTGAATATTAAACTAACTCTTAGATTAAGAGACCGAGTAGATTTGTAAGTTAAATGTATTGTTTTGTTTTAGCCAACCGTTGCTGAGTAACAGCATGTTTATTATTTTAGACGAGGTTACAAACTTCGACAATAACCCTTTCGTTATGCAGTATATTTAACTGTATAGTTAACCACAAAGTCGTCATTAAGGATATTTAACTAAACTAGTTCCCAACTTATAAATACAAATAATACAGTTAATTCACCAAAAGCTATCGACTGATATAATATTTATTGGTAGTTATTACCCGTCGGTCATCAATCAGTCATATTCAATTAAACTCACTGTATCTCAATTTCGAAAGCACAAAATTGTAATGCCGCCCGCCTGGAGAATGCAATAACTTACCGACTCGCCTCATATCATTACAGCAATCTGACATTCGAGTATGACCTTTATATATAACGCAATACGATTTCTGTTGCCA
This sequence comes from Galleria mellonella, assembly GCF_026898425.1. Taxonomy (NCBI): domain Eukaryota; kingdom Metazoa; phylum Arthropoda; class Insecta; order Lepidoptera; family Pyralidae; genus Galleria; species Galleria mellonella. The sequence goes on along the minus strand of NW_026442176.1, from coordinate 3,884,270 downwards.
CCACTATCTTTAAAACTTTTTATCAACGTCAACTTGACGATTGGCATTTCGAAGTGACAACTCGATTCAGAAAAAGTCGATTCCACGTCGTGTTGCGAGTTGGCGATAAATAAGTTACATCATTGAACACAATCGATTGTAAATGCGTCTTCACTCACACGATGCTAGTTTTTTGTAAAGTACATGCTTTTTAAATGCAAACAATAAATCGATTATCGATACGATGTCAGATAAATTTTTAACATTAAGTTTAACAGTTGGATCGATTCTGAGGCGCATTTTCTCTAAACCTATCTAATATTTTAATTTGATAGGTTCACAAATTGAAACTAAATTTATAATAATTTTAACTTAAAATCTATTACAATCTTAATGCATATTGGTCTTAGGAATAAAGATTTTACTGTGATATCAAAATAAAATTTTAATTTTCGAAAGTTCGTTTCGACACTTCAAAATGGATCCCATTATTTCATTTATTTTTTAACCTTCTCTATTCTCATTAATTCATAATAAGATTAATATTATTATAATATTACTGGTAAAATATTGTAATAAGGTTGCCTGGAAGAGATCGCTATTTGGCGATAAGGCCGCCCATTGTTGCCTCTTAATATTGCTCTTATATAATTAAGTATTCATTTAATTTGTTTCCATATTGTTATATAGAGGAATTTCGGTGGAATATTGACTTTCATCACCTACTTCATCTTACACTTATGTGCTGGTTCAGGGCTCCCGTAATTCGTGTTATCGTTGTCTATTTTTCCTCGATTTATGTGTATGCATATAAAAACAATAATAATAATAATAAATAATAACCTAAACTCACCCCAAATAACCGAAGACTGTTAATATTTTTTATCACTGTCGTGGAGGTCGATGGTTGTTCCCGCGTAAAAAGTGACACACACGCGTTGTTGCACGGCACTCACACCAGAGGGCAGGCGTCTCCATATATCCCCGTAATGACTAATTTACAGGGACAATATATATTTATATGTGTGTGTGTGTGTTGTAGAATTGTGAAAGTGTGGTGCCGCGAAGTAAAAATATTGCAGATAAATTAAACACATATTATTAACCTTTATAATCTGTATCATTCTTTAAAGCGAACAATAGTTTTCATTCATTCATAGTTTCAATCAATACTCCGTTGGTTGATCTGTGAAGACTATCAGTCAATAAAAACATATCTGCTTATCCTACACTTAGCGTGAAGATAAATAAATAGACAGATATTATGTTGATTTAAAATTTCTATTCCCATTAGTATTCTGTGTTTATTAAAATTTCGACGTTTCTAGAAATGCGAAGCTTGCATGTTGCATATCGTGTTGAACCATCAGCCAATTAGAGGCTGAATGTGCTAAAACTTTAATGTTTATTTTCTAAGGCTATTTTAAATTGCACAAGTACGTATTAGCAGCGCATACAATGTTTCTTGCACTATAATCAAAAATCGCTTTGCTTTATACTACTGTAATAACGGACCAGTCAGATAATGTATCCATCTTTATGGGCCTTTAAATCTAAAGGAAGTAAATTCGAACTACGTATATCGCCCTGTGATCCTAGCATAGAATGGACCATCCTTTCCTTTTACCGTGGATATCATAAGGGGCGACTAAAGGAGTTCCTCTTAAAACATCATCAAAGTCTAACTATGGTTACAACTCGTCTGCCAAACGTGGCAACTGCTGGCAAAACCGCTCCAAAGGGAGGCTTATATTCAACAATGTACAGTTAACGGCTTACATGATGATACTACATGGCATAAGTTGACCTAATTTCCCAAAAAGTTCACTGACGAACTACTCAAAAAGTACCAAGATTAGTCAAAAGTAAATAATTGTACCACTGGTATCTGCCACAGCGTTATCTAATCCTAAACTAGGAAGAGCTGCTACTATTGGTTCTTTATTTGGTGAAAATGGAATTGCAACCCCATCTGTGCTATCGATATAATTGTGATAAAAATGCCTTTATTAAAGAAAGTTGACGTCCTCAATACCTGTCGCAGTATTAGAAAATTTCCTTCATCGTCACAGTCATCGTCCTCATACATGATTTAGAGTCAACCGTGCTTGGCTAAGGCTCGCATGGCTGAACATTTTACCCCCATAAAAAGGGAGATATCACATACGATATATATATATATATATATATATATATATATATATATATATATATATATATATAATAAATATGTTTATACTATATCGTCGTGTAATCCTGGCATAGAATAGGCCATACCTTCCTTTCCCGTGAGTGTCGTAAGACGTGACTTAGGGAGGGCGAGGAACGGGTAGCAGCGTTCCTCTTAAAACATCTCCAAAACCCAACTGCGGTTGCTCGACTGCACAAAAGTCGAAAAAGTCTTAAATCGTCACAAAAGTCACATTTGTGACGTTTTAGGACTTTTTTGACTATCCCTCAACCATTAAATTTCCTTAGTCGCTTCTTAGGAAACCCACGGGAAAGGAACATCCTTATGTTGGCTTTTATCCATTCAATAAAAATTTCTCCTGGACAAAGTCGCGGGTAAACGTTAGCCCTACTACTGTTAGAAACACATAAATCGGTAAAGATATCGTCATAGTCGTAGAATACTGACGGATCTTTATATTTAATATTCGTCAAATCCGTCAGTATTCTACGACTGTGACGATATAAAGATAGATATTGATACATACCTTTACGCAAAAGCTACTGAACGGATAGGAGGACTTTAAAATGGCCGAAGGACTAGGACACACCTAGTGTCCCTGTTAGATTCTGTTCTAACTTAAAATAGAGGATACATTTTTAAACTGATTCACACATAGAAAGCCACGAGATGCATCTAGTATTTCATAAATGCTAAACAGTCTGTAGCAAGCGACTTTTAGCACTAATTAAAACAGATAATGGCTACACCTTGAAAGCAATTGTAGCGATATTATTATCGCTACAATTAGATTTTATGAATGCGAATTGCTCTTTTACAATGCGATAAGAATGTAAATGAAATGGCCATAATCGGAATTAGCGCCATCTTTTGAAACCAGCTGTGAGTTTTACTTTTTATCGATTTGAAAAACCCTCTACTTGCGTAATAGTACTTTTGGTTACGTAATCACCAAAATTCACAATAATGTCTTTTTTTATACAACTTAGAATGTTGCCATTCAAGCTGACGGCCCACCTGATTAAAAGTGGTAACCGTCGCCTATAGACATGAGCAGTACCATGGACATAACAGAGTATACTGTTTCGCCCGTGATACCCCCGCATGTGTTAACACCTGAAGACTCAGGTGTTATTCCTCTGTACCCAGTAAATTCACGCCATATCCCACCCTTCAAATCGAAAGACAGCCATGCAAACACAACTGCTTCACGGTTGAAACACGAATGGGATAGAGGTCCCAAGCAAACGACTTTTGTACAGTCTCCCTCTGGTAATATATTATAGATAAAAATAATAATAAAATTTTGTTAATTTTATCTAATAAATATCAGCATGTCTTCTCTTGAATCTAATGTCTATATCAAATCATTCTATCGCCAACGACAATTTTATACTATACTCATGAAGCAACAGTTAGGAATTAGAATCGGTTTGCATTGGCAACCGACAACAATTACACTAATAACATCTATCAATAACGAACTATACTACTATATATTTAACGATATGGAACTATTATGTTGTTAGTATTGCAATTTGAACATACGAAATGTCTCAATTCCAATATCGATCTATTGGAATTAATTCAAGAGTATCCTACAAACGTTGTTTACCATATTTATTTAAACTTTAATGCATAGTGAAATTATGTACATATGGAGGACTTAACACCGAACGGTGTTCTCTACCAGACAATCATTGGGCAAACCGAGAAATAAGTAGATAGTGTAGGATTAGATTGAAGGAATATAAAGTACAGTAATATTTAATATATTTAAATATATTATAATTATAAGCATATAAATAGACTAATATAAATATACATATGATATATTAAATAAATAAAAATATACATGCATAAATAAGTACATACATAAATATTACTATAACAAACAATTAACTGCATTAGAAGAGCAAATGAAACAATCTATGACTCCAACACGGTAACCAGCAAGATTTAGTTTAAAGGGAAAGTGAAAACAAAAATTGTTCTATGTATACAATTTTTAACAAATCTACTAACGAAACTTGTCACACTATTTAAAAGGTACAGCAGTTGAAATGGCTGTCCGCTAAATAAAATTGGACACGAAATACGACGCCGCTACATTCGAGACTTGTGGTTTTTGTTGATTATTTTGTAATTAAAGATAATTTGAGGTAAAATTTCTAAATTGGCGAATGGTTATATTTATTTATTACCGATATAGTAACAATTTATTATAATGTATGTCTTTTTTCTCTTCTACTGTACGACTTTGTAGAAATACACATACTAGCAAGAAACATTGTGATTGTGTGAGTTATAATTCATTAAAAAAAAATCCCGTAATATATGTTACTTCATATTCATATATAATAACAGAAACCGCTCCACAATTTAGAACTTAACTTAAAATTATCCTTAATTATAAAATAACAAAAACCACAAATCTTGATCCTATCACCGTCTAATATTTCTTGCCTAATTTTTTTAGTGACCAACCACCTTAAATAGATTCTCTATTCTCAAGTGATACGCTTGATAACGCATTAAATTAAAAGCGATATTTGTTTTTAATTAAATAGATTTTTTTAATTCATAATGAAAAATACAAAGGATCGATACCGATACATCTATATCATCCATATAATTCTAGTTTTTCTATCTAAACAATTTGAATTGGAACTCAAATTTGAATTAGAATCAAATTTAAAACCAAATCACTTATTTATCTCATATGATAATAACTCTTATATTGCATACAAATTTTCCATTTATCAGTACGCTATAAATCAAGTCAACGTATATATTTGCACGATCCGTTTATCTTATTTGTATATCTAGCATTGAGTATTACGACCGAAACATCGGTAAGTACCTATATTGGAACGTTCCTGAATACTCGAACGCGCACCGCGGAATGAGTGCTCCGAATTTTAGGGCGAGTTCGAGTAACATTAGTATCGATTGTATATCGAGTCGGCTCACGTGCACTCAACTTCTTTCCCCTGTTCGTATCGCCCTCACGAAAGTTACTCGTAGAAATATCGGCGAATTGGTACTTTTGTATCGCGGCAGCCAAGTAGCGCTTAATGCGTTTTATATGGACGCTTAAGCAGAGAAAGTTGCTGAATGGCAATGAGATTAGGCGAGAAAATATGGACGAGTCAGCAATTTTAACTATGATTAATTAATGCAGTCACAGATTAGTAAGATCTCTTTTTGTGGCAGAAATAAATCTCTAAATATTCGTACCGAGTAATATAGTCTTTTATTTTTTTTGTGATTATAAAATTAAGAACATTTCATTCCCTAAGAGCTCTGTATACTATAATTTTAACTGTACAAAGAAATATTACAAACGCATAAAATTCAATTCATTGATTAATAGACAAAATAAATATTTAATAAGTATAAAACATATCTATCTTTGTCATTCTAATATCTAAATCATTGTCCACTATTTCTTATCTAAAATACTGGATATTGCTTATAAGAAAGTCACTTAATACCGAAAGACATTATGATTAATAACGGGACGTCTGACGGGCGTCCTCTTCAGCTCGCTAATGAAGAATGCCTCGCTTCGCTCTGTCACTCACCTTATATACTTCCCCCTCCGCCGTCACTTGATTGATGACGTGGTCGAGATGTCACAGCGATCTAGTTTCCCGCGCTAGTGATATAGGTGCGATCCTTAATATTATTTTATAAGATGTTAAATAAGATTATGTCGATATAAATTAATAATACATCACTCAATACTGTAATGATGATTTATTTAAATAATTTAGAATTAATTAATCACCATTAGATAGTCGTCAATAAGAAGGACCTCGTAATAGAATAACAATACTTTTATTTGCTATGATTTTGGAGGATTTTGGGTATAAACCATTACTTCTTATAAATTAAAAGTATCTTACAAAATCTACTTAGATCAAGTATGCAAATATTGAAAACAAAAATTACAATAGTTATATTTCCAAATGTTTAGTAGCATTAAATAACTGATTATTTAAGAATAAACATAACATAGTTCTCCCCCAAAAAGGGGGATTGATTGTTAGTAACTACCTCTCTTGGTAGGAGGGTAGGCAACCGCAGTTATGCTTTGTTGATGTTTTAAGAGGGATGCTGCTACCCATCCCTCGACCATTAAGTTCCTTTCACCTTTTACGACATCGGGACCTACGGGAACAGATAGCCTATTCTACGCCGGAACCACACGGCTTTACTAATTATTTATTAGCATTGGCATATGCCGACGTTATTAATCATAATCCTCAGGAAGGGAGGAAAGAGATTGTAAGTATTGGAGACTGAGAATCCCATTGCTAACAATATACCCAACCAGGTCGACCTCCTCGCGGTTCTCCCTGGAAACTATCATGGTTTTTTCCTGATGAATTCATCATGATAGGCTAACTGACCCTTCACTGGTGCTCCGCCAGCGTATCCCATTAGCGCAGGCGGGGTTACCATACCATTTTCACTCATCCATAGTCTTCAGGAATTACAACACTTGAGGGATACCATAGACTTCACAATGTTTTAGACAGCCTGCTGATATCCAACATTAGTATAAATAAAAAATGGACTAATTGCTTGAGTGTTTTGATTTGTTAATGATTTTATTTAGAGAGGTCTGTGTTAATTTTAATCAATAAGCTTTGTCGTTAAGTTCTATTAAAACAATCTTTTGTAATTCGCTTGAGGTTTGTGAACTCCACCTATAGCATTTTGATAAATAAGTGTCGTTGACATTTTAACACTTTAATTTATCCACATTCAAAAGTACCACAATTCTAGTGAAATAACGATCTTACATTTAAAATATAACGAATAAGTTTTACTGCACTCTCAATTCGACTTCAGCATTCGAAATTGTGGAATCGATTAATCGATTAGAGAAGTACGCCGCTTAAAATACTCTGACTTCATTTAAGTGTTATCTCAAAGGATGTTTGATTGATTAATAAGTATTGTTAACATTTTAATTAGGGCGTCCAAAACTAAATTTGAGTGAAATTTTAGTACTCCCAATTTTATATTTACATTTAAAATTTAACAAATAACTTTCACTGCACTCTCTATTAGACTTCAGTGTTGGAAATTGTGAAATCGATTAATCGATTAGGGAAGTACGTCCCTTAACATACTCTGACTTCGACTTCATTCAAGCGCCGTCTCATAACATTTTGATTAATAAGTGTCGTTGACATTTTAATTAGGGCGTCCAAAAGTCGAGTCGGAGCGACTCATTGTTTCCCTGAATATAATATCAGTATCATTATATAGATATTTTGATGTATACTGAAAAGGTTTTACTGCGGATGTATTTTATTTGCCGCTATAAGGTCTTATGGGATTAATTATTTTTTTATTAACTTTTAAGTAAGTATTTAGTAAGTAAGTAAGTAGTTTAATATCTTTTAAGTAAGATTAGGTATTTTATTTAGAACTAGCATTTACACACGTAATCACATCAATACATGGTCGAAAATATATACTAAACAGGATAAAATGTTCTCCATTCTGTATAGTACCAGTCTACTAAATTGCATAGTAATAGATTAAGCCGTTAAGACGTCAAGAAGGAACAAACAAACAAATAAACTCATTTTAAAATTTATAATATTAATAATGATTTGACATATCTTGACTATAAAATAGTAATATTAACGTTATAAAATGATGTATTATATAATCTAGTAACCAATTACAATGTCCCAATAATCGTCGCGAATGTGTTCCCTTTAAAGGAGGACATTAACCTTGCCACGTTGGCCAGGCGGTTTTTTACAGGGGGTATAATACAGGGGGCAAACAAGCATGTAGCTTACCTGATGGCAAATGATCACCATGAGCAATACCATGGATATAACAAAGTATAGTGTATCGTCCATGATAGCTTTCATGCGTTACCATTTCTGATGACTAAAGTGTTATGCCTCTATACCGTGTAATTTCATTTCCATATCCCACCCTTTAAACCAAAACATAGCCATGCAAACACAACTGCTTCACGGCAAAAATCTTAAATGCAGTTAAAAATATTAAGTCAATAATAGTACTTATTCCAAAATGTGACCTATTTTTTGTACTCGTAGTCATCAATATCTTTCACTATTCGTTAGAAAAATCTGAATTGAAATATAAACTCTACAATGCAATATTAGCTGTCTTTGTGACTAAAGGTAAACATGTTAGGAACTCAATAATACAAGCAATTACACGAAAATCTTAGAATAAATGTCTCCATTAAAATATTCGACTCACTCTTGACCGGAACTTGATAGTCCAATTCCACGTATTACGGACTCCAATAAAGATTTCCAAACTGCGAACTAAAAGAGAAACTCGTTAATGCACCGAGCGCGCGTACTGCTACAAATTTAAAATCGCTGTACTTGTGCACATAAACATTTTACCATTAAATACAAAGCCTGGGTGCTTCACGTTAAAAGTAACATTTAACTTCGTTAAAGCTGTAACATCTCACAAACAATGCCTTGCATATACGTAAACAAAGAAGAAAGTTAATTCCCTCTGGAAAAATATTAAAACGGCCGCCATAACGTCATTAGTGTTGCACCACGCACACGAGTTATAATTTACATTTTTACGAGCCGGTCATTCTGCTTGCACCCCGTTCGCAGTTGGCTTTGTGTTGAAATTGCCTTTATAGTTCTTTATTTAAACTATTGCTTAGCGTATGCAAAATTAGTTCTTTGCATCATAAGCACACACGCCCGGGATTGTTTTACTTCTCTGTTGTTTTTATTAATTCCGTTAAATTGTTATTTCCTTGTTCTATTTCAAATAATTAAACTTTATATTGTTTATTTTCGACGCTAATTGTTTTCTTTGTAGGTATGAGTAATATAGATATTGATCCAAAATCTATATTTTCAGTTCTGTTGGACATTGATAGCGGGAAACAGCTCATCGCCCATTTAGATAACGGCCATATCGGTCGGATATCTATTTTCGTATATGTTAAAAGTCTGTCCTTTAATATTATTTTTTGAACTTTATGGTCAACAGGTAAATAGTTAATCTAGATATATAATTAAAAATAAGTAATTAAAAAATAAAATATATATATATATAAAGATAAAAAATTTCTTTGAGATCACTGCCAGCTGGTAGGGTGCCTAGGATACTTGCTGCATTTCCACGCTGAATAGCAATGGAAATGCGTTGACCAAAGTATAGGCCAGCCTTCTGGTCACCAGAGGTTTCTACCAGCCGGCGTGAAATCTCTTTGAAAAGATTCATGACCTCGGGGCCCCACGGACCCAGAGAATAACAGACTTTTAGCATACTCATTATTAGACCAGTATATAGATATTTTAACTAAAATATATCTATAGATATTGCTATATATCACTCTATTACTTTGTAGTTTTCGTGCATTCAACATTGTTTAAGGTTTTTATATAATTTATTTTAAAGTCCATTTTATATACTATTTTGTTCATAGTCAATCAACCTATTGTTGTGCGTGGGTCTTCCATAGAGAAGGAGTATAGTCTACTTTATAATATCTATATTTATCAACAACATAATCATAGTCAACACAGCTCATTTTGATCGTTAAGGGCTATTATGAACAGGAAGTTACCAAATAATTCTCTCTTACGATCGCTCTTACAAAATAATTCTCTTGTCTGTTACTTTTAATGGACATGTCACTCAAGTACATACTCGATACAAAAATACCTTTTAAAATGCGAAGCATGACTCTGATCTGTATTCGTTACAATAAAGAATTTTACGCGTATAAACGTATAACAATTTAATCGTTTTCATTATAATTCTTATTCGATTTGTCACTGCAACTACGTTTTTATATAGTAACAATAATCGATTTATCTTATATATTACTTATGAGCTAATAATAGAGTTCATTTTTCTTTGTACAGTATCATACCTCGTCAATATATTATGGTGACAGCGACAGCTCAGAACGCGCCAGACGGTAAAAAATTGTCGAGACCGCGGTGATGTCATTCAATTCATACACATTCAAACATTAGATTTTGCCTTTTATATCATAGATTATATGTTTTAGGGAAGGTTGCTTATTTATGTGTGACATATTTGCTGGTAACGTACTTGTGTGTCGTTTGACTTTGGTATTTGCTTCCTGCAAAGAATAATTTATTCAAATTTATTTTCCCAGTTTGTTATTGATTTCAACAGGTTATTTATTTCAACAATTATATATGTAACATTGTTTTCCCTTTTAGTAAATTACTATAATTAGTAATTATAAAATGTTGTGACCGATGCCCATTAATTTTCTCCATACAGTAATCGTCGCCCCAATATAAAGATAAAGGTACCGAATAAAACCAAGTTACAAACGCAAACAGGACAAAGTCACATAAATCACTATGAAATGTTATCATTTAACACGCGAATAGTTCACGAGCGATTCAAAATATCCGAATCGATATACGATTTATATTACGAATTCGATGTTAACGTGGCGCAACACTGACGTCGATGATGTCATTTTGACAGGTGGGCGAGCGAGACGTTCCATTGGAATTTCAAATTTGGAACGATCTAAAAATTTGTATTAGTTATTTGTCAAGTTGCCTTTTAAGGAGAATAGTTCGCGAGTATACTTGTACATAGTTTATAGAGGGGATCTATGTTCAGCACTGGACAGGTAATGGTTGGAATGATAATGATTAAGATGATCATTCTTGCTAAATGTGATGAATAAAAATATCTACTTGTCAAGTTACTTATAAAAGACAAAAGTAAACCTTTGTCTTTTATTTTGTTTGCTAGTTTTTATTACTTTATTTTCACATATTTTGAGCTTATTTTGTTGACTCCATTTACAATCGCTAAAGTTTTCTCTTATGATGAACCCATTTTGATGAAATTCGCTTTTTTGGAACACCAATCTTAAATTGTTTTTGTTATGTATTCACATTTGCATACTTTGTATTTGAAGAAATTTCGCAATTATTCCAAGAACACAACGTAACAAAGGACGGCATTAGTGCAGCGGGTCACGTCGCGTGCAGGTCGCCGTGCGTATGCGCAGCGCACGCGAAATTATGTAACCTAATACGCTGACACACCTGGCTTTGTTTACATTATTCAGATAATTCCTTCTTTGTTTACCAGTAGTAAGTGTAGACTAGGTGACAGTCTGAGAATCTGTTGCTTACATTTAGGAATACAAACTTTAATAGTATAAACGCCAAGAAAATGAATATTAATTTATAAGTGACGACTTAATTTCTAATTATACTAAAATATTAATATTGTCATTCTAAATTGCATTAATTGCTGCAAAACGGCCTCTCCCTATCGGGGGATGTTGCCAGTAGTTGCTACGATTGGCAAACGAGTTGACAACGACAATTATTAACAATTAAATTTTTATAATGTTTTAAGAGAAACACTGCTGCCCATCCGTGCTTCACCGTAAGGTTTCATTATTCGCGTCTTACGACATCGACGGGAAAAGGGTGGCCCATTCTATGCCAGGATCGCACGGCAATATAATTCATTTAACAACAGCAAAACTGTACTTATCAAACATTATTTCACAAGAAAACAAGAAATGCTATGATAAGTTAGTGATTAAGGACATAAATTACTATAGAATAAGCAGGATGAATTGTAAATGTCATTCACGATAAATCATTAAGAAAAATCGCTGCCGCCAACAAATTGGACACCATCGAAAATTGTTCCGGCAAAGTCCCGAAATAACGCGATTAAGCGAATGAAAGGGCGAAACGAACAAAAGCAAATGTGATTACCGCATTGTCGGGCGAAAGAAATAAGCAATATTTCTTCTGCAGATCCGCTGCTAGCGGCCTTTTTAATATGCCCACTATCTGTTCTGATTTCTTTGTGCTCGTAAAAACATACCGATTTGCCAAATCCAATATCACAATTTAATTTGACATCACTAGTGTTCCTTTTAGCTTTATCGAATTATATTTAATTGAATTTCATAATAAGAGTTCTCAACTAATATTATTTATTTATTTATTGGATCGCCAACATAACATACAGCGAAGCATTTCAATACAATACAGTATCTAGTTGATTAGGTCCAACTATTCTTACATTTAGAAGCAATCATAGCATGCTTTGTGTTTGAGAAACATGAAAATGAACTTAAACTATTTAATGTCATTAAATTAATAAAGATATTATAATAATTTTTTTTTTTAAGAAATGCGTTCAAACTCAACTCACTAGCGGCATGTAAGGAATGCAATGAAACAACGCCCGTCAGTTAAGCTGCTATAATTCGAAATGGAAATGTACAAATCACTTGCATACTTATTCTACCCGCCGCCTTAAGATACAAATTATTATTATACCAGCCGTTAACTGTCCACTACTGAATAGTATAGTCCTCCCCTTTAAGCAGAGTTTTGCCAGTAGTTGCCACGCTTGGCAGGTGGGTTGTTAAGCTTTGGTGAAGTTTTCAGAAGAACGCTACTGCCCATCTTTCGACACCCACGGAAGGGGCAACCGATTCTATGGCGGAACTATACAATTAGTTATATAATTTAATTACCTATATCGACATATAGGTAATTAAATTGTGGGCTATTCGTGGGCCCGCGAGCTTCTTCATAGACCACATCATCGCTTTTCACCATGTGATATCGTGATTAATTGCGGAACCCTTCAATATTAAAAAAGTTTAAAAAACTATTCATTCACTCATATACTACACTAATAATCCGTACCGCAATTTATTACTAAACATTTAATTGGTCTAAATATACTAATGTTTAATTAGAATGATGATAAATCGTCAGTAACAGTAAAAACCCGGGTCAAAATCCGTTTTGTGGTGTAGAAAAAAACGGACAGCGATTTTATTTTATAATATCTATAAATAACTAGATCATCACAATACAATTTAAAAATAAAATTATTGTTCTGATGCTAATTCTATTTTCTACCTAATAATTTACTACTAAGACAAATAAAATCAAGAACACAATTCTACATATAAATATTTTTATTTATAACATAAGAGATCTCAACACCCTTGTCACACTTGATAAGCTGGGAGAATGTGACAAGCCGTCTGCAATTGTCAACGATCTAGCAAATATTACTATTCTGTACTTGAAAAACTTGCAAACAGCCAGCAAAAAATTATATTTAATCTCCGATTTGAATAGTTATAAAAATCTATTAAAGCTGAAATCACTTATTTTTCTTTTAGTTTAAAATCTTCATTTTTATATTACTAACTAACGAGGTAATATAGAAAACTGGTGTTAGATATTTGTCTTTGTAATCTGTTACACCTCCCTCAAACTAACGCTTGTAAACCTGCAATCTTAACGCAAATCCGCTTTTAAAGTGCTAATTATTTTTAATCGTCAGCTTACCCCTGGAGTTTTTGTATTTCGCAGACAAGGTTCGCTACCTCTACCAAGTGACCCGCGAGCACGCCTATTATCGCCATTCACTAAATTGCCTCCTAAGAGCTGGAACGACAGTGAGAGCCAACTAATGTCTGATAGTACCGCCCGACCGACGGCAACGTGCGATATCGCGATTTGCATGAAATGAGTTCCGCAACAGTGCGAGTCGGCTGCGCTCGTTCCGTTTGAAAATATTAAGCAAATAAGAGAATCCGCGGGCGCATTTCATTACGTATTGTTTTATTATTCTCGTCGGTCATAGAATTGGAATTCTTAGACTGGCTGGCGAAGGCTGCGCCGAGCGAGATTTCTCTTATTAAAAAGGTCGAGCGGTAGCTCGTTTATGAAGATTCCATCGCGGTCACGACGCGCCGAGCTGCAGGCGAGCCCGGAGCCAGCATCCGCGATAAATTCATTACACGGCACACGGTATCCGATGCGGTCGAGCAGAAGTATAATTCGAGATACCCAGCAGGCAACCATTCGCTGTTAAGCTGTAAATAATGGCAACATAGATTTATAGCTCTAAACCTGATAAAAAGTGAGTGATTGACGCAAGCCGTCACAGACGCGCAAGTAATTAAAAGTTTACGAGAACTACTGCACTCTCAACGGTACCTCCGAATGCATAAACTTATACTAATTAGAGACGAATTCTTTCGGAGTCGCGCGCCGCCAAGATTTGGAAGTTGTCGGCGCCTCGGCGAACTTCGACGGCCCAAGTGTCGCAGCTTTAATTGGGAATCTTGGGGAATTCGCTTTGTCAGAAATTCGTTTAGTCGCCGAACAAACGGTACTATGTAGACAATTTGAACGTGAAGTTTTTATTAGGGGCGGGCGAAGGACGCGTACACAATATCTCGCAGCTCCCTCAATGAGCGGGAATTTCGCGGGGACGCCCTTACGTGGAAATAATACGCGTAAAGGTACATAAGCGAAAGTTGCGCCGTGAAGATGGGAAAGGAACGCGGAGGGCGTTAATTAAGCAAGAATTTACTGTATTCAAACGGCGCACCACAAAGTTTAAGTCAAACCCCTCAAACTTCAGTTTCAAATTTGTTTCTCCTTCGCGGTGCGGATCTTCATTAACTTTACGAGTCCGAACTTATTGCGTATGTTTGACTAGGGGCACATTAGTGTTGTGGTTTAGCACTTGTAATCCGGCCGTTCGAAATCAGACTCATTTAGACGCATAAGGTTCTGAATTCGCCCCAATTATAAGCTGGGTCGAGTCGAATTTGGACCAATTAGATGAGCCAACGAACTGTGTCGCACTCGGGAGCAGTTTTGTCGGCAATATAATTTATTAGGACTGCTCAAAGTTGCCGACTTTAACCCTTAAAGACTCGAGTGAAATTTGATTACGGATGCTTTAAACTCGTCCCCTCTTCGGCCGCACTCCAAGTTTTAAATGGATGGCTGTAAGTCCTATGCGGGGCCGGACAGATACAATGATTAAGATTAAATACAGACAAACGAGACGGACACTAGCAGGACATTAGAAGTAGTCCCTTTGTGAATTTCGGGAGCTGGACAAATAGCCTTAATACGATGTTAAGAAGTGAAATAAATGTGCTTCATATTAAATCGATTATTGAACTATTTATACTAATTTACATTGTTGGAAATAGTGACATACCCTCTGAGGATCTGGGCTTATTGCGGTAATTCTATTATACAATCAGATCTTGTTTTTTCTTTTCTACTCTATTTCAAACATACTTGTTTTACTTTCTTATTCGTAAGCATAATGAAGATTATTCAAAAACTTTAAATTTATCAGTTTATAAGAAAAACTTGAAGTGGCAACGTTATAAGAAGAATATTTTGTTTCTGTAACAATTTCTGCATCTTAAAGTTACATATTCCAAAATAATGGTGCATCTCTTTTACCTCATCCTTTAATAATATTATTATATCGAAACTTTTATTAATATAATATGTAGCATAGATGTAATAACTAAAAGTCAATATTTGGCTAACATAGGCCCAAATTTATCTATAAGCATGAAATTTAGAGGCTTATATTTATGAAGAATTTTTACGAATTCCCACTAAAATCCACGTGAATCATTGGTACTTCATTATTGGGATAGGCAAAGAAAATAACAGCCAATAATATATACCTATACGCAATAAATAATTAATATATTCATAAATAACATAAAGTGATGATTATAATATACATACATAAGTCAAAGATCTATATATACAACTAGATAAACATATATTTAAAATATAAAAGATGATGACTAATGAGTTCATCATATAAGCATGAACTTTTTTAAATATGGATTTATTTTGAAGCTCTCTAATACCTTCAAGCAATACATTTTAGAGTCGTGAAGCTTGGATAATGAAGGAGTCTGACATAAAGCCAGACTTGTGAAGTAGAGTAAGAAGTGAAAGGGAGTTATTACAGACATTCTGAACCTTTTTTTGGCTCGGAAAACGAAATGAAAATGGGAGATACCGTTCTCCGCGAGAAGCACAGCATTTTCTACCAGTATTAATATTATAAAGTTACCTAGATGAAAGAAAAAAACAGGAATTTCGCAATAACGTTAACAATTCTCCAATTAGTTTTCGTTCTTCAAATCACGGCCACAAAAGGCCCGACATTACATTGAGTTATCTTAAAAAAATAACAAACGAAAAGGCCTTTAAGAAACTTCCCTAAGGGACATTTTTCCCGAATCAATTAAATTCCTTTGTCGTACTTTTTGTCATGATTATTTTCCTAAGTCGGGAGTGCGAGGGCGGGGCCGTCAAAAAGCTTGCTTCAAACGTCTTACCTCTCGTGCGCTGGCCAATTAAAGGTTTTCAAATTGATTCGCGAAAATGCAGTCTTTGTTAACGTTGTTTTTGACAGTGCTCGATAGTCTTTTGATCTCTCGATTGCCTTAACAACAAATCGATTGTTCATTATCGTTATCGTTATATCTATGATTTGGACCGATTCGATTGCTTATTCGTATAACGGTCTCTGAAGTTCTTTATTATCTTTATTCCTTTTAAATTTAATAATATTTTTTTTATACAACTTAGAATGGCAAACAAGCTGACGGCCCACCTGATGGAAAGTGGTAACCTAGAGACATGAGCAGTATCATGGACATAACAGAGTATAATGTTTCGCCCATGATACCCCCCAATGCTTTGCCATTCCTGAGGACTCAGGTGTTATTCATTTATTTGATATTATTATTATATCATATCTTTGCAAATTGAAATGCTCATTCCATCCTAAATGCTATTTTAAAAAGAAGAAAGTCCTCAATTTCTTTGAATTTCATTATAAATATGATATGATAAATACATAACGCCAGTTGCCTGTTTTTTGGTTTATATTCTAAAGATTGTTAATTCTATACAAATTTTATAAAGATTAAATTCGGTTTTTCGTGTAACACCATCCCAAATAATATTCAATTTATTTATAACTAAAACTATCATCATGTCATAAACACACTTTGTATCTACTCGTAAATAGCTGAAGATCTTGCCAACAACAAATATTTGATATACCTTTGACTTGGCCACTACTGCGTTTATGTAACAATTTATCTCGTATTGATTTCGTATTGTAAAATATCGAAAAGGTTTTAATTGAAGCAAGTAATAAACATAATTTTCGACCCTTGCTTTAAAATCCTATTAATATTTTATTCAAAAGAGGAATTTCAAATTTCTATAAGCATACAAACGCGACTATTAATACACTATCTGTTTCTAAAACTTCGCGTGATAGCTAAAATTAATTAAACTACTACGTCATTAAAATGATGTGACAATGTAACAAACAGAGTGACATTAATTCAAATAATTTAGTATATAATCGTGTCAAATTTAGTATCAGGTAAAAAAATGAGTGAATTGAGTATTTTCTCCTTATTGAAGTCGCTTTGAATGACTGATTTGTGTGTTATTGCTTAAATCCAGCTTTCTAAGCTACTTAACCAAAAAATCTCATTATATACATTTCGACTCTTTTACTGTGGTATAGATTTAAAAACTGCTATTTGGTTGGCTTTATAAATCATTAAAACACTCGGCGGCCTTTGATTAATCAATTAATCACTTGGGATAGGCCCGTGCAGTGATAGGTCTGAAAGACCCCTTTAAAGGGTTGATTTATGTGAAAATAATGTTCCACTGGGAAATCTAAGGGTGTTGACTAAAACTTGGCGTCATAAATTTCATATTAATACGGCTTTTGTTTGCAACTTCACAGACTCAGATTTCGTCTTTCTCTAAATCTTGCAACTAGCCTCTACTTAGATAGGTGGTATTTCGTCGTATTCCAAATCTTGATTTAATTCTCTTAAGTGTGATTTGTCTTTCTCCAAATTTAGAACTAAGTAGTGGCAGACAAATGTAATTTCGTCTTTCTCCAATTCTTGAATTAAGTAGTGCAAGATCGCTGTGGTTTCACCAAACTTTATCTTGAAACAAGTGGTAGTAAATATATGTATATCTGCTACTACTTGTTTTAAGATAGGTATTCGCACTTCTGTATTTACGTTAAAAAAGTAATAAGTCGAAATTTTATAGTATTTTTTTCCACCCACTTCAAATAGATTTTTTTTTTTTATATTTCTAATTAGAAAATGTTACATGATATGATTATGTATTTGTAAAAATTTTGATTCGAGATTGACTTAAAATAGACACAATACTAAAGTTTTTTTTTTTTTAATGTAGATTCCATAGTAATTTTGTCTAGATTGAAATACCTGACTTTTTTGTCATAAATCATTTTAATAGGTACTCAATCTAAATGAACAATATAATAAAAAATTTAAAGTAAAAATGTACTTAAAGTACTCGTATTTCTCATTTGAAGAACATCAGGTTTCATATTATATCTTTAAAACAGATAAGATAGCATCTTCACCCCTATACTAATAAACCTACACAACTCTTCAATAACAAACCCATTCACAGAACTAATGCATCACAACAAATCCGCAATTATCGTCGAACTATTTCGACAAATCATACTTACTCCCGTAGTTAGTCCAAAACCAAGTAAGATCAACTAAAGTTATTGAGTAATGTTCATAACCAGTAAATCAAACTTTGAATTTGGGACGCAATCTAGATGCGGATACTACAAACCACTATGGCATAGCGTAATACAAATATGTAATATTTTTTTTTTCTTATACTACAATACAGCTAAGGAAGCAAACAATCCGGCTAAAGGTAAATAGTTACCGTAGCCTATACACGTCAAGGATGTCACATCCACATTGTTGACCTTCAGGGTCGGTAATGTGCATGCGATGTGAACAAAAGCTTAATACGTCCTCTTTGAAGAACCACATACCTTCTATACCCACACCAATCTCTAGGAACTACTTACTAAGGAGGCTGATATAAGGATATATCAGCCGTTAACTGTCTATTGTTAAACATAGGCATAGTGGGGGGAGGGGTTGCCAATAGTTGCCACGCATAGCAAGTGACTTGGCAACCGCAGTAGACTTTGGTGGTGTTTTAAAAGAGAAGTTGCTGCCCATCTCTCGACCATTAAAATTCCTCTGTCGTCTCTTACGGTATACAAGGAAAAGGAAGGGGTGGTCCATTCTATGCTGGGACCACACGGCGGTGTGATGCATAAGACATTATAAAAGTGCATGAAACAAGAGGGGTATATAAAGATACACATTGGCATATGAAAGGACACCTTCGGTCTCCGGCGCACTTCGCCTTTCCCAAAAGTGACTTGGGTGTAATTCTAAATAAATGTATTAAAAAATTTTCTTCCTACTCAAATCTAAAGGCAGTAAATAATATTTTTCAATCACGTCTACAATATTTTCTGTAATATATCTTATCAAGATGTCCACAGACTTTTTATTGCTCTCAACATTTTATTCGCCATTTTCGCGTTATCACAAAACAGTCCTCCAAATCTGAACATAAACATCCCGTGCCCTTGTGCGGCGTCTGCCGTGTTGTTTAACACTCATAATTTATCGGCAAATAGCCTATTATGGTGTGCCGACTAAGAAATCCCACATGCTCGTGGAAAAATATGGACATTTAACCCAATTCCGCAGTAAATAGGTCGCCAAGCCGCCACTCTATTGTTCGAGCGTGCATCATTATTGTTGAGCCGAATTTACGGCTCATATTTTAGGGTTAATGTGTTACAAACACTGCGATATGATATTTGACTGGTCCCCGAAATTGAGGATTCTAGAATGTTCATTGCGACTTTAGTAACATTATCTTTTTTTTTTAATTTTATTTAAATATCTTTATTGACTAACAGAAAATATGATACAAAAGGCGGACTTAATGCTGGTAGCATTTTTTATCAGTCAACCTCTGTGGTGAACCTACCTGATATTATCATCGCCTATCCCAATTAATCCCAAAACGTTCGTGATTCACTGTTCATCCCAAAGGTTGTCTAATAGAGAATGCTATTATCATTAAGTACGCCTTTTTTACTATGTTTTTATTTGGTCAATAAAGTCAAATAAATAATAAATAATGGAAACATGACTCGTTTTTTTTATATTAATGCGCATATAAAATACATACATATTTTACATGTTATGTCCATGGTACTGCTTATGTCTATAGGCGACGGTTACCACTTTCCATCACGTGGGCCGTCAGCTTGTTTGCCATTCTAAGTTATATAAAAAAAAGCATATAAAATACATACAAATGAGTCATATGTTTTTCTCTAACTGTCCATTCCCATTCGTGTTTCAACCGTTATATAAAAAACAGCATATAAAATACATACAAATGAGTCATATGTGTATGTCTTTCCATCAACTTGTACATTCTAAGTTCTTGTAAATTAGGATAGATTATTATCTTATGTTATAAATGTATATGTATACTAGAATCTTTACTAACTTTCATGTTTATAATAATAGATAAGGATTTTTTTAATTCACATTTCTTAATATAACCATAGATTACAAATATTAAATACACTATGTTATTTCATATACGCCAGAACAAGGAGAATTTATTAGAAAAAATATATAAATTACATTATCTTGTATATACTACTGCGCTTGCAATATTTATTTTTTATTGTAACCTTGATATTTCTTGAGACTTATGTTTATTCCGGTACTTAGTCATCGGTTCGTATTTTAGCTGATATTACACAATGGCTATGTTTGTTGCCAGACCCTTTTTCCTTATTGGTCGTATTTATGGTTGATATCTAATAACACAATTGCCTTTGACGTCACACCTTAGATAAAGATTTCTGGTTTTTTCGTTCCCAATTTTCCGCTTCGATCCAGCGACGAAGGTTCCACCACGCGACGGATACGACTTATCAAAAATTAAAACATACACACACACGTGTTACATTATTCATCATCTGACTCTAAATCCTTGTTTTATTGCAATGAAGTACGTATTTTTTCCTTTGCCTCGGAAGGCATACAGATTTAAAAAAAAGACTGTCAAATTAAATAAAAAAAGGGGATTGCGCGCGTAAATCAGAAGCTTCTGCGTAAAAGCGAAACAATTTAATTTTTTATCAAATTACACCACCCAAATTGTTTTAGCTACCTGTTTGTAAGTGTCAAATCAAATTTATTTATGACGGATTTGCTCCCCGCAACACCAGCGTGTACGGTGGCCGCGCCCGTTCTTTATTAGTGGGATAATTCCCTAAGCAAACGCAATAATTTGTTGTTAAATCTATATTAATTCTGATAACGAAATGTCGTTTCGATTGCATTTCAACACAGTTTTGCAATCAAAATATTTATTTGTAATGTTGTTTATAGATTTTTAAAAGATTTTTTTAAATCACGTTATAACCTTTTAGTGTATAACTCCTTTTTGACAACTTTTAATTGAATCGATATTTTTCTAAGAGTATGTTGAAAAATCTTTTGTAATAGCAAGTCTAATTTATATATTTTATATCTTTACATGTTGCTTCTAATAATTATGAGTAATATTATTTTTATGCTATCTCAATTTGTCTGTATTTTTGTACCATTCATGATTTTGAGTAAATTTTTGATGTCTAATTATTTTGCAATCTACAGGCTTTATTTCAGTACTGATATCGTATTGATTACGTCACGTTTAAAGTTCAATTTCATTAATCGTACAATGACTTCAATCATGATCCAGTAACTTCAATAATAGTTTAGTGACTTCATTCGTAGTCTAGAGACTTCAATCGTAGTCCAGTTACTTCATTTGTAGTCCGGTGACTTCAATCGTAGTCCAGTGACTTTAATCGTGACGAAAAAACAGTTTTTTTTTTATGCGGTAAAGTAATAAATTATTTCATCACTTTTATTCGAAACAAAAACGCAAACGCAAAGTAATACCCGTTATGGTAGACATAACAACAGAGGCGTGACGGATTTGGGACTATCAGGTACATGCAGCTCGCAATTGTCACCCCGTCCGCTATTTCCGCACGCAAACCGGTATAATCCGCTTACAACCGCCCCTCTCGGGCAAGACATTAAGCAATAATTATTATAGTGGCGGCCTGCAATTATCCTGTGACCCCTTTTTATGAGTTATAGGCCTCTCCCTTTATCACCAACCTGTATAATATTCCACAAAGTATATCTAATTATGTACTTAATAATTTATAACGTTGTATTAAATATTACTGTGTTTTAATAAAAAAATATACACTCAATTTTAACCTGACTTCATAAAAACCAACCCACAATTATACATACGATATTTTTTTTTCTTTTTATAAAATAGGGGGCAAAAGAACATGCGGCTCACCTGATGGTAAGTGCCTACCACCACAAATGAACACCCGCAACACTGGAGGAATTACAGATATGCTACCGGTCTTTTAAAAAGGAACATGTTCTATTCTTGAAAGTTACGCCATCGTATCGATCATTTCGTAGGCATCTTCATTAATCCTTTATTTTTCAAAAATTCGTCATTTGTTGATTTCATACATCTTGACAGCGAATACTGACCGTTTTCGGTCAAAGCGACCGCTTTAACTCCGCTATTATTAATTAATTGTTTACATAAGGACCCATTAGATTAGATAGATCCCATTACCAAAGAGAGACTTTGTACAAAAGTCGTTTGCCTGGCCACCTCTGTCCCATTCTTGTATCTACTGTGAAGCAGTTGTGTTTGCATGACTGTGTTTCGGTTTGAAGGGTGGGATATGACAGTGAACTTACAGGGTACAGAGGAATAATACCTGAGTCCTCAGGAATGACAACGCATGGGAGGTATCATGGGCGAAACAGTATACTCTGTTACGTCTATGGTACTGGTACTGGTATGCTCATGTCTGTAGGCGACGGCTACTAATTTCTAGTTCTAAGTTTAATAAAAAAAAAATATATTTGCAATTTTTTAACATAATACAAGTATTTTTAAAGAGACGTCTAAAAATAGCACATGATGTTAATCTTCGCCTACAGTACACAATATAGAAGAAAAACCGTCAAATTCCTTAATACTCGTATCGCACCATCGCTTGATTCGCGTCAAAACCGATTTGTATCAATGAGACACCCCGCCATCTCTCACGTTATTATATTAGGTACCCCATACACAGAATGTACGCCGTTATTGTTCGTAGATATATACGTACATACAAACATATGTATATATTTGTAGCGAACCTCTTTCTAAAACGACTTTTTAAATATAAAAATCAAAATTATGGTTATCATTTATAAAAAACACTATCATGACAAAACACGCGATTGAAAATGAATTCATAAATTATGCTTCACAAAAAAGAACCGCTTTTTACTTCGCACAGCAAAACAGACACTTCACTACTAATAAAATTAATATACTCGTAGAACTAACACTGGTATAAACTGTAACGATTTCAAATCGAATTATCTAAATCGAGTCAAAATTGGCGAAATAATTACGTAATAAAATAACAAAAAAATACATACGAATCAAGAACATCGTCCTGTTGGAAGTTGCTTAAAAACCGGTTTGTATTGAGAAAAAGAAGTAAAAATAACATCTTAAATGGTAATGAGACATGATGAAAGGAAATCTCGGCCGAAAATCCTCGTCTCAGTCGCATGACGCGTGTCAATGTCGATTAGCGCTCGAGTCTCGGAGACTCCGTTTCTCCCTTCTGTCACTAGCGTCGTCGCCATCCATTCTTTCACCAATAAACGATATTATTGTAACTGAAGGAACTGTATGTATTTATTATAATAATAAACGAGGCATTCCACTCACATACAGAATAATCGTCAATCCGATTGTAAAAATGTTGCTACTCGATACGATACTCGATTAGTTATTTGATTCGTTCGATAATCGATTACTCACTAAAATATGGTGAACGCAGTCATGATTAACGCATCTGTCATACTTGAGAACGGCTTCATGTACGATTTATTTTATTAACCACTAGCTTTTTTCCTTGTATAAAATAACATGTGGCCAACATATACATGTGTAAAATTTTATTCAAATTTGTTTAGTCGCTTGTCGTACTGTATTCTGTGATTTTTATGATATTATTATGCCTATAGACTGTAGTTGCAGTTGCCGTATGCTCTCGGCATATAATAGGCCACCCCTTCCTTCCCCGTGGCTGTCGTAAGAATTGACTAAGGGAGGGCGAGGGATGGGCAGCAGAGCCCCTCTTAAAACATCTCTAAAGCCCTGACTGCGGTTGCCAATCCACCTGCCAAGCGTGGCAACTACCAGCAAAACTCCCTAAGGAGGATGGGAAGGCTTATGTTCAGCAGTGGACAGTTAAAGGCTCATATGATGATGATGACAGACTGTAGTTACCACATTCATGAATTTGAGAGCATATAAACCATATTGTACACGACACATTCTGAAGTGGTTTATTTACGTCTAAGAAGACTATATAGTAGAATCTCTTAATACAAGAGGACGCCACGTTCACATTATACGTAATGTGTGCACGCCATTGTCATTATCTCGGAAGTTCAATTCGGGAAGTAAATATTTGGTATACGAGTAAGGTGATTGTTTACAATGAAGCCTTTATTGTCGGCAATATAAAGGAGCGGAACAGCTAGTTATTGTATGTGGGAATTGTATGATTAATTGTCGAGATTCGGAACAATTACAATTGCTACATCTATCTATCTATCGACTATCTGTCCTAGTCCTCTAGACTATCAAAAGAATGTCAATGGACGACATCGAAAACTCCGTAAGTTGGAATGAGTCAAACAAATACCAGAGGGCAAACGAATACCAGAGGGAGACTTTATACAAAAGTCGTTTGCCTGGCCATTCGTGTATCTACCGTGAAGCAGTTGTTTGCATGACTGTGTTTCGGTTTGAAGGGTGGGATATGACAGTGAATTTACAGGGTACAGAGGAATAACACCCGAGTCCTCAGGAATGGCAACGCATGGCGGGTATCACGGGCGAAACAGTATACTCTGTTATGCTCATGTCTATAGGCGGCGGTTACCACTTTCCATCAGGTGGGCCGTCAGCTTGTTTGCCATTCTAAGTTGTATAAAAAAAAAGAATCCATCGATTGAATCGTCATCGCAAACGAAACTATGAGATAGAATGAGATAACAACGTCCGATGTCTTATTCCAACTCATGGACTCACTAGCGATAATAATTCCATCGATGGATTCGGATAAAGGGCCTGAAATAAATTTTGCCCACTTTTTTTACAATCTCAAAAATGAAGATTCTCATGTCGAATCTCTTCCTCTTACTTTTTAAATAATTTTTACACATTAAATGATATCAACAATAACAAAACTAGTAGAAAAACTATTTATGAATAAACTACTTAACGTAGTCTATTATAAATAAAACCTCTTAATTCTTAATAGCCAAAATATAAGTGTTCCCTTCATAACTACACTAAACAAAGCCCATACAGTAGGAGAGCTAATAAAATGTGAAGCGAAAATTAGGTGTCGCCGAAATAACTTACAAGCTTCAATAGCTCGCGTCGATTTCGTCCGGAATTATTGTGTTTTTCCACGGGCTTTCGTTTGTTCGTTCTCTATTACATTCTTCACGGATTTCTGGGCTCCTGGGAATGTTCCCGGTGATGTTATAAAAACTGCCGCTCTCGCGGGGGAGCCGATCTGTGCCGATGTTCCGCCGGCGGCGCGAGCCGAGGTGTGAACTTTAAATGAACGTTGTTTCGAATTTTGAATTTCGTAATTATTGTTCTTTCTTTTTTTTTTCGTCAATCACTTGGACGTTTATTAATTTTATTTTATTATAATGAAAATAAAAGGCAAAGAAACGAAGTCACACAGCCAAATGTACGTAAGTAATATTCACTATAATATTTGGGAATTTGAAAAATCTAAGTTTTGCACATCTTAAAAACGTTACTTTTTCTGTCACCTCATTTTTTTTTTCTATTATGGCTAGTTACTAAGTCAGAATTATTTTTGGAGAAATACAATATACATATTATAATAAATTAAAAACTAAATAAAACTAAAAAATAATAAATACACTTAAAAGGACTAAAACAGCAAATTTGATGAGAGACCTGTCGATTAGGGTCTAACAATTATTAAACACTAGCTTTTACCCTCGACTTCGTCCGCGTGACTATTCACTGATCGGGATAAAAAATAACCTTCGTCCTTCATCCCATATGGTTCATGTCACATAGTAATTGGTTAAACCAAACCGTAAGAGCGTTAAGAGGTAACAAACAAACTTTCTTTTACATTTATTATATTAGTATAATTATTTAGCTCTCGGAAGTAACTTGTTACCATTAAATATTTCTATCATCCTTTTGCT
This sequence comes from Galleria mellonella, assembly GCF_026898425.1. NCBI lineage: Eukaryota > Metazoa > Arthropoda > Insecta > Lepidoptera > Pyralidae > Galleria > Galleria mellonella. Next base: position 3,857,913 of record NW_026442176.1, on the reverse strand, counting down.
TTATTTTAATTTAATATTAATTTTCCTCGAATCCATCGGTTTAATTAACTTTTCATGGAATAAACGTAGTTAGCTGCAAACGGGTTAAAATCGTATTTAAATATTTAATCGACTCTAAAATAGGGGAGAGGTTCTGAGTCGATTTTTTAATCTTTCACAGCAATTAAAATTAACTAAATACTGCGTGTTGAGTTTTTTTTTTTAATGGATGATAATGGAGTGATTATCCCGCCTGCTCTAACAGAATACGCTGGTTATGTACCAGTGAGGGATGATAGGTAAGAATGAAAAGGAATATCAGTTAACGTATCGTCATGAATAAACCTGAAATTCAGCACGATAATATCCAAGACCACGTGGAGGTCGACCGGACATGCTATATTGCTAGCAATGAGATTGATAGTCTGGAGACTATCCCTTTTAATTTCAATTTTGTATGCTTGATAACCGATACTGAATATGTATATCCGCAATTGGATCAATATATAAATATATAGAACTATCAATATATAGTTGTAACTATATATGCAATATACCGCCCACCCTCACCTGCAATGCACTCGACGACTCACCTACCCAGTTATCTATGGGCGGCCATATCTAACCGTAGCATTGACAACGGCGAGATTGCATCCATTCGGAATTTTGTTTAAAAACATGGCAAAACAACTCTTGGCAGAAATAAAAGTACGGAACTATCTCACGTACATCCGAATATACAATTCGTGAGCCAGACACAGGTCGTGCCCAGTTTGCATTCTAAACAGAATCGACCGGAACACTACAATCATAGATATGGATTGAAACAGATGTCGCATCTGTAGTTCAATGAGCTCTTTTGAGCCTATAATTCACATACAAAGAACTTACTTTAGATGTAGATTGAACTTTATAAAAATCTATTTAATTCAGACTAAATATTGTTTCGTAGTTGCTACAATTTAGTAGTAAAGTAGTGTAAGTATACTAAGGACGGATAATTTTTATTTTAAAATGCATAAAACACACCTAAATTGTTTTCTATATCAAAATATTTTAAATCCAAATGATATAAAATGTTTTGATTTAAAATTTTGAAAATGCAAAAGTACAAATTTGCTTCGCAACAAAGAGAACTTTGCTGAGCAAAGAAAAACGGCCATCTTAATTTTGTGACAATTGACACAGGAATAAATCGTATTTATTGTAGAAAAAATAAATAATTCAAAATATACTCATAAGAGTATATTATAAATATTTTTTTTACACTTCACACTTCCCATGTGGTCCTGGCATAGAATAAGCCACCCTTTCCTTTCCCGTAGGTGTCAGTAAGAGACGACTAAGGGAGGACGAGGAATAGGCAGCAGCGTTACTCTTAAAACATCTCCAAAGCCTAACTGCGATTGCCAATCCGCCTGCCAAGCGTAGCAACTACTGGAAAACCCCCCCTTTTTTTCGTCGAGGGGAATTGCTTCATGCAGACCCACATACCTCGGTGGAGATATGTGGGTACTGCCGGACTCTTACCGGCTAAAAGGCAACCCCCCCCCCCCCTAGGGGAGGCTTATGTTCAGCTGTAGACAGTTAACGGCTGATATGATGATGATGATGATGATACTTATAAGAGACTTGTAAATGGGAGCTAACTATTGATTCGGAGTTCCTATATGAAAGTAAAGGTAATTGAAAATTTCAAAAGGATTTGTTACGGGAAGGCTTTTAACATTGCGTGTCAATAGCAGTGACACGTTTAGTTTGCCTATAAATTGCTACTATAAGTATGCGTCATCTATCACTATGTATATCTATCAATATACGAATTAGATTTATTAAGCAACAACAAATTTATAAACTGGCAATGGTAGTATTTGAAATAAGATATATTTTTATTAAAAAAAAAATCATACACATCGCCGTGTGTACTCCGGCATAGAATGTGCCACCCCTTCCTTTCCCGTGAGTGTCGTAAGACGCGACTAAGGGAGGACAAGTGATGGGCAGCGGCGTCCCTCTTAAAACATGTCTAAAAGCCTAACTGCGGTTGTCAACCCGCCTGACAAGCGTGGCAACTACTGGCAAAACTCCCGTTATAGGAAAGGCTTATGTCCAGCAGTGAACAGTTAACGGTTGAATTAATAATAATATTACACTGAAATTAATATTATGAATAGGATAGATCGATCTTGATCTATTCGATTTCTGAAATAATCTTTAGATCGATAACTAAATACAAATAGAACGAAAATTTTATGTTTTTTTTTATACAACTTAGAATGGCAAACAAGCTGACGGCCTACCTGATGGAAAGTGATAACCTTCGCCTATAGACATGAGCAGTACCATGGACATAACAGAGTATACTGTTTCGCCCACGATACCCCCTATGCGTTGCCATTCCTGAGGACTCAGATGTTATTTCCCTGTACCCAGTAAATTCACGCCATATCCTACCCTTCAAACCGAATACACAGCCATGCAAACACAACTGCTTTACGGTTGAAACTTAAAAGAAGAAAATAAAAATTGAGATTTGATTTTGAATTAAGATCTTTCGATCTGTTAAATTAAGAATAGAGGGCCTACCATGAAATGTTTTCCGAAATTTCAGATACGAACAAAACAAACATTTAATGCTAAAATTACATGATACGTACCGTTTAAAAATATTAAAAATGTTAAAATATCGTTCCTTTGAACTTTTATGGTAGGATTTATGACAAACGAAATGTTAAGCTCCATTTACTGGGTCGATTTCGGTACGAACGAAAACACGAAAATGAGTCTGCAAAATTTGGAATTTTATTTCATGGTTGACCCCCAGAAACTAAAACCCGTAAATTCACTAGATATCATTAAGAGAAACTTACGAACGATACGAAGTGTGGTGGCTCATAATATTATGCGGAACAGAATTCCTGAATAATTTACAAACATCAAGTTACCAGAACATAATCCGAGCGATTGCTGGTCACACTGAAGTTTAACGCTACCACATTATCATATTATTCTCATTATTGCCTACCACTTCGCGTTTATTGGAGGCGTATGAATAAAATCCGAGTGCCACTTGCGCTTTACTGATTTCGAATAATCTAGAACCTCTAGAGCCTTAGATTATATAGATGGGAGAATCGAGCCTCAAAAACGGGTCCACTTCCACTAAGTGTCAAATTAGCTGACAAATTTTTTTCATTAGTGTTTATATACTTACGCACACAATGTACCTTGACGTATTTAATTATTTAATAACTAAAATAAGTTTATTGCATATTACTAAGGTCTAAAAATTGAGGATATTATTGAAGTTATAGATAGTTGTAGATATAAAATGTTGACCCACTTTTCTAGAAGCATTTGTATGGGATGTCTCCATACAAATGCTTCTATCTATATAACGTAATAGACTGATTTAAAAATTGTTTCTAATTTATTTTTGATTCTTAAGAAAAAATATTCATATTTTGATCTATTAACAGCCTTAAAGTCCATAAAGTCACATATAAACTACATCAATCATAAGTAGGTATACCTATTATTTCGTTGTGCAATACACTTCGGCCGCTTATAATAATATGCGTTCGAGCGAAGCCGGGTCAATTCGTTAGTTATAATCATCATTTCACGAGCGGCAATCTCCTCGGCCCTATCGTTTACTCTCGAGCCCCGTTATTCGGCCTGCGCCCGCGCTAAGTGCTAATTACACTTGTCAGAATGAGGCGCGGATCATCCGCTCATATGATTGCTGTTTACGGTCAGAGGTCAACAAACTTAGTTCGCTTCCAACCGTTCGATTAAATTACCGATCAATCACCGATATGAAATTGATTACATTTAAATTGTAATTGAATTCGAACTAAATTCGAAATTCAAATTTTAATATTTGTGTTGCCAGTTACCGCGATATTGGCGTGTTTGCGGTTTGCATTTCTACTACGACGTTACGTCACTGATTGAAGTCGAATGTACATTACGGAACTAATTTCATTAGTCCGTGTAAAATTAATATCCTGAAATCTACAATATCCTTGATATCCTGGCCTCTTATTATCGCTTTTGGGGTGAGCGGGGATTGTTAGTAATGCTGACTACCAGACCCATTGGTAGCAATATATCTTGTCAGATCGACTTCCACGTGATCCCCTCTGGAAACCATCGTGCTGAATTCCAGGTGCATTTACACGATGAGTTATAGATTTACAAACAATAACAAAACATAATGGCCTTCTAAAAAATATAAATTTTGACAACCACTGCCATTCCATTTTGTATTTTATAGTATGTATTTATTAGTCCAAAATTATCTACCCATCAGTCCAATTATTAATTAAGATGAAACTACAAAATGCAATCGCGCACCGCATCTTTGAGTATCTTTAATTATATAAACCGGTTAATTAAATAAACAGCTGTTAATTAAACCGGTTTATTGCCGCTCCGTGTGTCCGTCAGTCGCTCAAATGGCGTGCCATTCATAGACTAGCGCTGTACACCGACGTCGCTTGGTTTATTTTGCTATTTCGAATGAATGCCGTAAAACATTTAATTATAAATTTTGGCTTAAAACATGAGGGGAAAAGAATAGTTAGTAATGGGGTCTAATTTGCCCATTACTAGCAATACACCTTATCAGGTCGACCTCCACGCAGTTCCCTCTGGAAACTATCTTGGTTAATTGTAGTGGAATTTATCACGATGTATTAACGGATCTGCTTTCATCCTCACCTATCATCCCTCACTGGTGCCAGCCTATACCGATAGCGCAGGCGGGGAAACCATTTCATTATCACCCTTAAAAAAAATTTTAGACACGCGCCATGTTGCTATCCATAGTGTATATACTGCTTTATGCACGTAAAGGTACGTTTACAAAAACTTAAAATATTTAAGAGTATATTCATATTTATAAATAGGTTTCCATATTTAACCCAATAATACTTGGACCTACCATGTGATCCTGTCCCAGAATGGGCCACCCTTCCTTTCCCGTGGGTGTCGTAAGAGGCGACTAAGGGAACTTAAAGGTCGAGGAATGAACAGTAGCGTTCCTCTTAAAACGTTACCAAAAAGTGTAATTTGATGATGCACTATTATCGGTTGCTCAACGGCGGAATAGACAATCCTGCAACTCTTAGCCGTTGTTCTTTGTACGCACCCCAACGCTGCATGCGATTGCGTGCTTGTCGACCACTATCGGCATCGCCGGTTCGCACCTGTACTGCTCAGTTTGCTCCCACTTATCAGGCTATTTCTCTGCTCAATTCTCTGATTGCTCAGCAGCCAGGTATTTAATGACAAAATAGATATATTTTTAAAATGTTGTACAAAATTTGTAAGTTTGTAAAATAAACCTATGGCTCACTACACTTTTTGGGAGAGTGAAAGTGTGGTGAGTAATTTTTAAATAAATAAATTACCAAACTACGGTTGCCAACCTGCCTGTCAAGCTTGGCAACTACTGGAAAATCCCTTATAGGGAGGCTTATGTTTAACAGTGGACAGTTTACGGCTGATATAATTAATTAGACCCATACTAATTATAATAAATGACTCGACAGATGTAAATTTGAGCACTTTGATAGATACATTAGATCAATTTCGGTCATTATGTAGACACCCCACGTGATACGTTCACGTCGCAGTCTCGGAATGAGCTCGCACCGCGCCACCGTTTTGTTTTTTCTGTACCTATCACAAACGTAAAATCCTACACAATTCCCAATTTGAAATGTCAAGATAAAAGAGTCGCGTATTCGATACGTTCCTGCTAACGACACATTGTATTTTTTTATAAAGTTTTTTTTTCCTAAAATATATCTTCTTTTTTTTCTTTTTCTCGACAACTTCGGTCGTGTAACGTGTTTTACATACTGCCTTACCTTTCGGTAGTTATGGGTTCAACCCCCATTCAATATAAAAATATTTTGTTTTGTATCAGTGTCTGTACGTAATAACCTCATATTATATAGATTAACCCTTAAAAGCCTGATTTTTTAAATCAAATTAAAAAACATATAAGTGTACCCTTTACTGTGTTTACTAATGGGGAAAAATAGTCAAAACGATACTTTTATATATTTTTTTTAAATATAAAGCCTAAAATATCATTTTTGATACTTTAGGCATTATCATATAGATGGTAATCAAAATATTTAAATTTATTTAACAATGAAACAATGCAAACCCCGATATCAAATTTGAAACTTCAAGTAAGTATTTAAGGGTTAAGTGTCACCATACAAATGCTTCGAAAAAAGCGAGTCAACTTTTTCATACAATTTTTTATTGATGAATAGCTATGAGTGATTCCTTTATAACTTCCATATTTACTTTGTCTTATAATGTCTGCATGTTTTTAATGCGTAAATACTCATTTAATTTATTATACAATACGTCAAGATACATTGTATATATTTAAATAGACAACTAAAAATCAATCACGATGTTTTCTAGAGGGAACCGTGTGGAGGTCGTCCTGACAGGGTACACTGCTAGCAATGGGATTTCTAATCCCCATTACTGACAATCCCTTCTCCCTCGACTCAGTTCACTAAGACAAGTACCCGTTTTCAAAATCAGGAAATACATTTTTTTCTGTTATCCTTTAGTTTTATAATCCCGGTAAATATAAATCCAAACTCATTAAACAAGATACATTTGACATTGCAAGGCATTTAATTAAATGTATTTGAATAGAGTTGTTAATTATACCGCATGAAAATAAGAAACCGGTTTCATAAAATAAAGTCTATATTGGTATAATAAACCGGTTTTTTTTATTTTCCAGTCTGTCCCCTATTTACATACGAAAGTGTCTGTCACATATTAACGTTCTAATTGTATTATTAATTAAAAATATTTATTTATACAGGTAATAAACTTGTAAAGTCAAACTTGATTAGGGTTTAACATCTTGTACTTGAATATTAATCTAAAACGCCGACCAAATAGTGCCCGTAACAGGCGTGCGTGTCTGTTCATACACGTCATTGGTAAATGTGGATGAAGCGAAAGAGATCTGTTTGAATCGAAACATTTGGCGTTCCATTATCTCTGCCTACCCCCAAGAGGAGACAGGCGGATATGTATATGCATTAACTTGAAAATAAAAAATTGTTAATTGTAATAATTTTAACAATAAGGTTTTAAGATTTAAAATTGACCGTCTACATATCCACTTTGTATTACAAATGTAAAAATTTGTTTGTTTGTTTGTTATCTCTTAATGCCTTAACCAATCTCTATGAAATTTGGTATTCACGTACTATAAGAGATGGAAAAAGGACCAGGCTACGATTTGTCTCGATCCGTTGACATATTCCGGTAATGTATGGTTTGTCAGAAAATCGTAAAAAGTTTGTAACAATAGACGGATGGATGAATGTTTGTTGCTCTTTCACGCAAAAACTACTAAACAGATTTGAATGAAATTTGACACATAAGTAAGTTATATCCTAACATAGAATATAAAAATAGAATAGGATATATTTATTGCTAGAAAAATGCAGTTTTAACAGAAAATACATATATAAGAAGTGTCTCATGTTGGGCAAAAGGAACTGGCTCAACTGATGCTGTGTATCCCAGTGCAATGTATACAGCTGCACAGCGCTGAGATAATATAAGATATATAAAATGCTTTACACACAGATTCGCGCGAGCAAAACCGCGGGATATAACTAGTAAATAAATTATTGAACGTATAAAATTATTTATTCCACGCGTCCACATAACAAACCGTAAAGGTAACTAGTTGTTCAATTATCATAATTGTTCGTATGCCAATTATTTTATGGCTTTATATCGTTTGCACTATAATAGGACTTTACTATATACGGCGTAATATAATTATAAAAAACTGACTTGGAGCTGGCCGTTTCCTGCATTATTTACATATATAAAAATTCCGCGCAAATACAGTATTAACTAGGAATGTGCATATGTCCTAAAAGGGAAGGGGAAACTAAAAAAATCATATTAACTATCATACCAGAGGGAGACTTTGTACAAAAGTCGATTGCTTGGGTACCTCTGACCCATTCGTGTTTCAACCGTGAAGCAGTTGTGTTTGCATGGCTGTGTTTCGGTTTGAAGGGTGGGATATGGCGTGAATTTGCTGGGTACAGAGGAATAACACCTGAGTCCTCAGGAATGGCAAAAAATTTCTAAATCTGTTTACAAAATGACAAAGTTATAAAATAATAAACATAAAAGAGACAAAAATACTAATGAATTGACACCTGATTAGCTGATAGGGAACAGCATTAAGCTCGCCATTTATACATATTGTACAACAATTCTTTGCCAGTAGTTGCCACGTTCGGCAGAAGGACTGGCAACTGCAGTTAGGCTTTGATTATGTTTTAAGAGGGGTCCTGCTGCCCCTCGACCATTAAGTTCCCTTAGTCGCATCTTACCCAAAAGGAAAAGGAAGAGAGGACTAAATTTATAGAGTACGGAGGGATAACACCATAGCCCTCAGGAATGGCAACAAATGGTATTATACCAAGAACATCACAGTTCTTAATATCATAAAATAAAAAAAAATAACACTCTACCACAGACAATAAAACTGTACTATCACTTGTCTTCTCTTCACGTATTTCCCTTACAATGTACGTTAAAATAACTTCAAAACTTGTTTCGATCGGTGTCAATTACCATAATTAAAACTCTCGCCGAGAAATTGAATTGTACAGTACAGGCCACCATAAAAATATCATCCTCGTCCGAACATAATGTACCGAGGTTAGCGATGTACTTTAGCGGCGTACTGTACTTAGTACAAGTATTATAGCATGCCGGTGCGTATGAATGACGTTTAATTTAAACACTTATATGTTGGAGTGAAATAAAAAAACGAATAAACAACTGGTCGGGTATAATATAGTAGTTAAAAGCGACATGAATCAGCCAGGTGGGGCGGGATGCGTTTGCGACGCCTGCCGTTTTAGGACCGGTCGGATAGTTTGGTACACACGGCAGGGGGTGAGCGATTCTCAAATAATGTCTTGAATGTCGCATTTAATAATTATTTTAGCGTTCATTTTTTATTATAAATATAATTATGAATAAGTAGATGTTTTAAAAGTTTCGTATGTGTTAAGTTCACATTTTGATGTAATAACGACCTGGTTAACTTACGTGTAATTTGGTCGAAAAAGCTCGACTAGTTTCAGGGCCATCTGGAAATCTTATTTTTAGCTTTGACTCATACTCGCATTATAATCGCTTAAGTCCCGGATGGTCCCGAATCTAGTAGGACTTTTTCGACCAAATTACATGTAAATGAAACAAATATTAGTAACAAACACAACAAGTAGTTACACAAGCTTCATCTTCTGGTTCACCAGATTATATTTTCACACATTAAATTAAAAAAAAAAGTTGTGTTCTTTCTTAAAATTATAAAAAAAAATACTGATTTGATACATAATCAAATATAAAGGAAATTTAAAAACAAATCATAAAAAAGACATAAACCAATACTCAACTCATTATAACACGCAGAAATATTACTGTTTTTGCTGAAATTACTTTACGCTTTTAATTCCGACTGCCTAAAACGAAATCATATGAGACTTTATATCATAATGCCGCATACATACTCGTAACATCTAAATTAGAATATCAAAAATTTTATAATAAATAAATATCCGCTTATTTCTCATCACTTACACCAACCTGTATGTCAACTGTCACCAAGAAAAGATCAAGATAAAAGCGGAGGGTGATTTGTGTATTTTCTACTCCGTGTACCACGTAAATAATCGAAACCGGTTTTTTTTTTGTGTTCAAACATATTTTATTCAATTTAGCGATCATAAACAATGTGTCATCTGTTGTAAATACATTAGTGTCACAAAAATATAATGTTTTATATGTATACCTCCCTCCCCCACCCCTCCCTGTGAAAAATATAGTACTTTACTACATAGTATAAGACAAAGTCGCTGTCGCTGTCTGTCCATCCCTATGTATGCTCAAATCTTAAAAACTACGCAACAGATTTTGAAGCGAATTTTTTTAATAGATAGAGTGATTCAAGAGGAAGATTTATATGTATAATACATGCATAATATCGTAGAGAAACACTTATGATTTTGAAGATTTGTAATGTGATGTGATGTAAAGTGCACCCGTGCGAAGCCGGGGCGGGTTGCTAATTTTTAATAGATGATAATAAAATGGTAACCCAGCCTACACTATCGGCATACACCAGCGGAGCACCAGTGAGGGATGATAAGTGAAAATGAAAGAGCAGGTCAATTAGCCCATCGTGATGAATACACCTCGAATTCAACGCGATGGTTTCCAAGGGGGACCGCGTGGAGGTCGACTTGACGGGGTATATTGCTAGCACTGATACTAGGTAGTTCGCATTACTAACAATCCCTCCCCTTCCCCCTATAATATAGTACTGTAAAATTACTAAAGTTGCTATTTCATATTTAAATATATCGTCATAGTCGTAGAATACTGACGGATCTTTATATGTAATATTCGTCAGATCCGTCAGTATTCTACGACTGTGACGATATGTACCTACATATTTGTTTTTAATAAATTGTAAATCGATGCGACGGTTTAAAATGAATGTTATCATAAATTAAAAGCAAAACTTTATAAATGTATTAAGTGCTCGCTAAATATAGCCGGCCCGATTAATGATACACATCTTTTGAATGTTTCAACCAATATTTCCAAATTAACAGTTTAATTATAAATTTAATGTCGTTTGTTTTATTTCAACTTATAATCAAACTTGGTAAGCAAACTGGCAACCGCAGTTTGGCCTTTTTTTATTAATGATCATGGAATGGTAACCTCGTCTGCGCTATCGGTATACACTGGCGGGGTGAATGTGTGGGGGTGAAGGATGAATGGTGAGGATGAAAAGGCAGATCAGTTAGCCCATCGTGACGAATTCAACGATAAATTAGTCCCGATAGTTTCCAGGGGAACTAAAATCCCATTACTAACAATCCCTTCCCGGGCGGAAAGGAATTGTTAGTAATGGGGTCTAATGAACCCATTGCTAGCAATACACCTTATCAGGTCGACCTTCACGTGGTTCCCCCTGGAAACCATCGTGATCAATTCTTGTTGAATTCATCACGATGGGCTAACTGACCTGCTCCATTCTCACCTATCATCTCTCACTGGTGCTCCGCCAGTGTATACTGATAGCGCGGGCGGGGTTATCATTTCATTATCACCAATTAAAAAAAAAAACTATTCCTTCCCCCTGCAGTTAGGCCTTGGTGACGCTTCTGCCCATCTGTCAAACATCAAGTACCCTCTTACGACATCCACGGAAAAGGAAGGAGACCCGAGACCACACGGCTACTACTGACAAAGGTGGCTCGGATCCGTTCCTAATGGCAGTCTATGGGGGAGGCTTATGTTCAGCAGTGAACGGATAATGGCAGAAACGATGATGATGATGAATCATAGAAATAGTAACCATTTAACCATTGGCACTCAATCAGTGTTGATTAAGTACCAATGGTTAAATGGTTGGACCAATTTAAATTAAATTTGGTACACAGATTTTTAACCATATCCCTAAATTCACAGAACACTTTTTATTTTAATTCACGCAAGCAAAATCGCAGGATTCACCTAACGTTTATCAATATTATAAATGTGAAAGTGAGTTCGTTTGTTTGTCACCTTATAACGCCTTAACCGCTTAACAATTACTATGAAATTTAGTATGCACGTACTAAATGAAATAAAGAAGTATATAAGCTACTTTTTGTCCCAGTCAATAAACATATATCGGTGATGCGGACCAAGTCGCGGGTAAAAGCCAGTATTAATATGAAACTGGCATTTATTCCACAAAACACTGATATATTTTTTCTAGTTATATACTTGTTTGCATACATATTATACGATAAATGTATGCAGTAATTCCATTCGATTTTAAACTGCCCGCTTCGAATTTCGATAATTTCTGTTGTTGGTAATTCGAATTTCAAAATGAAATAAAATTAACGTATAATAAAACCATACGAATATATACTTTATTAACGTTGTTTTAAATTTCAAAATCCTAGTGTTATATTTTTTCTTTTCCAAATTAAAATTATATAGGGTTGTCTACGGAAAGTACCAACCGTTCTTTGTGGTTGACTGTCTGTGACCTGTAAACTATCTAGACGTTTGCACAGCAGCGGGGCATTAAATGGACTGTCAGTTAAATGTTTATGTATAATTACCAACCCTAGTTTCGTAACCCCCCGTAACCTTACCATTCACTCTCAGCAAAACTTGCGGAGGGTTTGACAAACGAGTGGCCGAAACGCAACTCACTAATTACGGACATCATTCCCGCTCTTGATGACAAAGTTACTGAATACTTAGGCTGGACCCGATGTAGGGTTGCCAAAACATACATAAATTTAATTGACCTTTTTTAATTGTCGTTCTCACCTTTAATTTCTTATCTGTTTTATATTTTCTACTCGTTCCATACCAATTAATGTTTTTTTTTTAATTCTTTAGTCACCCCTTGAGTTAATTTTACAATTAGAGTTTTTATACATGCTGGTACTGCTCATGTCTATAGGCGACGGTTATCACTTTCCATCAGGTGGACCGTCAGCTTGTTTGCCATTCTAAGTTGTATAAAAAAAAGCTTAACATTCACTTTTTTTACTGTATAATATTCTTTACTCTTTTTTAATTTCAATACAGTATCATGATAGTAATATGATAAGACTGTGATATTTTATTCGTACCTACATTTATGTATTGGGAAGCAAACTCCCGCAGGTATGTATGACAGAGATGGTATCTAAAATATATATATATGGACATTGACAACCCTAAGGGAAAGGACCTCGCGTGCGAAAACTTAACGCTTGGCAAGAATATGCGGTAGCCCTTTACTCTGCTAATGTTTTAGGCACTTTACCCTGTGTTGCTTTTATGTTTATCCATGTTTTATTATAGTTTGAAAAGCAGCTGTTACCATTACCACCGGCGGAATCATACAAATAAAAACATTGTGTGAAATGTGATATGACTCAATTTAATACTCCTGATTGGCAATCATTGACGTGACACAATTTTATACTCCATATTCTCTGTCCGCCATTTTCAACATGTCGCACATTTGTATTTGGAATTCTAAAGTAGCCTTCATCAACAATCTTTGTCAATCAATTTACGTCACGCATTTTGTATTCAGAATTCAATTTTAAACGTGGAACTGTTAATTTTTTATCTATGCTAGATGTATGTTTAAAATTTCGAATTTTCTATATAACATTATTTTAAACTTCGAATTTTCGATTAGTTAACGTGACAAGTGATAACATATTTTCCCAATTATTTACACATTCCCAATTTAATATTATCAAAATTTATTCAAATAACTGTAATTTTATATTGTCTTAGAATTTTGTATTTGCAAACAAACAACATCACAATATTAAAGATATTAGGAACAACATTAAATAAGAATAAACATTCTTTTAAAAAAAGACTCTCTATAAAGAAAACTCTTTAAGTATTATACAATATAATACGAGGTTGATATAATATATTATTCCGTTATATTACCTACCAGAGGGAGACTATGTACAAAAGTCGTTTGCTTGGGTACCTCTGTTCCATTCGTGCTTCTACCGTGAAGCAGTTGTGTTTGCATGGCTGTGTTTCGGTTTGAAGGGTGGGATATGGCGTGAATTTACAGGGTACAGATGAATAACACCTGAGTCCTCAGGAATGGCAACGCATGGGGGGTATCATGGGCGAAACAGTATACTCTGTTATGTCCATGGTACTGCTCATGTCTATAGGCGACGGTTACCACTCTCCATCAGGTGGGCCGTCAGCTTGTTTGCCATTCTAAGTTGTATAAAAAAAAAATATATATATATATATATATATATATATATATATATATATTAGTATCACAAGATTATTAAAAAAGATTATTATACATCAATATACATTATTATAAGGTATATTCAACGTTTTTCATTCAGTATTAAAGAGAAATCAGCAAATCTCTTTCGGCGAATCGTCTCGTATTAATAAAGTAAGGATTAAAGGTTCGTGCGAACTCTCTCCCGGTCATCAATATCTGTCGAGTTGGATAGTACTTATTTATCCTGTCAGTTGCATTGTCATCTAATAATTTCTTTTTAAATTTAAAAGTAATATATAATGCATTTATTATCTTTCACGACTGACGTAATAACATTAACTTGTCCACCAAATTTGCATTTCGTTTATTTTTATCTTGAAATCAAATCGTTTGATTTTTTTTTTAACTACATATATTACTTTAATAAGAAATGAAAATTGCATTCGGAAAGAGTTGTTAAAAATAATTATTAAAAAATGCAAATAATTCACGCTGCTCATAAGACAAGCTGCAGCCCGCGTCTTCGTCCGCGTAATTGTAATGTATCCAGTGTAATAAGTCGGGATAAATCCTACCCGTATGCTAAATTTCATTCAAATATATACAGTAGTTTTTACATGAAAGAGTAACAAATAACCGTCCTTACAAACTTTCGCACTCATAAAATTAATAGTAAAAATGTATTAACAAAAAATATTAAATTAGAAAACTTAGAAATGAACAGTTATTTTCTACTGTTATATTGTATTATATATATTTTTTTAAATGTGAAACAATTTAGAATTGCCATACTTTGATGCTGTTCAAAATGGTGACAAAATTTCATAACCTCAACATGGATACCGCGATTTATTCTATGTTTAAATTTAAAGATTATGGTCGTACTTTCGTACGTTGAAAAAACAATTGCGGCATCTCTTTAAACATTACGTGCCACGTCGCATGATTCCGTACATAATATTAACAGTGACTTAATAATTTAAAACGGAAGGGTTGCCCATTACGCGAGCTCATTAGCACAGCCGAAATAAAGCGTGCAATATAAAAGAATGACTAGACACTTCGGTACCCCTGTCTATTTATCACGGCAAATATTGCCCGCGTTTGAAAAATATACGCGCTATGGAATACCTTCCCGCGCATGCCCTCTATTGGACGTTTCTAAAATTTACAGTCGCGACGTGATATCTTAAATCGGAAGGCAAAATTGTATAGTACTAGCTTTTATTCGCGACTTCGCCCGCGTGGACGGGATAAAAAGTAGCCTATGTTCTTCTCCATACCATATAGTATGTAAATACCATATTTCATAATGATTGATTAAGCCGTTAAAACGCTAAGCTGAGACAATTGGCTGACAAAAAGTTAATTAGTTAGTTCCTCAGGAATGGCAACGCATGGGGGGTATCTTGGGCGAAACAGTATACTCTGTTATGTCCATGGTACTGCTCATGTCTATAGGCGACGGCTACCACTTTCCATCAGGTGGGCTGTCAGCTTGTTTGCCATTCTAAGTTGTATAAAAAAAAAAAGTTGTTATTAATATATTCTTTACACATTGTATACAAACATAATGTTAAGAACAATTACTTTTAAACGTACAATTACTTTTAAACCTTCATATGAATTAAATTGATATTTAAAAAAGACACTCATACAATTTCTGTACATATATACATACAAATCTGTCACGCCTGTCTCCCATTAGGGTAGGCAGAAACAATGGAACTTGCCAAATGCTTCGATTCAAACAAACCTCTTTCGATTCTTTCACATTTATCAATCTTTTCATACACGCTCGCCAGTTACGGGTACTTTTGATTTAGCCCTTCAGCACGTCGCCTATTTGGTCAACATACGTCCGTCTAGGGCGGCTCCTACCGACATCTCCCTTCATTTTTCTTTCTGACACAATTTCTGTATATTGCATAAACATATTTGTAAGATAAATATATACAAAGAATAATGCAAACTACTATTAATTACACAAAATATATAAAACCTGGCGATATTTCCAATGAAATAAAGGCGAATTAGATTTTTTTACTATTTTATACACACACCATTGCCATCTTTTGTCGGCAATAAAAAAATAGTTTTAATGAAATCAAAATTTTTTTTTTATACAATTTAAAATGTCAAAAAAGCTGACGACCCACCTGATGGAAAGTGGTAACCGTCGCCTATAGATATGGTCAGTACCATGGACATAACAGAGTATACTGTTACGCCCATGATACCCTCTGGTATTACTTAAAATATTAACCTATTGTGTCTTTATTTTCAGATCTCTACATGACTCTAGAGATGACTCCGAGCCCCGAACCGCGGTTATGTGCAGTAAGTACATAATATAAATCTATGGAAAAAATTAAAAAATAACATAGACAGATAGATATAATAGATTAAAATAGTAAACTTCTTATAAATACAAACAATTACAACAAATTATTATAATAAGAAAACAACATATAGATATATAATAATTGAAATAAACTGTTTTGATAACAACGTCCTGTTATATATTTTTTAGTATTCCATACATATGTATAACTGGTGATAAAAAGTTTTCTTATAAATAAAGTTATATATAAAAAAGAACAGTTAAAACAGTAAAAAAGTTAAAATAATAAAAAATTATACAAATAATCATCAGGTAAGATGGCGAATTCAAAACTTATTTCATCATCATCATCATATCAGCCGTTAACTGTTCACTACTGAACATAGGCCTCACCCAAAAAGGGGCGTTTACCAATAGTTACCACGCTTGATAGGCGAGTTGGTATAACTGCAGATAAGAACAGTTCTCCCATAAATATAGTCTTAATAGAATGAAAAAAAAACAGTCGAAATTTTTAAAATAATACAAATAGTTAAAAGGGGGTAAAGATCTTCAGGTCGGCAAGCGCGCGAATACCTCTGGTATTGCAGGCGTTCATCATCATATCACGTTAACTGTTCCATCAGGTGGGCCGTATGCTTGTTTGCCACCTCAGTGGTATAAAAAAAAATAAAAAAAATAAAAAAACTGCAGTTAGGCTTTTGATGATGTTTTAAGAGAAACACTGCTGCTGACATCTCTCAACTACTGAGTTCCCTTAATCGCCTCTCATACCACCCACTGGAAAGAAAGGGGTAGCCCATTCTATGCCGGAAACACACGGCCCTTTTGGCCGTGGTACGAAACATGTAACAATAAATTTTTCCAGTTTTTTTTTTATATCACTGAGGTGACAAACAAGCATACGACCCACCTGATGTTAAGCGGTTACCGTAGTACCTGTAATACCAGGGGTATTACGCGCGCATTGCCGATCCTGTAAAAATTCTCTTTACCCCCCTTTTAAAGAACCATACTGTAGTCTTTTGGAAAAACCTCGACAGGTCCTCATTTCATAACCTGATCGTTTGTGGATGAAAACATCTCTGAAACTGCCATGCTGTAGATTATGAGGATAAATAAACTTCCTGTCGATGGCGAGCCGTACGATGGTAGAAAGTGGCTGTGGGCATCATATTGAACAATTCCTCTGAGCACAACCCATTGTACAAGCGATAGAACACGCAGAGGGAATTATTATTATTCACGCAGTTACAATTTTATTACATTACTAATACAAGATTTTTGCACCAAAAACAATATCTTGTTTTCTATGACTTTTGCCTAAAAATCCAAGTATCCTAAGTTATTTCTCTTGAGGCAAACGTCGTCCCTGATGTATTAGCTTCGGAGAATTAATGGCATTCACGAGACGACCTAATATCGACAACTGCTACTGACGTATTAGTATGAATAATTAATAATTCAATTACATACCGAGCTATGATTAATACCTATATATTGATATAAATTATGTAATACGTATCTCTTATGTAATATTGCATTACAATTGTAATATTAATAACATATTGTAAATAGATTTAACTCTGTAAATTATGATGAGAAATTCCCTGGTATTAACACAGACACATAGTTGGTCACATAGCTCGAAGAACCGATAACCAATGGGGAAGAAAGAAAGGCAAACGCAGTGTAGTACGACCTCTCATTAGATGGAGTGACGACCTCAAATGTATTGCAGGGAGTCAATGAACGCAGGAGGCTCAGGACCGTTTTTATAGCAGTCTATGGAGAGGCCTATGTCCAGCAGTGGACATATAATGGCTGATATAATGGTGATATTGATGAGTATTTTATTCTTTTGACCAACTTTAAGATCTGTAAATCAAAACTGATAGCATACTAGCATTATGCTATCAGTTTTTTTTTTAATTAACCCGTAATAAGACTTAAAGTAGCCGTGTGGTCCCTGCATAGAATGGGAAAGGAAGAACTGACCCCTACCTTTCCCATAGATGTCGTAAAAGTGATGTTGTGGGTGATCATAGGCGGCGGTAGTCACTTACCACCAGGTGAGCCGCATGCTCATTTTGTTCCCCTATGTTGTAAAAAAAAATGACGACTAAGAGAATTTAATACTTGAAGGATGAGCTCTAGCGTTCCTCTTAAAACATCACCAAAGCGTCACTATGGTTATCAATCAACCTGCCAATCATGGCAACTACTGGCAAAAGGTCCTTTATAGAGAAGGCCTATGTTCAGCAGTGGACAGTTAGTGGCCGGTATAACAATAAAATAATTATAAAAAAACTTATATTATACTCATATACATATGAAACCATAAAGTGTTAAAAATGTACAAAAATGATTATCCTTTAGATCAACATTCGGAATTTTTGTAACTTTGTTTCTTTTTGTCAATGTAAATGCGAACAAATAACAAGCGAAATCAAATCCAGTAACCTTTACATTTGGACTGCTTTTTGTCTGGCGTTCTCGTAGTTTGCACCAAAACACCCGTTTCCAGGATTTGTTCATATTCCCTCGTATTGTCTCTGGAATACAAACAGGCCCCAGAAAATTGTACAACCAAAATAAAAATTACAATAGGTTGCACAGTTAACAAAAACTGCGCAGAGTATCTGTTGTTTCCTATTTACATTTTAGCCGACTGCGGCACAGCGAATATGCGGAAATATAATATTGAAAGGATGCACAGACATACATATGTACTTGTACTTTTTCCATTAACAAACTAGCTACAGCAACATAAGGAGGTTGGGGGAGAATGGATTGTTAATAATGGGGTTTAGTAGCCCCATTGCTAGCAATATACCCTGTCATAACCTCCACGTGATCCCCCAAGAAATATGGAAACCATAGCGTTTCTATTCCAAGTGAAATTCATCATGATAGGCTAACTGACCTGCTATTTCATTCTCACTTGTCATCCTTAACTGGTCTCTCGCCAGCGTATACCATTAGCGCAGGCGGAGTTACCATTCCATTATCATCCATTAAAAAAAACATAAGTAGATTTTATTTAACATATTAATTAACAGACACTCATTGTTATTATTTCTATCACACTCACCCTCTCTAACTTATTTTAACTACTTATTTTAGGTCCCTTATTCATAAAAGTTAAAACCTACTATAAACCTATTTTAGCTATTGAATATTTTGATTACTTTCTTTCAAATTTGGATTGTGGCATAAAAGAACTTTTAAATTTGGAATGCGGCATAAAAGAACTTTTAAATTTGGAATGTTTTATAAAAGAAAGAGACTAAACAGTTCAATAGCTAAAATAGATTTATGAGACATTTGACGTTTTTATGAATAAGAGCGTTAGAATTTAAGTTTATAAAATTAGAATCCATTATAAGCTGTAATTATAAGGTACTGAGCATAGAAGTTATTTTGTAAGAGAGCTGTGGATATTTATACTAACTGAAATGAATGAAAAAATATATTATTATTTAATACAAATAAATTATTTCAAAAATATGTATAGAGTAAATTCGACATAATTGACTTCCTTTTAAATGAGTAGGGAGTGTCCCACCAATAAAATTAAACATTTTCGTAAAGAAACATAGGGATTAAAAACGCCAAAAAAATTATGAAATTTTGTAGACCATACACTAACTTTTGCACAATGATCACACAGATATCGATTATATACTAGCTTTTTGCTCGCTACTTTGCAAGCGTGATTTTGGATTTTTTTTAAGGGTGAAAATGGTATGGTAACCCCGCCTGCGCTAACGGGATACGCTGGCGGAGCACCAGTGAAGGGAGATAGATGAGAACGTGAACAGGCCAGTTAGCCCATCATGATGAATTCATCAGGAATTAACCATGATAGTTTCCAGGGGGAACCGCGAGGAGGTCGACCTGGTTGGGTATATTGCTAGCAATGGAATTCTCAGTCTCCATTACTATTAATCCCTTTCCCCCGTGATTTTGAATGTAGAAAAACCAACGATATGGGTCACTTCTAAATGGCGTATCAAAATAAAACATAGACCAGTTTTTAAGTCAAGTCTTCAGAAACTCATTTTTTTTATACCACTTAGAATGGCAAACAAGCTGATGGCCCACCTGATGGAAAGTGGTAACCGTCGCCTATAGACATGAGCAGTACCATGGACATAACAGAGTAAACTGTTTCGCCTATGATAATATGGGGGGTCCCATGCGTTGCCATTCCTGAGGACTCAGGTGTTATTCCTCTGTACCCAATAAATTCACGCCATATCCCACCCTTCAAACCGAAACACACACATGCAAACACAACTGCTTTACGGTTGAAACACGAATGGGACAGAGGTACCCAAGCAAACTCAGGAATGGAATTGCAGGTGGCGAGTTATTGGGTATTTTAACTCGATTCTCGATTTGTCGTTGCGATATTTTTTATGATGTTGGGTATTCCCATATATGGGTACTTCTAATGAGCGATAGAGTATGTGAGATGCGTTAGAATACCCCATGAGGAGTGTCTTTTATACTATTTGGGATGGATTTTTATAATATATAATAGTTTTTTAATACGAGCGTCTTTTATTAGTTATCTCCTTGCGCCAAATAGCTTCTGTCTTTTTCTATTCTTCTAGAGATGATTTGAATACATCCAAAGGTTGTCTAGAAGAGATTGTTTTAGCGATGAGACCGCCATTTGTACTTCATATGTGTAATGTATTTTTTTTTTGTGTATAAATGATGGAATAAGGAGTAAATGAATAAATAAATATTGCCCTTTCTACATACCTGTTCACCGATAGAATATTTTTTTATTAGTTAAGTGGTCACTTAGTCTTCTATTCATGCGATGGTAATCGTATTCAATGTACAACAGTTGGAGCGGAATAAATTTGGAATAACATTATGCCAAGTGTTCTTGGAAAGGATTTTGAATCAATGAATGGTGCATTGTTTTATATATTTTTTCATAGTACTCTTATTAATAAACTATTAGATTTATTTACAAAGTGATAAATATTAATTATTGGAGATCACATGAAAAATCAATATTGCATTAAATTGTTCCTTTTTCAAAGAGTGTTTATACCAGCGAAACTGACCTTATTCCAAAGAAAAAATTTCGAAAAAAGTCAAAAATTTTTAACCCTTTCAAATTAACTTGGCAGTTGAATACGCTGTGTTGATATAAAGAGCTTAAAATTTGACTTTTTTAGCTAATTTTACTTCGGGAACATATTCAGATTTTACTGATAAATAATGATAAAAGGATGCCAAATCTCGTGTTTTAAATCTGTATATCTTACCTTACAATCTTACTAAGATAATAAAATTTTAACTCAACGTTGTCTGTACATGGGAGATTTTTAAGAAAAAAAGTAATATTAGGGACCTTAATGAGAGCAATAGATGTCAAAATAATATTTTTTTAGTAATTTGGTCTTTTTTTTTGTAATTGATGAAAATGGAATGATGACCCCGCCTGTGCTATCGGTATACACTGGCGGGGCACCAGTGAGGGATGATTGGTGAACATGAAAAGGCAGGTCAATTAGCCCATCGTGACGAATTCAATGATAAACTAGTTACGACGGTTTCCAGGGAGAACCGCGTGGAGGTCGACCTCGCAGGGTATATTGATAGCAATGAAGACTAACCTCCCCATTATCAACAATCCCCTCCCCCCAGAAATTTGGTCTATCTGTATGTTTATTATGACATCCTGCAAAAACTACTACAGCAAATGGAATGGTGTACCAGAGGGAGACTTGTTACAAAAGTCGTTTGCTTGGGTACCTCTGTCTCTGTGGGATATGGCGTGAATTTACAGAGTACAGAGGAATAACACCTGAGTCCTCAGAAATGGCAACGCATGGATGGTATTATGGCCGAAACAGTATACTCTGTTATGTCCATGGTACTGCTCATATCTATAGGCGACGGTTACCACTTTCCATTAGGTGGGCCGTCAGCTTTTTTGACATTCTAAGTTGTGTAAAAAAAATAAAAATTACAATTTATATACATGTTGCTATTCTTAACTATAAGCAACCAAGCAACTAGGTTGATGATTCACCTGATGATTATCACATTCCATTACCTGATGGAAACAAGACTGTTGGCTTATCTGCCACTTTATATTGCATAAAAAAAACATATTTAAATTTACAAGTATCTTTATAATTTTTCCAGTGCAAACAGCCAAAATGTCAGCTATCACACACGCTGTATTTTAACTCACAGAGTGTATAACTATTAAGGATGGGTAGTATATAGCAATACCTATATATTTCGGTTACAATATCTATATATAAAAATAATATGTTAAGTCTGTTATACAAAAAATAATATTGGATAACAGACTTAGATATCCGACCGATATGGGCGATATCGAAATGGATAATGACCTTTTATCTGCCATCAATGTCCAGAGGAAACCAATATATAGATATCAGATCGGTATCCATATAAGCCATGCCTAATAACTATCAGATTCCGATTAAAATCCAGTCCAGTTCAATTAGGGCCGGTCGTGTGCGCATCGAATGCGGCGAGCTGCGCGCACGCACGCCTCACCGCTTACAATATGTAGTATGATAATTTATTTCGACGACCTCTCACCCTGCATGCAGACGCACAATGGCCCAAATGAGAGGCTAAGTGCGGAAAATGGAGTCCCTTTCACATTCACCCTGCATGCAAATTTTTAAGTCGCCATCTATGGTGAGAGTCACGCGTGCAGCATTTGTAGTACGTGGTATTGGCGATGCTTATTTAGGAACTGTTTATAGTATATCGTATATAGAGAACTAGCAAAACATTGCACGTTATCCCGTGCGTACTCTATTTAATATGGCATGTGAAAGTTTGCATGTTTGTTACTCAATCACGTCTAAATTTTTTTTATACAACTTAGAATGGCAAACAAACTGACGGCCCACCTGATGGAAAGTGGTAACCGTCGCCTATAGACATGAGCAGTACCATGGATATAACAGAGTACACTGTTTCGCCCATGATACCCCCCATGCGTTGCCATTCCTGCAGACTCAGGTGTTATTCCTCTGTACCCTGTAAATTCACGCCATATCCCACCCTTCGAACCGAAACACAGTCATGCAAACACAACTGCTTCACGGTAGAAACACGAATCGGACAGAGGTACCCAAGCAATCGACTTTTGTACAAAGTCTCCCTCTGGTAAAAACAAACTAGCTCAAGCAAACGTTCTGAAATTTGGTATACAAGTGTATAAAATGAAGAAGAACATAGGCTACTTTTTTATTTCGATCCCACCGAAAAATTTGTAAGTAAAAGCTAGTAGACATATGAATAAAAAAATAATTCTTTTAGATGGTAAACGGTTCAGTTCATACTGATAGTAGACTATGGATTTGTTGGATCTCTTCTACATAAAGAAAGATTAAAATTAAAGTATTTTAGCCGACTCAGAAAAGCGAAGTTCTTTGAAGACAATTCCCACAATAATGAGCTTGGATCTCGGCTTAAATAAATGTCGGAATAGACTATGTAGCATGTATATCTCCCATACATAATGCAGGATTCGATTCAATACACCTGTGCGTAAACTTATATTTATGTATGCACCTTTATACGTCCATTTCGAGTCTAATGGTGCAAGTTATAAGAGTGTGCGGATAGAGTTTGACATTTGTTGAAAGGAGCAATAAAGGAGTTTTCATTCATTCAATCGTCATAGAGAAATGTTCCTATATAATACTAGCGGCCCGGTACGTGTTTCGCTACGCATAAAGTAAAATAACAAAAAAAAATTAACATCAAATTCAATTATTCAAACAAAAAAATATTTTATTAATTGCTAGGTATTTTAATTATACTGTCAACACTGAAAAAAGGTTCAATTTGACAGCACAATCCCCATCTTAAAAAAAGTTTGAATTTGACACAAAAATCCCCATTAACAAAATGATCCGCCATGACACAAAAAAAATGTGATAAATGAAGAACCGCTCGGCGGATTTTGAGCAAACTTCACATAAACTATCTACTAAATCATCCGAACAAAGCCTAAACCTTTAGTTCGGATAGGTGAGTCCGTTCTTGATTTATAAAATTACAACGATTATATATATATATATATATATATATATATATATATATATATATATATATATATATATATATATATATATATATATATATATATATATATATATAGATTTTTAATGCTTATTTTTAGTTGAGATCTTCATATCATGCTTGGCAGCTGAATCGACAACGGCAGTTACATTTTGGTGATGTTTTATGGGGGACACTGCTGCCCATTCCTCGATCATTATGTTTACTTAGTCGCCTCTTACGACACTCACGTAAGAAACGTGTAGTCCATTTTATGCCAGGATCACATTGTTTATTCCGATTAGTGAACATATCTCAATCACATAAACGAAGTAAAATAAAAGCTAGTTTTGTAATAAAATATACTATGCAACCATCCGCTCTCGCTTGTGACTTGTAATTTAATGCAAGCCACATCCACACTGTAGTGTCCCGGCATAGTTTAGCATAATATAAACTGTCCAAAGTGCACACTAGCGACCTTTCACGCCGGTGAGAACCGGCGCCGGCGCATAGCATTTGAATATTTTGCTCTCTGTATAATAGTGTGCGCGCGCCTTTATTCAGGTGTTAATATTTCATGAACTGAAACTTTAATTTGAAATTCAATAGAGTCGCCTCTCAGCCTGTTATTTTTATGCGGTTAATATTAAAAACACATTACGTGAGAAGTGTTTTTACACAAAAGAGTCTACATACTATTTTGTTGTCGACGTTCTGACGAAGAATTTATTAGGGATATTTATAGCTAGTGCCGTGTGTGCCCCGGCATAGAATGGGCCACCCCTACTTTTCCCATGGGTATCGTAAGACGATTAAGGGAGGGCAAGGAATGGGCAGCAGCGTCCCTCTGAAAACACCTCTAAAAGCCTAACTGCGCTTGCCAACTCTCCTATCAAACGTGGCAATAACTGGCAAAACTCCCCTTATGGGGAAGGCTTATGTCCAGCAGTGGACAGTTAACGGTTGAAATAATAATAATAAATAATAATTTGTAGCTAGATATGTAGATACTCTTTATTATTTCCTCCAAAAAATTACAAAAATAAACTTATTATAAATACAGACAATTACAAGAAATAATCACAGTAAGAAAACAATGGGTGACCTTATCGCTAAGAGCGATCTCTTCCAGGCAACCTTTGGATGGAGAGGAGTAATTATAAACAGTTCAATCGGAGGCACGATGAAAATTCTATCATTTCTAATAATGTAATATATATAAATATATATTACATTATATATATATATATATATATATATATATATATATATATATATATATATATATATATATATATATATATATATTAGTTACAATATCTGTATACTGGTATAATAATGAATATGTTAAAAGTCTGTTATCCAAAAAATAATATTGGATAACAGCTTTTTAACATATTCGAAAATAGATATCCGACCGATATGTACACAACATTGAAATGGATTATGGCATTTTTTCCGCCTTGATGACGGAACCCAATATATAGATATCGGATCGGTATCGATATTACCCATACCTAGGATTTATGCACATGAGTGTAAGCGAAAGTTTATTATTAACTGAATACCTACACAATTTTTCCTAAATTCCAATTACACTATCTTAAGTGGAACACAAAATGAGAACACCTGCTTTTCCAAATTTAAATAATATCTATTCAAATTTTAGTACGCGATAACCTATTCCACCTACGTACGATAACTTTCTATGTATTACGAAATTTAACAAGAAAAAACGTTATCAAGTCAAAGATATATTACCGAGAAATGATACCTTGTCAGGTAAATACCATATCCTTTGGATATTTAATCATTTGGATTTTTAACACGAAAATTGTAACTGGCCGATCATAATGAAAAAAAAAATATAAAAATCATTGGTCAGATGTATGGCTGTGTTTCGGTTTGAAGGGTGGGTTATAGCAGTGAATTTACAGAGTACAGAGCACTAACACCTGAGTCCCCAGGAATGGCAATGCATGGGGGGTATCATGGGTGAAACAGTATACTCTGTTATATCCATGGTACTGCTCATGTCTAGAGACGACGGTTACCACTTTCCATCAGGTGGGCCGTTAACTTGTTTGCCATTCTAAGTTGCATAGTAAAAAAGAACAATTGTAATCCTGTAACATTAAATTATAACGATAGTAATGCACTGTTTAACAATTGAGGGCAACACAGTGTATTTAATAGTCGTAATATCCACAGTGCTGTTCATGTGCGTAGGTGACGATTACCATTTTCCATCAGGTGGGCCGTCAGCTTGTCTGTATAATAGTAACTAAGTATAATAAAATAGAAACGACAATGTAACATCATTAACTTTTTTATTCAACTTAGAATGGCAAACAAACTGGCGGCCCAATGGAAAGCATAGACAAACTGGACATAACAAAGTATACTGTTTCGCCCATGGTAGCCCCCATGCATTGCCAGAGGGAGACTTTGTACAAAAGTCGATTGCTTGGGTACCTCTGTCCCATTCGTGTTTCAACCGTGAAGCAGTTGTGTTTGCATGACTGTGTTTCGGTTTGAAGGGTGGGATATGGCGTGAATTTACTGGGTACAGAGGAATAACACCTGAGTCCTCAGGAATGGCAACGCATGGGGGGTACAGAAACAGTATAGTCTGTTTCCATGGTACTGCCATCTATAGGCGACCCCCTTTCCATCAGCGTTGCCATTCCATTCCTGAGGACTCAGGTGTTATTCCTCTGTACCCTGTAAATTCACACCATATCCCACCCTTCAAACCGAAACACAGCCATGCAAACACAACTGCTTCACGTTAAACATAGAAATTACATGAGTTGGCTATAAATGACAGTTATATTCAAGATCTTATCCCGATTATGTCATCATGATCTCTATTGTCATAAAATGTCATAAAATCTCTCGTGTAAATAATGATATACTCGTATTTATATAGTTCTTAATTTTACTCTTACCAAATAATAACAGTCGTTTACTGTCCATTGCTGAGCATTGTATTTATAAACACATTGCATTTATAAGCACACCTGCAATGCCGTTGGTGTTGCTGGTGACCATGGGCGGCGGTAGTCACTTACCATCAGGTGAGCCGCATGCTCGTTTGCCCACTGAGTTGTAAAAAAAAAATAAAAAAAAATGTATAAAATAAATATAGCAGTACTGAATATATTGTAACATACATGCAATGGTAAACATTTGTATTTGTGTGTCTTGTGATTGCATGTCCGCATTGTACTTTTTCTTTTTTGCGCAAACCAATTTTGTACTTTTAGAACAATAAGAAACCTGTTATTAGCTTTAATATTTTAAATCCTAGTATGTAAATCTTAACTGTAACGCCGTTGGTTTCTAATAAATAAATAAATAAATAAGCCTGTTAGGAGGGTTTTCCAGTAGTTGCTAGTTGCAAACTGGTTGGCACGCTCAGTTAGACTTTAGTGGTATTTAAAAAGGAATAATTTTATTTATTTATTTATTTATTCATTAGTACAAATATGTGTACATGGCGGACTTAATGCTAAAAGCATTCTCTCCCAGTCAACCATAGGGAAGTGTCAGAATACTCGAATGCGGTACTAGTAATTATTGATATACATACATACTAAAATTACATATATAAACGAATAAATATATATAAATAACAAATATACTTACACATATATGACATATACTAAGAGTCGACACCTCTGTCGCTCCCCTCTCGCGGGCTTGGAATGCCATCAGCACTCGCCCCTGCATTCGCGTCCGGTGAAGCTGTAAAGGCCACACACGGCCAACAGCAAACACATTCAGAAAAAAAAAATATGACATATACTATATTATACACGAAATTGAGAATAATATAAAGTACTTACTGCTCGGATAAAAATAAAAAGTGTGCGTTAACGCTTTTTTTGAAAGACGGTTTAGTCGGTAGTCTCTTAATGGCATCAGGAAGCGCATTCCAGAGTCGTGAAGAATGTAGGAGAAAAGAGTTTGAAGCGTAACCAGTACGGTGAGAGGGAAAGGATAATTGGAGAGTATTATTGGAACGAAGGTTACGTAATTAATTTTACACTTACAAAACATATTTCACCATAAAGAAAAAAGCACTAAAAATTTTTTTTATACCACTGAGGTGGCAAACAAGCATACGGCCCACCTGATGGTAAGTGGTTACCGTAGCCTATGAACGCCTGCAATACCAGAGGTATTACGCGTGCGTTGTCACTCAGCTATGTGTCATATTCTTGTGGACATAACGCTGACTGTCAGTGTCAGCAGTTGGCAGTTAACGATTGATATGACGATATATGTAAACCCAATATCTTAGTTATTAACAATATTATGATTTCCATGTAGATAAAGATATATATGTAGTCCACAGTACAAATACTAAGAATAAATCGTACCCATGAATGAGTCGAATCAGATTCGATAGTTTATTACAATAATCAACTAAACAAATAATGAAGCTATATTCGATACATTTGCATAAAAATCTAAATAAACCAGTCACAACCGTTAAAGTTATTAGTCGAGTCTAATCGATCGATTTGTTTAGCGGACGACTATCGACTAAACGCTTTCAATCAGTGCGATTCAAATTAAGTTTCCCACGATTCACGTAGTGATGTGCCGAGTCCGGCTGATTCGAGTGCGAAATTAAATATATAGAATTCGGATACTCGATTTAAAAATCGTCAATTCAATTCTTAAGTCTTTTAGTACATATTTACATGCTTATTAAATAAATAATAATAATAACTATTTAAAAGGCACATATAATAATTTAATCCTAGTAGCATGTTTATAGTAAATTTATATTTCCCTGCATCATCATACGTTAATTATTCATTAATTATCAAAGAAAAAAATCATTAAATGATTGAACATTTATTATAAATTACCTTCATTAAAAGCAAATTTCAGAAATCAATTGGAAAAATACAGAAATTTGTAGAAGTATCCAACAAATACTTGAATATAATAAATTTAGAATTTAACTGTATCTTAAAAGTACCAAAATACTCGAATACCATAAATTGCAGACTGGGCACACCACTATTTTCACCAGTTGCACACGATCGATCCGCAAATATATTGGGAAGTTGATTAATCGATGGATATTTAGGCAAATACTATATGCTCTCGATGATGTATCGGCGAATACTACTTCGATTGCTTAGATTACTCGATTATAAAAATAAAATTACATAAACGTTAAAAACTAAACTTATTGTTGAATTGTTTTTAAAGTTTAATTAATAATAAGATTATTTTTATAAAAAACAGAATAAAAATAAAAAAATAGCCTATAATATCAACTTTAGTAACTTTTTAACGAACTCTTAAAATATTTTTATGCATCTTAATAATACATTTTTGTACATCGCCTATATTACAATCATTTTTTTATAATAGTAATCTCTATCGATTTATTGCCTTTACCGGTTTTAGACTTGATTATATTTATCGATATCGATACTGTTAAGGGTACAACACTATTTCTAATGCGATAACGCAAATTGTATAGGATGCTATTAATCTTGAGCAGCAATAATTGTGGCGTCCACAAATGCTAGGCTATTAATTAATTATTAATTATTAATTAGTAATCTTGAAGGAACCTCGGAACCCGTTATAAGTAATATGCAATACCTTACGTTCAACTTAATAGAACTAAATCCAGACGAATATTGTGTGAGGACATTTAATTTACTTTATACGTAGTTAAGTATATATAAATTATTTATAGGACATCCTAGTCGTAATAGTAGCTAATGGAATTTTATTAGAATGAGATTGATATTTATATATTATTACTAATTTTAGACTACCTATCTTACTAAAAAAAAGTAATTTACAACACTACTTATCTAAACAGTGTTTAACAAAACTCTGTTTAAGTGATTAAAAGTTGTTTAATTAGTATAATAATATTTTTAATTTTATATTTCGACTGAAACTTCTGTACAATAATCATTACTTCGTTACTAATATTATTTGAAAAGAAGTTTGTTTGTTTGTTACCACTTAGCGTCTAAACGGCTCAACCAATCACGATAAAATTTGGAACACACATACTGTATGAGATGTAGAAGAACATAGGCTTTACTTATTTTCACATCATAGTTTTTTTTATGTATCTTAATTAAGACAAGTAACTAAATAAAGACTAGTTTATATATGTATGTTCATATGTATGTATATATTTTTTGTTTGCGTTTATTTGTATAAATACTAGCGACCTGCCCCGGCTTCGCACGGGTGCAATGTTGATACTAAATAGCGCCACAACCGCTATGTCCCTACCTTTACCTATTTTTTGCCTTTTTTTCTCCCTTTTTTAGTCTTATTACGACACAATTTTAATTATTCTTTTAATCCCAAAGAGATCGTATTTAGCAGACAAAGTCGTTGGCTCTTTATCTTGCTAAATTAAGTTTACATAATTAAGTTACATTTTGTTGTGTACATATCGTTAATATTGGTACACTTGATACGACACGACGAACTTATGAACATTATAATAGAAGGAAGGAGGGGAAGAGAGAGATCAAGATATAGTTACATTTATTTATTTATTCATTAGTACATATATGTGTACATGGCGGACTTAATGCCAAAAGCATTCTCTCCCAGTCAACCATAGGGAGGTGTCAATAAAAAGAATGCGTATAATCAAATGCAAAATTACATATATACACTGTATATAAATGCAAATATAAGCATTTGGCGTTCCATTGTTTCTGCCTACCCTAGTGGGAGACAGGCGTGACAGATATGTATGTATGTATGTATACTTACACATACATAACATATACTATATTATACACGGAATTGAGAATAATATAAAGTATTTACATCAGGCAGATCAAGGAAGGAGTTGGTATCGCGTCGTATCAAGAGGTAAGAGACGCCGTAGTGAGTGCAATTCTTAAATAGCGATAGATAGATAGACATATTGTTAATGTTAATAATCCATATCATTCATTGAAAGGAACTATAAATAGTTTTCATACATTCATTTCTTTATACCACTGAGGAATCTTCGTCTATAAACGCCTGCAATACCATAATTATTACGCGCGTCGCACGAAGAAACCTCACGTAGAACCCCACGACTCTTGGGACGGCAAGGAGCTCATTCCATAACCTGATTTTGTGGGAGAAAACATTTCTGAAACCGCGTTGTACGATATAAATCCGAGACAAAGTCGTTAGAAAAGGTATTACATGTAATGATTTTATTAAATAACTACATATTATGCTATTAAATAAAATCTGTTACATCAAAGATTAAAATCTTAAAAAGGTAAAAATACAATCTGCAATCCTTCTTTCCACATTGTTGCAATGTACGAACAATAACCAGCTCTAGTTACAGGTTACTTACATAGTTCAGCTACGTATCTCATATTGATGTTTATCATCACGACACGTTTTTATCGTATATATAATCATATATATATATACATATATATATATATATATATATATATATATATATATATATATATATATATATATCTCATATATATATATATATATATATATATATATATATATATATATATATATATATATATATATATATATATATATATATATATATATATATATATATATAACCAAATATATTATAAGCAGTGTTTATGTGTTATATATTTATTTCCTATGTATAATTATTTCAGTATTTTTTTCATACAATTCAAAATGGCAAACAAGCTGACGAGCCACCTGATGGAAAGTGATAACCGTCGCCTATAGACATGAGCAGTACCATGGACATAACAGAGTATACTGTTTCGCCCATAATACCCCCACGCGTTGTCATTCTTGAGGACTCAGGTGTTATTCCTCTGTACCCTGTAAATTCACGCCATATGCCACCCTTCAAACGGAAACACAGCCATGCAAACACAATTACTTTACGGTTGAAACACGAATGGGACAGAGGTGCCCAAGCAAACGACTTTACAGTCTCCCTCTGGTGAATGTTACTATATTACTATAGTCATATTTTTACCACACCTGCTCTTCATACGCTTTCTGTTTTTACCTAATGGTTAGTTGGTAAAGAATGTCATATGGCATTAAACTCGCTACTTGTGCAAAGTTTTATTGTACAATAAAGAAAAAAATAAATAAAATTCCAAATTCAAATTTCATTCATCATTCGTTCTCATTTTACAAACAGTGAATGTGCCGTTTAAATAATGCAAGAAAGCCCAATTAAGATTCAGCGTTGCGAAGTGAACGTACAGCAGCCGACACCGTCGGGCGCGAATCGATTCCACCGATAGAAGCCTTTAATCAGGCCGTACGTAGAAAATTAGCTATTACCCACTAAACCGGGTCATGGAACTACGTTTGGTGCCTAGGGTTGGCTCACTCTTATTTGTTTTACTTCTAACAAAGTCAAAGGATTTTAGTTCTTTATACGTTTACACTGCAGCTTTAACGAAGTAAATTGGCCCTTATTTTATTATTGTTAGAAAATAGAATCGCGTGATAAAAGATTTCGCGCATGACCGACGCTCTATGATGTCATTCCACAAAAAAAGCAGCTACTGTTTAATCGTGACTAAATATGAAACCAATACAAAATTTAATTTTTCAAATATGCAAACTTTAAGAACCATTTTAGAACAATTCTTCTTTATTGAGATGAAACTGCAAATATGTAATGAATCAAGAACATTCGAAAAGGAAGTTATCGATTCGCTATGAAGCAACATGTTTTTTTTTAATCGGTGATAATGAAATGGCAACCCCACACGCGCTTACGGTATACACCGGCGAGGCACCAATAAAGGATGATAGGTGAAGTTGAAGCAGGTCAGTTAGCCCATCGAGACGAATTCAATAAGAATTGTTCACGATGGTTTTTAAGGGGAACGTGGGGTTTCCACGTGGAGGTCGACCTGATAAGGCAAATTGCTAACAATGGGGCTGTCAAACTCCATTGCTAACAATCCCTTTCCCCCGAAGCAACATGTTAGCAACATCTACATGTTACAGGAATTCATGTTCTACAACGGTCATTTACCATTAGATGACCTGTTTATTAACATAAATCTTACTAATATAAAAAAAGGTAACTAGACAATGTCTGTACATGGGAGACATTTAAGAAATAATTATATAAAGGTTATATAAGAGTAATAAAAGCCAAAATAATAATTTTTAGATTTTTTTTCTATCAGTCTGTATCTTTTTTTTTATATCACTAAGGTGGCAAACAATCATACGCCCCACATGATGGTAAGTGGTTACCGTAGTCTATAAACACCTGTAATACCAGAGGTATTACGCGCGCGTTGCCGACCCTGAAGAAACCTCTTTACCCCCCTTTTGAAGAACCCCATGCTGTAGTCTCTTAAGAAAACCTCGGCAGGGAGCTCATTCCACAACCTTAGTGTTCGTGGGAGAAAACATCTCTGAAACCGCGCAGTATTCGACCATGTCTTTGTTTGTACCGTCATCACGCAAAAAGTACTGCATCATTTTGGCTGCAATTTTCACACTTGTATTTCTGCAGGTAAACTCAAAAACTGGTGTTAAAATATATACTTTATCTTGATATTTACGTGATGTAAAAGGTTTTCCTACTTTAAATTAATTAAACAAAATTTAAATCATTCGAAATTTATTGTCAGTCGTATGACAACCCTGTTTTAACAGCAAAGGGTGAAAGTAAGGGATAACTATGTGGTTTGCGTTTGTTAACGCACACTAGCGTACTTCCTTGAGATTAGAGACTAAATGCCTCTGATATTGGTATATATATTCATATTTGGTTATGACAATATATTATTTTTATCGTACATTTATCCCATGTATAATATATATATATATATATATAATATATATATATATATATATATATATATATATATATATATATATATATATATATATAAATAAAATATATATATATATATTTTATATATAAAAAATCTTTTACAGAACATAATAATTATTTTTAATAATTAAAAACGCTTCAAAGTTCGACTTAGTTACTCGATATTCAATACATAGAATGTTAAATAAATTAAAATTTATGTTTCCATTAATATATATAATATAGGCATACAGATAGATATATAGACACTTTATTGTTTCCTTCATAAGATTACAATAGTAAAGTTATTATAAATAGGAACAATTACAAGAAAAGACCCAATGAAAAAACAATGGGCGACCTTATCACTAAAAGCGATATCTTCCAGGCAACCTTTGGATGAAATGGAGAAATAAATGTAAAGAAAAATATTTTAAATATTCCTTAACAAATTACAAGTACGCAATCACTTTTACAAACATTTAAATAGATAGATAAACGTCTTTGTGTTTTCTTTTAATTACAGACATTTTATTTCTATAACAGTATGTATATTTTTATAGAAAACACATACAGATACCAAATTCCGCATTTACCATACCATTTTCAACTACCATTTACAATTAATAGGTACAAAATTGTAATTTTAACAAAGAACATTACATGTTCTTTCAATTTAAGTTACGTACTCGTTCAGAACGGCTTCAGTTTGTTGAACAAACAGTATTTTTTATCCAACGAACTGGAATAAACATTATTAAGAATAAACTCCAACACTCTATATTTCGTTATTGTACGGATACTAAACGAGAAATGTTTGTGTACTTTTAATTAATCTATATTCATGCTTGGAGGAGAATGTACAATGCTCTCTGCATGGGTACCTTTGTCTTGCAAGGTTATATTAAAACAGGGTATCTCAAACAGCTCACTTCACTACATTGTTTATTTATTTATTTATATTTTATTGATCATACAAAATAAAAATTGAAATAAAAATAGCTGATTTAATGCTATAAAACATTCCCTGCCAAAAAACTTTGAAAAAACAGAATTGTAATTATGCAATCAAAATTATTCAAAAATATTGTGGGGTAATTAGTTACAGACGTATATTACTTCACCATCATTTCAGCATAAATCTCCCCCATAACAAAGGAAGAGAGGAGGGCAGTAGTTGTTATGCCTGGCAGGCAGGTTAGCAACCTCAGATAGCCTTTGATGATATTTTAAGAAGGGCACGGCTGCCCATTCCTCGACCATAAAGTTCCTTTAGTCACGTTCTACAGGAAAGGAAGGGGTTGACCCATTATATGCCAGAACTACACGGCAGTTTAATTAGAATAACCATGATTAAAACCAGGCTAATTACAGCTAAAATCTGCTATCTGAGAATTCTACTCTCTTGTTGAAACATGTTCACTTATGCACACCTTAAAAAGAGAAAAATTGCTGAAAGAGTTCCCTGTTGTAACAGCAAAGTTTAATTAACACATTCGCTAACAATTAGCCGAC
Source organism: Galleria mellonella (assembly GCF_026898425.1). NCBI lineage: Eukaryota > Metazoa > Arthropoda > Insecta > Lepidoptera > Pyralidae > Galleria > Galleria mellonella. The sequence goes on along the minus strand of NW_026442176.1, from coordinate 3,822,273 downwards.
ACAATTAAAATTAAAGTCAACAATCCGTTATACACATAACATGAGTTCGAATTTCAAAAACAAAACCGAAGAAATTCCTCAGCTCTGCAACGAGTGTGCCAGACAGCGAACACGAAAATAAACCGCAGAACGTAAAACGGAACGGCGGGCGGCGCAGATATTCCTCGGTTTACGTATGTACGGAACACTGCTGCGAATGCGATTATTGCAGCTCCGATGGCGCGATTAACCATCTACTAGCTTGCTTTTGTCGCAGAGCCAACATTCGAAAACGGAGTTTTATGGCCAGTTACAGCAGCCACTAGGCGATCCTACAACGTTTCGTTACTGTGCCACAATAATAAAAAAAAGAAAACCGTTTAAAATAATTCCCATTCTTATCTAAAACAGTCGAATACAAAGAAAAAGCGAAGGTATTGTTAACAAATAAAAAAAACGTCTCCGAAACACAGCTCGTTGCGGTTCCAACGAACTGTTCCAAATCCAATTGGCCCATTAACCCGTAACTGCCGTGGCAAAACACGGGCACCGCAATAAAATCAATGGCTCACTTATACCGCGCCTATTTTCATTCAAATAAATTCGCCGTATAGACACGAGTCCGCGGATAAACTATGACTATAACCGATAACAGCATTAATCGACTTTGGACTTCGAGATCGCGATAGTTAAGAGGAAATATACGACCAATTTCGAGGGAGATTTGTTTTCGAATAAAAGCTTATTGTCTGGAGAAACGTGGAGCGTCTTTCCACAGGGCTGTATTAAATTACACGGGAGTAGTGCTTGACAAAAACTATAAAAGACTGTTTGCATGCAATACATTGTGTCTGTATCTCGTACAGAGTACTGCGAAGCGGCGGGAGTCTGGCGCGGAGCCAATTTTTATATTTTTTTAATATTCTAGGCACGATGGCACGGAAACAACTTTTATTGGTGCATCTAGTCAGTACAACTTGTTTATAGGCGAGTTTCTGTGATAGCTCTGACACTGGTTATCAGAACGGCGATCGTTTTCATCAGATCAGATAACTTAAAAGACTCATAAAAAATATGAGGTTTCTTTAGGGTCGGCAAAGCGTACGTAATGCCCCTGATATTGCAGGCGTCCATAGCCTACGACCGGTTACCATCACGTAGGGCGTATACTTTCTTGCCACCTCAATTGTATAAAAAAAATTAGTACATCGAATTCTTTAGAATCAGAAACGAGTCTGTGGAAGCAAACTTCTGCTTGGTTAATTTATTTATTTAATGGCAACCCTTTATTGCCGAACACGGGCATTAAAAGGGTTATAACTTTTCCTGTTGTAATAATATATTTGTACAGAATAAAACTTGATGCCCTTATTCTCTTTGATAATATGTTTCCTTCGTTTTTCGACTGTCGTCATCGTTCCTTATTTAATTATTAGTTTTTTTTTTTTTTGTAATATAACTAATCTTACTAATATACTAAAATTTTAACTAAACGATGTCTATACATGGGAGATATTTAAGAAGAAAATATATAAGGCTTAATAAAAGCAATAGAAGCCAAAACAATATTTTCTTTTTTTATTTTGTCCGTCTGTATATATATTTATTCAGACATCGTACAAAAACTACTCTATCAAATTATATGCAGTTTTTGCAGTTGTGTTCTGTAAGGACAAACTTAAAATGTTTTATATTTTTCATCTTAATATAATAACGTACCTAAGGTTTAACTTACGTGTAATTAGATCGAGAAAGTTCGACTAGTTACGGGATCTATTCGTGATCCTTAGTCATGAGCAGCAATAGTAATAATAATTTTTCATCTTGATACATTTGGAAGTGGTATATTTAATTGATTTTCCTACTTTTGAAATCTACGACAAAACTGTATTTAGTAATACATAATAATAATATATTATTACTACCAAATAGAGTTTGAGATAGAGAGACACATGCGATGTGAAAAAAAATATAAAAAAAATATTTTCTCGTAAAAAGGGTTAAACAATTAATTATTTGTGCCTAACTACGATTACCTTTCTCGTGTTAACGTTTACTACGTTAACACATTTATTACGTTTATTACGTTAACATTTAGGTTAACAGGTGTTTGTTATCTACCTACGAGTACATGTACATTTTGATTATGATTCTTTTATTTACGCTTGTATTAGATACTTGTATTATATTTAAATTAACCCTGTTCGTCGCACTATAACTGTTAAATTTCGTAGCTTTGACTTCCACGAGACAGGCTTTGCCTAGTATGCGGTCATAGTTATATTGTACTACAGGCTTATTTTGTTTAAGGAAAATAAAGTTTATTATTATTATTATTATAGAAATAAACGATCGCATCAACAATTGTAAGTACTTAAATAATAACTCTTGCACACCAGTATTCGCAGGATTCTAATATTTGCTATTATTATGTATGAGTAACAGAAATCGTTGGAACTGTGCCAGTATTAAAATACAAGTTGATATTCGATTTTAGAATCTATACAATTGACTTCAATTTGTATAGTTTATAACGACTTCCTTACCTTTATTTTTATATTTATGAATTCCAAATTTGAATAATTTTAATTGTAGCAAAAAAAAAATATTTTTATACAACTTAGAATGGCAAACAAATGGCACCTGATGGAAAGTGGTAACCGTCGCCTATAGACATGAGCAGTACCATAGACATAACAGAGTATACTGTTTCGCCCATGATACCCCCTATGCGTTGCCATTCCTGAGGACTCAGGTGTTATTCCTTTGTATCCTATAAATTCACGCTATATCCCACCCTTCGAACAGAAACACAGCCATGCAAACACAACTGCTTCACGGTAGAAACACGAATGGGACAGAGATACCCAAGCCAACGACTTTTGTACAAAGTTTTCCTCTGGTAAAATTATAGTATGTTGCTTATATAGTACGAATAGAATAAAAATAATCTTTATTAAAATAGACTTTTAAATCATAAAAAATATGATTCTACTGCTGTGTTCGGGATGTTATTATCTGCTGAGAAGAACTCGCAAGAAACTGAACAGTTACTCTTTTCGAATTGTTATATACAAGACAATTTTACATTAGCATGAATACTGTGATTATAACTGAAATTAAGTTCTATTTATATGTATTATTAAATGTAAAATAAACAAGCAAACATGAGCAGACCTGGCCCCACAATCCGGGGGGGGAAAGGGATTGTAAGCAATGGAATTTGACGGCCCTATTGCTAGCAATATATTATATTATATTAGATTGATCTTCATCATCCTTCACTGGTGCCCCGCCGGTGTATACCGATAGGGTGGGTGACGTTACCATTTTATTACCACCCATTAAAAAAAGACCCACAACCCGTTCACGAGTATGACGGATGAGCCAGCCATCATTGAACCATATTTTAGGGAATTCAACGACCTAGTCTATCACAATCCATGTTAATATATTTGTATAGTGTGTATCTTCTGTAAATCAAAGAATGCTATGAGTCTGTATATAAATGAGATCACAGATCTTCAATATATCCATACTTAATGTATGTATTTATTTATTTATTTACAAGAAACATGGTAAGTGTATAGATGTTACAATAAGTATAAGTCCTCATATTTCGTCATAATTAAGCATGCAAATATTAAAACTTAAAAGGAATGAGTGTTAAATAAGTCATTAAAATTCGAAATGTTATATAAAAAAAAATACATCAAAAATGTCAGACACGTATTTACCAGAAGGAGACAAAAGTCGTCTGCTTGCGTATGTCTGTCCCATTCGTGTTTCTGCCGTGAAGCAGTTGTGTTTGCATGGCTGCGTTTCAGTTTAAAGGGTGGGATATGAAAATGAAATTACAGGGTACAGAGGCATAACATTTTAGTCCGGGGAAAGGAGATGTCAGTAATGCGGACTACCAGCCCCTATCAGGTCGACCTACACGTGGTCACCCTGGAAACCATCGTGCTGAATTTCATCACAACGGGTTATCTGACCTGCCCTTTCATCTCACCTATCATCCCTCACTGGTACCCCGACAACGTATACCGTTAGCGCAAGCGAAGTTACTATTCCATTGTCATCCATTAAAAAAGAAAACTTAATCCTCAGGAATGACAACGTTTGGAATGTATCATGGACGACACAGTACACTTAGTTATATCAATTATACTGTTGCCATTTTCTATTAAATTTTCAGCTTCTTTGCCTAGTTAAATAAAAAAACAACTCGTAGAAGACATATCGTCTCTTACCCACTAATTAAGAAACGTTAGTATGGACAAATGCAACTGGCCAGATAACGCAGTAAAAGAATTTACCAGTCGTAGAGCAATTACAACTAATGAATTCTGAAGCGTGCACTTTTGGTTCAGAAACTCCGCCGTTCAGTTGTCGGTCTATTTCGAGTTGGTACTGCGTATTTTTAGAACTAGGAACTGACCTCTATTTCAACTGCGAACTAACAAGGGTGAAAGTTATTCAGAGCCACTAATAAAATAGCCGAGAATAATTCTCTGTAACAACCCATTTTAGTCCCACTGCTGGGCTTAATATAATAATAATATAGGATTTAACCTGGAAGTAAGAAGAATAGTAGCATTTTTCTTTATTCTGGTAGCATACCTGAACTTTATCTGAGGAAAGAGATTGTTAGTAATGAGATTTAACAGACTACAATTGCTAACAAGATACCTTGACAGGTCGACCTCTACGCGGTCCCCCCTGAAAACTATCATGGTTAATTTTAGATGAATTTATCACGATATGCCAACTGACATGCTTCATCCTCATCTGTCATCCCTCACTGGTGCAACGCCATCGTATACCGATAGCGCAGGCAGGATTTCCATTCCATTTTCACCCATTAAATATAATATACCTGAAGGTTCTATGCAGATGAAAACTAACAGCAAAATTTTAACTTCTTTGTTATGCACTTTTAATGTACACCTTTAGGAACACAGTTGAGAAAACTGCATTCACCTTGGTGCAATTATTTTGTGTAATGCTGAAAAAAACGTACAGACAAGACAGGAAAATTTCTAAAAATAATTGTGTTATTTCTACTGGCCTTATTAAGAGCCCTTATATTTTTTTTTTCTTAAATATCTCCCATTTACAGGCATCCCCTAGTTACAATTTTATTATATTACTAAGATATGTACCACCATACCGTGTGGTTCCTGCATAGGATGGGCAGCAACGTTCCTCTTAAAACATTACCAAAGTCTATCTGCAATTGCCAATCTGTCTGCTGAACGTGGCAACTGGCAACCCCAAAATAGGGGGAAGCTTATGTACAACAGTGGACAATTAACGGCTTATATGGTATGTTATACCACCATTAGACCTACATCTCTAATTAAATCGAATACAAGTACATAAATTTCATAACTTTTCGCATCCAGAACTCCAAATTTATTCTCATTCAGCTAGTTTCAAACAATAGTACACCACTGTAACTGTACAATTATTGCAGCTGTATGAGCTACAACGGTTAGCCGTAAGGATTACAAGCTAAGTTTATTGAAGTGCAAATCATAGCACACGCTCGACTAGTGTTGCGACGTATTTACTTTTATAAATGGATTGAAATAAATTTATTTTGCTAGAATGAAGGTAGTTTTTATAGAAGTGCAAATCATCGTTTTTTTTTTATACAAATTAGAATGACAAACAACCTGACAGTCCACCTGATGGAAAGTGGTAACCGTCGCCTATATACATGAGCAGTACCATGGACATAACAGAGTATACTGTATCGCCCATGATACCCCCCATGCGTTGCCATTCCTGAGGACTCAGGTGTTATTCATCTGTACCCTGTAAATTCACACCATATCCCACCCTTCAAACCGAAACACAGCCATGCAAACGCAACTGTATCACGGTTGAAACACGAATGGGACAGAGGTATCCAAGCAAACGACTTTTGTACAAAGTCTCCCTCTGGTTGTACAAAGTCTCCCTCCGGTACACGCTCGACTAGTGTTGCGATGTATTTACTTTTTGTATATGAATTGAAATGGATTTATTTTGCTAAAATGTAGATAGTTTTATATGGCAGAGGTTTACATTTCATGTATACATTCTGCCTCTTTGTCGGTGTGTAAATTATTTATTTATTTTATTTATTCATTTAACATTTTATTGCACCAATATTACAGGATTTGTTGAACAATTTTGAATATATTTCTTTTCACTAGTCATATAGTAACATCTATTAGTTCACGAATCGTTCTTTGTCGAATGGAATACTCACTTATGAACTATTTATTATATTTTATTTTTTTATTTAAAATTTATTGACTAATAAAATGTAGTACAAAAAGGCGGATTTAATGCAATAGGCATTCTTTACCAGTCAACCTTTAGGATGTGTAAAGATACTCGATGGCGGTTTAAAAAAATAAAATTATTACTTCATCATCATCATCATCATCATATCAGCCTTTAATAAGATAAAAAGATATCCAAATCGATTTTTGAATGACAGAATTCTCTTCCTTTTTAGAAGTCTGTTGATAATTAATCATTTTTCTAATTCGTTTGGACAAAAGTCGCTTACGTAAGAATTCTTCTGTTCCACCCGTATTTCTGCTGTCAAACTACAGTACTTGTATTTATTTAAGTCTTCAGGAATGGCAACCATGGTGCTGTTATTATATATAGGCGACGGTTTTTTTATGGGTGAAGATGGAATGGTAACACTGCCTGCGGTATCGCTGGCAATGTACCAGTGAAGGGTGACGGGAAAGGATGAAGGTAGGTCAGTTGGCCCTTAGTGATCTAACTAACTACTAGGATTTCCAGGGGGAACCGCGTGGAGGTCGACCTGATAGGGTATATTGCTAGCAATGGGGTTGTTAAATCTCATTATTAACAATCCCTTTCCCCCCCCCCCCCTATAGGCGACGGTTACCACTTTCTATCACGTAGACTATCAGCTTATTCACCAATTTTATCGTTGTGAATTAAATAAAAAATAAACTAAATAAACCCAGCAGTGAAATATTAATTAGCTGTTAAAAATAAAGTAATGTAAACATATTAAAATTAGTTATACAAAATATTGAAACTTATCGTTTTAAAATATGTTGAAACTTGTTGACATTTAGTTATTAAAAAGTCTGTGACGGCCGTGTGAGCAATTAGTTTTGAAATACTGCTGTTTGTTGCCCGAAGTAATATTATTACTGAGTAACGATCTATACTACGTACTGTGGAGGGCATGTAGTCATCAACTCGTAATGCACGTGGGAGATCTTTGTGTACGACGAACGCAGCCTAGAAATTCTTGATGCCAACTTTTTATAAAAGTGCCATACTGTACGTAGTGATAGTAATAGCGCAAAATTTTTAGACTGTGGTAACCCCTTATAATATTATAAATGTGAAAGTGAGTTTATTCGTTATCTCATTACGTCTTAACTGTTTAACCAATCATAAAATAAGATATATACCTACTTACTATACGGTATTAAGAAGGACATAGATTTGTTAGACGCAGCGCTTCGTTTGTACATCCAGGATGTATACAAGTATGCTTACTTATGGGTCTTATAGAAATTTTATCAAAATGGATTCAGTAATTTAATTTTTATATTAAAATAACTGGTTTTGTCACAATTGAAGTAAATTTTTTTTTTTGTTAACTATCACTAACCTGTCTCTAAGTATTATAATAGAACTAAATTGTATCAGTTATGAATCGTAAATTTGCAAAACGTAATGCAAACAGTATATCAATAACTTAACAGCGACATTAGTCGCAGATTTTCTATATAAATATCTTTAAATCTATCGATATCTTGATTTAACAGCTCCGTGCAATATTTACTTAGTATTCTACATCACTAAATTCCTTGCTCGGTAGACATAAAGACGTATACCGACTGGTGAAGATTAGATTCTGTTATTTATTGGTCCTTTGTTTTTTATACGCGCAAGAAATGAAAGATTCCGTTTTATATGTATGTAGATATTGAATAGAGTTTTACTGCTCGGCATAAAATACTACGGCACATCTTTGGCGTCGAATTATCATAAACAAACATTCACTTTCGAAAGACTACTACGTTTTTGGAAAAGCGATTTATTTTTACAACCATTTCTGCATATTTATGTGGGCACGCGTTCGATTTATTGGATACGCGACGATGTACGTAATTCGTTGTACAATGAACGTAAATTTAGAAGTGATCTACACCTTTAAATACAACCTCTTCATTGTAGAAAAATATTTGTTCCTTTTACTTCGATATTATTAAAAAATTGTGTTAATCTTAGATATTAAGTATTCTAACAATATAATTATATAGAAAAAAATTGTACCGTGAAAGTAATATATATTTTTGACAAACATACTGACGGCACACCTGATAGAAGAAAGAAATCAAAGAAAAACTCAAAGAATGCCGTTGACTGTTCAAAGAATTAAATGTCTGCCAACGTCAGCCGCTGGTGAAAGTATTTTTGTTTATGAGAGAAATATGGCTTTATATGTTGTTAACTTGACAATTTTCTGGATTATAAAATAAAATAAGTTGTAATGCATCAAGAATATTTTATATTCTTATAAAAAAAAATACATAAAAAAATTTTGATATCTCTTTTCTTCTATATTCTATACCAGAAAAAATCTCAAATGCAGATAAATTAATAGATAGTTAATAGATAATAGATAGATCGATTTTGTCCCCATGTGGTCAAAAAACCATGAGCCTATTTAACGAGATATTACATTGTCTTCGTAGAAGTCTCCAGCAACTAGATGGCTGACCTATATTTTGGTCAACGCATTTCTATCGCTATCCAGCGAGGCCATGTTACTAGCCTCCTGGGTACCCTTACCGATCGGCTGTGTGTGTGTGTATGTGTCTCAAGAACTTTTTTTTATCTATATACTTCATTATTATTACATTAAAATACAGTGTATGATATATATTATTAGGTTATTTATTCAATATTTATAAATCATTATAATATATAAATCAATCGGATTGATAATCGAAAAACAACTAATGACTAGCATAAAATTAAATTTCTTTAAATAAAATATATCGAAAAATATAAAATGATTTGTATGCATAATAAAATATAAATGTTGCCATTATGACTACTACTTTATGGATTTAACACAGCGAACCGTGCAAGAGACGGGTATATTTATCGAGTAGTTAGCGCGTACGTGGGCATCACTATCTGCAAACTAGTTGATTTATAGTGACACACGCCGTGAGTTATCGATATCGATACTAGTATTTATCGCGTGACGAGATTTGTTAAATTATCGGTATATTTTGCGTTTTGTATTTACAAATAGGTGAGACAGGTTTAATATAGTATTGGTTATTTGATTAAGATTATTTTGTTTAATTCCGCTACCATTAGTATGTGTGTGACTACCAACGCTCGAAGATTGACTACCGTCATTACTGCCAGAAGTTCTACTACCTTCCATACTGTCCCTTCCTGTCCTGTGGTTGTCGTAAATGGCAACTTAGGAAACTTGTTGTCGAGAGATTGGCAGCAGCGTCTCTCTTAAAACATCGCCAAAGAATAAGTGCGGTTCCCAACCCGACGACCAAACGTGGCGACTGGCAAAACCACCCAAGAGAGATGCCTGTGTTCAACAGTAGATAGTTAACGGCCAATATGATTGAATGAATGAATATAAAATGCATGTTTAAGATATGACAAATACAGTTATAAAAATTGTATATTGATAGAACGTTGTCTATAAATTTAAATAATTCTAAGTACGTTCTGTATATGAACAAGTATAATATAGTATTATATTATCTAGTTTTCTGTAATTTAGAAGACTAATAATAAAAAAAAAAGTAAATATAATCACTAATATTTTTGAACATCCTGAGTAAGTACGAATCAGTAGACATTATTATGCAAATAAATCGATTTCAACCTTATCGTGCTTCATTTAAAATCGACTTTACACACAACACTATTATGGGACATATTCGGTGTGGTCCCAACACCTACATTAGTCAACTGTGGTATTAATAAACAAGGCTCATCACTAATAAAACAATTCAATTTATTCAACAAATCCATTATGTTTTAATTTTATTGTTTAAAGCATTAACTAAACGCTAAAGACAAATGATAATATCAAAACAAGTTCAGTGGGAGTGATGATGCGATAAAAATGTGGTCAAGTGCGAGTTGGACTCAAAAACCCGACGGTTCCGAACATAAAATAATAATGTCCTTGAATGTAAATATTTGTATTATGTATGAAGCCTCAAACTTCGGAAGATGAGGCAGTCTGCCTGATTGAAAGCCCATCTCCCAATAATAATAGTAACAGGTATTCTTTTATGTCCATGGTACTGTTCATGTCTATAGGCGACGGTTACCACTTTCCATCAGGTGGGCCGTCAGCTTGTTTGCCATTCTAAGTTGTATAAAAAATATCTTAATATATATAACATTAATAATCATTGTGGCTTCATATTAAAATATGTACCGTTCATAAAAAAAAAACAAGCCATAGACTAACTTAGGTTTTTTAAATACACTATCGGAGCTTAGTCCGATGAAAAAACACTGTCGTGACCACGACGTGGTTGTAGAATTTATTATATAGGGTTGTATATAGGAACTTTACCTGTAAAATTTTTCATCGCGCTAGCTATGTTCTGATCGTGTATTTAAATACATACAAACAACGCGAAATTTTAAAATTAACTAACCTACGTTAGTCGAGAAAGGATATAAATAAACAATAAATAAACGCGATCCCAAAAGACACGTCACTATATAATTTCATAACGATTCAATAGATCAATAAAACATAGACGTCGACAAGGTAAAAAATATTATGTAAAAAGACAGAGAGAGAGTGGAAAAAAAAAACTGAAATATAAAGTGAAGTGAAACGCGCGAGTGAATATTCTCCAGTTGGAAATGTACAGTTATTTTGATTTAGTCCAGGTATCAGATCGCTGGCGTCCCGCCGGGACCCTCACCTGTCCCGACAATTTTAATAAAATAATATTTTCCGTGAGGCGCCTCGCGCTCGCGATATTAAAATAGGGATGTACAAACAGCGCGGTGTCCCGTTTTTATTAGTCCGAATTACGCAACTCTCGAATGTGGCAGTAATGAGGATTTAATTTTGTCCCCTCGGCGATTCGTTTTCGGTTTTTGTGTGTTCCATTTGTGAAACACGGGTAACCTTTCACGATACGCCGACGTCAAATAAATTTAATGTCAATTAGGATATATTTAAACAGTTACGCAATTGTACACTGAATATTAGCTGTTCTCGTTTTATTTCATATTTCCGAATTACAGCTGCGTATTTAGATTATATAAATAGAGTGTAACCATACAAATGCTTCGCTAAAAACAAATCAACTTTTTTATTCATGCTACTTGAATAGGGTTGCCATAGTATACATTTATTACTAATTATATGGGAGTGTAAGACGACCCACCACACCTCCTCTACCACTAGATGAATTGTTGACCTGAAATGCATTGCAGGGAGTCAGTAGATGCAGGTGGCTCAGGACCGTTCTATATGGCAGTCTATGGGGGAGGCTTATGTCCAGCAGTGGGCGGATAATGACTGAGATAATAATGATGATGATATGGCAGAAAGTTTATTATAAGGTTAAATTTAAATCTGAAAACGATACAACATTTTTATAATATATTTTATTTATTTATTTTTATGTTGTTATTACTTATAATCTAAGTATAGAATAGAATAGAATAGAATAGAAATCATTTATTCAAATAAACTTACATTGAAGCACTTTTGAAAAGTCATTACATTTTTTTTAATTTACCGCTCGTTCGGAAAGCTGTCTCATCACAAGAAGAACGAGCAAGAAACTTGCGTGATGCTCTTTTAAATAATTTTATTATTATTTTACATTTTTAAGTTTAATTGTGTGAATACAAACCACCAATTAGCACTAATTCAATTAAATACTCAAAAAGAAAAAAAAAAATTGAATACATAACCAACTGGTTAAACAATTAATAAGAGGAAATCAGTCATAGTGATTAGAGCAGACCAGTCCCTACAAGCAGCACCCGTTCACGAGTATGACGGATGAGCCAGCCATCACTGCGCTCGACCATATTTTAGGGAGCCCAATGACCCGGCCCACCACGCCGCCACAAGTCTGGACATTTTAGTGAGCATGACTACTCAAAACACTAGACCACGTCAAAGCTACTCACAATTGCCATCTGATAGTTATAGTATTCACATTTTACATAAGAATGCATGCGGCAATTAATACAAAAAACCGCTACGCTTTCATATTTCTAAAATTAATCAATTAAATCAAGAAAGCAATGAGAAAAAAAAATTATAACGTTGTATGCTAATAAACTAATTATTTACTTGATATGTTGTCATCTATGAATTCGTCTATCCTGTAATAGGCTTTCTTACATAAAAATTGTTTAATATAAGATTTGAATTGCCTCTCTGTCAGATTTAATGCAGATTCCGGCAGTTTATTATAAAATCTTATGCAATTACCATATTATATGTAAGTGTTATGGTTTATTGAAAATAAATTTTCATTCATTCATTCATTCATTCAATATATTTGAAAGGACCAAATAAACGATCCATAAAAATTCATAATTATGTGCATCTTTACTGAGTATTTTAATTAATATTTGAGTATTAACATAAAATATATTTTCCTTTTTTAATAATTGAAAGTGGCCGCCATATTTATAAATACATGTTACGCAATAGATACATATATATTACTATTATTGTAAGTAATACGTACATTTGTAATTGCTTGCAACATTGAAAAAAAAAATAGTGCATTTGTTTTGATTAAAAAATTTAACGTTTAGCTAATTAAAAGTTGTCTCGTTTTTTACACTTAATGCTCTATCTATATAACCTAAGTACAGGTATAGGCTACTGTAACCCCGTTTACCATCATACAGGCTTGTTTGCCACCATAGTTATAAAAAAAACTTTATTTTTACGTGGTCGACTACTGTTGTTATTTAATTTATGGGGATCATCAATTAATTACGTGACTTTTTTTAATTTGGACAACACTTTTTCCTAGGGGGAAAGGGATTGTTAGCAATGGAGTTTGACAGCCCCATTGTTAGCAATTTTCCCTATTAGATCTACCTCCACGTGGTTCCCCCTGGAAACCATCGTGAACAATTCTTATTGAATTCGTCACGATGGGCTAACTGACCTGCTTCATCCTCACCTATCATCCTTCACTGGTGCCTCGCCGGTGTATACCGATAGCGCGGATGGGGTTGCCATTCCATTATCACCCATTAAAAAAAAAAACATTTTTTTTTGATGAAATTTATTGATATACGGTGAAAATATAAGATATTAAAGAAACATTTTATTATCGCATCACTGTTAGTACGTTCACCCTGCCAGGATGATATTTCCTCATTTTAACGTAATTATTTTAAGTAAGAGATCGAAATGCGAACAGGAATCATTTTATTTTTCATGGAAATAACTCGGTATCTCGTGTAATTATATTAAAATATACCTTATTAAAGTAACGAATTGCAAATACTGAATCAAATAGAGAATACAACGTCCTGTTGGATGCTTTTAGTACAATAAAGACATCTTTATGTATTTTTTTTTACAACACAGGAGACTAACGAGCATGCGGCTCACCTGATGGTAAGTGACTACCGCCGCCCATGGTCACCCACAACACCTATGGAATTGCAGGTGTGCTGCCGGTCTTTTAAAAAGAAATATGCTCTTTTCTTGAAGATTATGTCGTCGTATCGGTTCGGAAATCTTTATGTAGTTCAAATTGTTATTTTATGGCAGTCAGAATATATAACAAACTGTCAACAAATCTTAAAAACTTAAATTGTAATAAATTTAAAAAATAACTACATAAATGGCTAGTAAATAAGTGTTACTATAGCGTCCAGGAATATTTGCAAAATATAAAATATTGACATGTTATAAAAGATTGACATTTCTGTATCTTATCTTATTTTTCGCATATGGGGTTAGCTAAGCCGATACACGTCGACCCATACGCAATCGTAAGTGCTTCCCCCTGCCTTATACCATCATTTCATAGATCCTATGTGTTACCCATTTCTGTATAATTATATTGCAATTATTATTAACGTTTAAAAATTTTACATGTTATTTTATTATATTATTACGTATTAAAAAATTATTTCGTCATAACTTATGTAATGACTGTTGCACGTCAGTAATGACAAAATGTGTGAAACCATTTGTGACGGTTCGCCTATAGTACAATAGGTTTAATACCATATAAGTACATAGAAAAGAAACAAGGGTTCCTATGGGTGACCACTGCGAAAGCTGAGCTATTTAATATAAACAAACTTTAAAGTCAAGGTTCACAATAGCGTACAGAGAAGACGTTACCATATATGAAATATTGACACAGAAGGGAAACTCCTTTGATGTGTTTCCAAAGTGTAGTGGATGTCACAAGAAAATTAAATAAATTAAACAAAAATATATTATATTTTATATATAACCAAATTATAGTTTACCTTTTTATCATCAGGTGTAAAAAAGATACATACAACACAGTTTAATAAGGTTTATGAGAGCCTTTAAAGTTTTATAAATTCGATAATCAATTTAATATAAAATATCAAAATACGTTAACATATAATTAAATTGAATTTAAAGAAAAGTTCAGTTCGAATAATAGGCTAAATCTGATTTTGAAATATCTACCCTTCGGTGACATAATCTATGACGTTATTAGAGAAAGAATAGAAAGAAAAAAAAAAAGAGAGACGGCGGATCGGCGGGCGCGCGGGAGTCGCTTTTGAGGAATTGCGCAATAAAAAAAAAAAAAAAAAAAAAAAAAAGAAAGGATCGAAAATGGCGCGGGAGTCGTGTTTTAGGGATTGCGCAATAAAATAAAAAAAATAACTGGGGGATAGAGCTAGGAGGGACTGGTTCGATGAAGGGGTTTGAGATCTTGGTGTGTCGCTATGGATTAAGTGTGTGAAAAGAGTCAATGGAAGACTGGAGAATCCGGTGAGCTTGTTCCATTTATTACTACGTAGTTAGATTTTTGACTGTGATCACAGGCAAAGTCTATACTTAATATTTTTCCCAACAACTATTAAAATACGTATTTAGTCGAGTCCATATACCTTTAGGTAATGCGTATATCGTTAAATGCAATCACATTTGAACAAATTTTACATCAATATAATTTACGTACTTACGTTATTCTACTTATATACAAAATTCAATTATATGGTCGTTTGATAGAACTTCATCAATTTGATTCAATGTTCTAATTGTCCAGTTTTGGAAAATACTTATTAAATCAGCTATTAAACTATTATAATACTAACTAGATTCATATCTAGTTACTATAAATTATTTATTTATTGAGGATAAATAGACTGAGGTGGCTGTGGTCTGGTCTCATTGCTGGGGAAACAACCATTGATGAGACAGAGATGTTATTGAGTGGCGACTCTGTGTGTGCAAGTGCGGTGTGGGCTACCTCCATTGGTTGGAGTGACTGTTTTATGTGTATTGTGGGGCCGTTCCTTGTGTCAGTCGGTGGAAATTGCCTGTGTTCAGTCGTGGATTGGTGATGGTTGAGACGATGATGATGATGAAATATTTGTATTTATTACACTATTACAGTGTTGGGTTGGAATATCTGTTCATACTTAACGCTTCATGGTGAAATGTTTTTATACCATTACTCGGTCGACCAGATTAATGATTCTTAGTCTATATTTGATTATCCATGACTACATGTGGGGATTTGTTTTACACCAGATGTACAAAGAGACAGCTTAACTGTTGCAAGTGATATTATGTGAATGTAATACTTTTAATACATTATTAATTGTGTTACTAGATAAATTCATGTGACTGTGGGGTGTTTATGGTAAACAAGCCTGTATTGTTTAAATAGATATTTTTTCTTGATTTATTATAAACTTTAATATTGATTTTGTTGTAGTAAGCAAGCTGATAATAACAATTCTGTGTGTGTTACTGATTACTAATAATATTTAATTATGCTGATATTATAGGTGTGGATTTATTTCCTAATGGTAATAAAATTAATAAAAGATTCTCTGACTATAGTTACTCTTAACTAGGTATGAGGTTCAGTATAAAATTGGTACTGTATGACACTTGTGAAGCTATGTATTTTACTCATATTTAGAAAGGAAGTTGTCCTGGCGATAAGGTTTGTATGTGTGTTGTTTGTTCATGTTATATTGACTAGACAAGTTCAGACAGGGTTAATATTAGTGAATATTTACTGGATTTATATTTAATATACATGTTTTGAATATTTTATGGGAATAGTATGGAGATATACAAGTAGTAAAATATAATATTAGTATTTTATAAATTTAATTATTGAGTTATATGTTTATGTCGGACTGTATCCAAGGAGATATTATCCTATTAATATCAAGTTAGGACAATTACTTTAAATATTAATAAAGCAAACACTAACACTGATTATTCACTTCTTTAATAAATTTACATTAGAGGTTAGGAATCAAATAGATAGCATATTGGGAAATCTTCACCACACATGTATTTGAGGAATGTTCTTGATAATTAGTACTGTATGTATATATTATTGCAAGTACAATTGCAATAAGAATGTTAAACTTCTAATCTTCTGTTCATTCTTGAATTTGAAAGTAAGCTTGGCTACTGATATAAATATAAAACTGCAGCATTACTGGATACTATTAATTATTTCTGGTGTAAACCATGATTATTTATGTCACTGATAATGTAGTTGTATATTACGGTTGATATATGATGATTTTATATTTAATTATATTAAACAAATACAAATAAACAAACTTGCTAGTATTTGTTACGTTGACAGTTGTGATAGATAATCAAAATTCAATTCAATACATCAATACGTCATTCAATACGTCATTAATGTGACAAATGTCAAACAAAAGGAGATTATACACGTTATGATTCTATATCTAAGTCTATAGAAAATTTATATAATTTTCTGTTATTTTATAATAACTGTAGGGGAAATATTGGAATTATTTATATGAAAAATTTCACTTAAATGATATGATAATTATTTAAAGACCTAATTTCTTAGGGATTTAATCATGATGATTTAAACACTAAAACACTTGTTTATCTGAGAAATCCTCTTAGTAAATAGGTTTACTAAGACACTAAAAGGAAGTAGATATAGTGTAACTATAGTACAGCTACAATAATTGTATGGGACTTACTGTCCTTTTTATACAAATATATATTTAATCTATATCTTTCACATTATAATTATTCAATATATTTCTTCTACTACTACAACATACACAAATAGGACTTATTGTCCTTCCTATATACCTATATATAATAATTGACCTGGCACTTTAATGTGTAATTTATCAGTACTTACGTCAACAACCAATTAGGACTTATAGTCCTTTCTATAAAGCTACATAATTATTTAATCTGATTATTTCGCAATGTGATTAATCAAACCTCTACAAACATTACAAAAGATCTCTATTACTCTCAACACAATAATAGCTTGTTGGACTTAGTGTCCTCAAACTTATAGAAAACCCAACTGGTTATTTCACGAGACGTTGTTAACTTGTGATTAATCAGTGTCTTTTAAAGGACTTATAGTTCCTTTAGATATATCTCTCTGAATAAATAATTGGTTAATTCACAATGTGGTTAATCAACAATAATATTATATATAATTGACTGGACTTATAATTCATTCAATAGCACTCATTACTTTTAGTAGCTCTCGACCTATAGGTTGGACTACTCGTTCTTAGGCTCTGGCCTAATCAACAGATGTAACTTGAACCTTGAGTATTCTTGGTATTAAGTAAATAATATTAAATTGACAATGCTATGTTATGATATAGCAATTATCAACATTATATGGCTTGGCCAATTCCAGGGTGTGGAAGGTATCCCCTATCACACAAATCTTCATCTCTATCGGACTGTCTTCACAGGTGATCTCTAATGTCACATTATAGGGCCGAAGGGTTATGTCCCATCAAAGTAGGTTCTGGTGTCTGGGTGATCTCGCTTCTTGGTCTGATCTCTTGTGGAGCCGAAGGGAAACCCCCATTGAGTAAGCTCGTAACAGGGTGACGCTGGGAAACAGTTTCGTACTGTTAGTGGGTGATCTCCATGTCGCCATATAGGACTGAAAGGGTCATCGCCCATGAGTAAGCTCTCGTGTCGGAGTGATCCTGGGATTTCAGTTCCGATCCGTTTGCCTCTGGCAAACACTAATTTATACTGGAAGCATCGTGGGGCTGGTGGAGCCACTGTAATGTTGAAGTAAATGTACTTATGTTTGGTTTGGAACTGAGAATACTCATTCCCTTATTACCATCAGAGTGCATTAATAAATACCCTTCCCTACCTTTTAGGAGGAAGAGTTATAGATAGTTGGAAAGTCTTCCACTGGTCCGGGCGTGTGAGGGGCCCGACCGCTCCCCCATTTTTTTTTATTATTACAGTTATTCTGTAATTTACTATTAAATTAACATAACTTCCTAGTTACATGAATTATGAGTATAATTCATTAATTATTCTTAATCCTTAAAGATTTATTAATCATCTTCATTATTTAACTCCTATCATATACCAATTAAAGAACCTTTTGGTTATTACACACACAACGGGTCCTACATTACTAGACGATCACACATTTATTTATTTGGCGAGATGATCAAGTGTTCTACTATAAGATCTGTTCAATATTAAGTGTTTATTGTAAGGGTTTATATGATTCATAGGGTGTTTGGGGTGTATAAGGCAATATAGGTATGGGGTTATATTGAGGGTGTTAGGCCATTCTTTAGGGTAAGTTTTCATTAGATTTTCATAGATTTCATTAGGTTAAGCCTTCGTAGGCTTTTCTTAGGCTTTGTAGGTTTTCCATGTGTAGGTTAGTTTAGAGGGTTATTATTATAAGGGGTGCAAAAGGGGGGGACCATCACAATTGGTGCCGTGACCAGGATATAATTGGTTCATGGCTATTTACATATCAGATCATTAAGAGCACTTGGTCACAATTGGAGCTTGTGACTTCAGGGATTGGTTATTAAAATATGAAGGAGTATAAAGTTAAACAGTAATATCTGCTAATAGTATAACTCAAAACCAACTTTGATGATTATGACTAAATAATTATTCCGTCATAGATCTAGGATTTGGACCTAATTTCATGATTTCTATGTCTATAGGTAAATAGCCTATTTTACTGTTATCTCATGTTCTTAGGATTTAATTTATCAAATTCATTCAGTGGTTACCTATTGGAGTCAATTATACAACAAATTTACATGATTTGGTTTATATTTTATTTTACTCTATATCAATTGAGTAAATAATATTAAGTATTACACTAATAGGTACATAACAATAGTAGTGAGGATAGCTTACTAGGTTATATTCAGTTCACATTGATCTAATTTTATGCTATAGGACACATTTATTATTCTTTTGCTTCATTAATTCTCAATACTTACTGAACTATTAATTTAACATTATATAAATTTTATAAACAATAATTATGCTATAATGACTTATACATAAAATTTATTAAATTCTTTTTATTGTGAAAGAAATTATTTAAGATGAATTAATGACATTATTTATTTCTGAGGAAATATCCAATTGACTTTTATTTCATAAACTTTTATGATGCAGTGACATTGATTATATATATAAAAAAAAAAAAAATTAAATAATTATGATTTGATTTTGATCATCCTAAGATGTTTAAATAGCTTATATAATGTTTTATAGGGGGTTTCAAATTGAAAGTTAGACGTTTCATAAAATATCATTAGGGTTAGTTAGGGCCTTTAGTTACCTTATTTAATTATCTAAATATGAAAATTTTATTAAATGTTTTCATATTGTTAAATTTAATTCCAACAATTAATTAGGATGCTATTATAAATATATTATTTAGGGTTCTTCACATAATTTCTTTATTGCATTTTACAATTATATTTCAGATTCTATTTGATTATTCACTTATTTCGAATTAGACATTTTATAAAAAAAAAAAAAAAAAAAAACTTTATATTTATATCAAAGGGGGATTTTGTAGGCTGTTTATACGCGTGCATTCTCTACATGCCTAAGCATTCTACATATTTAGATGTTGCGCACACTTAGTTTATTTAGTCCTTTATAGTTGCACATAACACAAAATATTTGTATCTTTTGAAATAATAATTTATTATACAAAATAAATTAATTGATGTATCTAATGTAGTTGTTTGTATTTGTGTTAGGTTTGCTGTTGTGATCTTTTGGGGTGTCTATCTACCTATCTAATGGGGTTACATAATATTTTATTATAAAACTTATTGATCATGTTATTTCTGAGAGTATTAAGAAATAGTCATTGGTAATTTAAGTATATTAAAATAATTTCTTATAATAAGAGTTTTAAACTATGGGGGCCGTTTGTATTATTTTATGCAACATATTTATAGGAGTCTTAAAATTGGGGGGCCGTGCAAAATTTGTCAGACAGATAAGAGTTTTAAACTATGGGGCCGTTTGTATTATTTTATGCAACATATTTATAGGAGTCTTAAAATTGGGGGGCCGTGCAAAATTTGTCAGACAGGAGGGCCGGTGGTGATAAATTATTATTTATATAAGCTTTACTTCTATGATTAAAATTAATAAATAAAAATTAAATTTATTTGAATTTTGTTAGGGACTATTATTTTTTTATTCAATGAACACTAGGTTATTTTTTAGATGAAATATGTATTTGTGATTACTTAGACGCTTCATAAAGTTTTATTCGTATTGTTTAAATTTATTTTAACAAATTTATTTGAACATCTTCATTTTAATATTTAATTAACTTGGGATTTTATCTAATCATTTATTTACACTTAGACAATTATTTTAGGATTCCTTTTTGCATTTATTACATTTTAATGCTTAAATTATTTCACTTCATTTCGCTTTAGGTTTTTTACTTAGGCTCTTTCGCTTGTTGATATGTTATACTCATACATTTAAACTTTTAATTATGAACTTCCATTTAGATATTTTAACTCGTATCTTTTAAATAGATACTTTATCTAAATTTACTGATACAAATAACGTATCTATTAGGTTCTTTACTTGAAGCTCTTCACATATTTAGGTTTTATACATTTAGACTCCTCACATACTTAGGCTTTTCATACATTTAGGTTTTATAGACTCCTTTACACACATTTAGGATTGTATTCATTTATGCTGTTTATGACATTGTAATTACATGTATTGAATTTATTACATATAAATAAACGAGTATAAAAAATTTAATTATAAAATTTAATGGATTCACTCTATCATTACAGCGTATGCAAATTAATTATAAATAATTATTTACAAATCTATTCATAAATAAATATTATGCTTAATTATTAATATATTGAGTAGAAATTTTAAGGCTATTCATACACATAACATTCAACAACACATAACTTCGGGTTTAAAGATCTTTTTAATACTTTTATTGTTTTGAGTCTTAAGAATGTCAGAGTGTTAGGCTAGTATCGATAATCAATGAAAATTTTAAATGATGATCTTAAGCTCTGTAAAGTTAAATTATATACACATATGTGAAGTACATTTTTAGGGTTGGAAAAAAAAATTGTAACAATAAACTTATCTTGTTGTAATTATCAATCCGGTAAACTCCTTGATAATTAGGGGGCCGGATGTGACGGTTCGCCTATAGTACAATAGGTTTAATACCATATAAGTACATAAAAGAAACAAGGGTTCCTATGGGTGACCACTGCGAAAGCTGAGCTATTTAATATAAACAAACTTTAAAGTCAAGGTTCACAATAGCGTACAGAGAAGACGTTACCATATATGAAATATTGACACAGAAGGGAAACTCCTTTGATGTGTTTCCAAAGTGTAGTGGATGTCACAAGAAAATTAAATAAATTAAACAAAAATATATTATATTTTATATATAACCAAATTATAGTTTACCTTTTTATCATCAGGTGTAAAAAAGATACATACAACACAGTTTAATAAGGTTTATGAGAGCCTTTAAAGTTTTATAAATTCGATAATCAATTTAATATAAAATATCAAAATACGTTAACATATAATTAAATTGAATTTAAAGAAAAGTTCAGTTCGAATAATAGGCTAAATCTGATTTTGAAATATCTACCCTTCGGTGACATAATCTATGACGTTATTAGAGAAAGAATAGAAAGAAAAAAAAAAAAAAGAGAGACGGCGGATCGGCGGGCGCGCGGGAGTCGCTTTTGAGGAATTGCGAAAAAAAAAAAAAAAAAAAAAAAAAAAAAAAAAAGAAAAAAATCGAAAATGGCGCGGGAGTCGTGTTTTAGGGATTGCGCAATAAAATAAAAAAAATAACTGGGGGATAGAGCTAGGAGGGACTGGTTCGATGAAGGGGTTTGAGATCTTGGTGTGTCGCTATGGATTAAGTGTGTGAAAAGAGTCAATGGAAGACTGGAGAATCCGGTGAGCTTGTTCCATTTATTACTACGTAGTTAGATTTTTGACTGTGATCACAGGCAAAGTCTATACTTAATATTTTTCCCAACAACTATTAAAATACGTATTTAGTCGAGTCCATATACCTTTAGGTAATGCGTATATCGTTAAATGCAATCACATTTGAACAAATTTTACATCAATATAATTTACGTACTTACGTTATTCTACTTATATACAAAATTCAATTATATGGTCGTTTGATAGAACTTCATCAATTTGATTCAATGTTCTAATTGTCCAGTTTTGGAAAATACTTATTAAATCAGCTATTAAACTATTATAATACTAACTAGATTCATATCTAGTTACTATAAATTATTTATTTATTGAGGATAAATAGACTGAGGTGGCTGTGGTCTGGTCTCATTGCTGGGGAAACAACCATTGATGAGACAGAGATGTTATTGAGTGGCGACTCTGTGTGTGCAAGTGCGGTGTGGGCTACCTCCATTGGTTGGAGTGACTGTTTTATGTGTATTGTGGGGCCGTTCCTTGTGTCAGTCGGTGGAAATTGCCTGTGTTCAGTCGTGGATTGGTGATGGTTGAGACGATGATGATGATGAAATATTTGTATTTATTACACTATTACAGTGTTGGGTTGGAATATCTGTTCATACTTAACGCTTCATGGTGAAATGTTTTTATACCATTACTCGGTCGACCAGATTAATGATTCTTAGTCTATATTTGATTATCCATGACTACATGTGGGGATTTGTTTTACACCAGATGTACAAAGAGACAGCTTAACTGTTGCAAGTGATATTATGTGAATGTAATACTTTTAATACATTATTAATTGTGTTACTAGATAAATTCATGTGACTGTGGGGTGTTTATGGTAAACAAGCCTGTATTGTTTAAATAGATATTTTTTCTTGATTTATTATAAACTTTAATATTGATTTTGTTGTAGTAAGCAAGCTGATAATAACAATTCTGTGTGTGTTACTGATTACTAATAATATTTAATTATGCTGATATTATAGGTGTGGATTTATTTCCTAATGGTAATAAAATTAATAAAAGATTCTCTGACTATAGTTACTCTTAACTAGGTATGAGGTTCAGTATAAAATTGGTACTGTATGACACTTGTGAAGCTATGTATTTTACTCATATTTAGAAAGGAAGTTGTCCTGGCGATAAGGTTTGTATGTGTGTTGTTTGTTCATGTTATATTGACTAGACAAGTTCAGACAGGGTTAATATTAGTGAATATTTACTGGATTTATATTTAATATACATGTTTTGAATATTTTATGGGAATAGTATGGAGATATACAAGTAGTAAAATATAATATTAGTATTTTATAAATTTAATTATTGAGTTATATGTTTATGTCGGACTGTATCCAAGGAGATATTATCCTATTAATATCAAGTTAGGACAATTACTTTAAATATTAATAAAGCAAACACTAACACTGATTATTCACTTCTTTAATAAATTTACATTAGAGGTTAGGAATCAAATAGATAGCATATTGGGAAATCTTCACCACACATGTATTTGAGGAATGTTCTTGATAATTAGTACTGTATGTATATATTATTGCAAGTACAATTGCAATAAGAATGTTAAACTTCTAATCTTCTGTTCATTCTTGAATTTGAAAGTAAGCTTGGCTACTGATATAAATATAAAACTGCAGCATTACTGGATACTATTAATTATTTCTGGTGTAAACCATGATTATTTATGTCACTGATAATGTAGTTGTATATTACGGTTGATATATGATGATTTTATATTTAATTATATTAAACAAATACAAATAAACAAACTTGCTAGTATTTGTTACGTTGACAGTTGTGATAGATAATCAAAATTCAATTCAATACATCAATACGTCATTCAATACGTCATTAATGTGACAAATGTCAAACAAAAGGAGATTATACACGTTATGATTCTATATCTAAGTCTATAGAAAATTTATATAATTTTCTGTTATTTTATAATAACTGTAGGGGAAATATTGGAATTATTTATATGAAAAATTTCACTTAAATGATATGATAATTATTTAAAGACCTAATTTCTTAGGGATTTAATCATGATGATTTAAACACTAAAACACTTGTTTATCTGAGAAATCCTCTTAGTAAATAGGTTTACTAAGACACTAAAAGGAAGTAGATATAGTGTAACTATAGTACAGCTACAATAATTGTATGGGACTTACTGTCCTTTTTATACAAATATATATTTAATCTATATCTTTCACATTATAATTATTCAATATATTTCTTCTACTACTACAACATACACAAATAGGACTTATTGTCCTTCCTATATACCTATATATAATAATTGACCTGGCACTTTAATGTGTAATTTATCAGTACTTACGTCAACAACCAATTAGGACTTATAGTCCTTTCTATAAAGCTACATAATTATTTAATCTGATTATTTCGCAATGTGATTAATCAAACCTCTACAAACATTACAAAAGATCTCTATTACTCTCAACACAATAATAGCTTGTTGGACTTAGTGTCCTCAAACTTATAGAAAACCCAACTGGTTATTTCACGAGACGTTGTTAACTTGTGATTAATCAGTGTCTTTTAAAGGACTTATAGTTCCTTTAGATATATCTCTCTGAATAAATAATTGGTTAATTCACAATGTGGTTAATCAACAATAATATTATATATAATTGACTGGACTTATAATTCATTCAATAGCACTCATTACTTTTAGTAGCTCTCGACCTATAGGTTGGACTACTCGTTCTTAGGCTCTGGCCTAATCAACAGATGTAACTTGAACCTTGAGTATTCTTGGTATTAAGTAAATAATATTAAATTGACAATGCTATGTTATGATATAGCAATTATCAACATTATATGGCTTGGCCAATTCCAGGGTGTGGAAGGTATCCCCTATCACACAAATCTTCATCTCTATCGGACTGTCTTCACAGGTGATCTCTAATGTCACATTATAGGGCCGAAGGGTTATGTCCCATCAAAGTAGGTTCTGGTGTCTGGGTGATCTCGCTTCTTGGTCTGATCTCTTGTGGAGCCGAAGGGAAACCCCCATTGAGTAAGCTCGTAACAGGGTGACGCTGGGAAACAGTTTCGTACTGTTAGTGGGTGATCTCCATGTCGCCATATAGGACTGAAAGGGTCATCGCCCATGAGTAAGCTCTCGTGTCGGAGTGATCCTGGGATTTCAGTTCCGATCCGTTTGCCTCTGGCAAACACTAATTTATACTGGAAGCATCGTGGGGCTGGTGGAGCCACTGTAATGTTGAAGTAAATGTACTTATGTTTGGTTTGGAACTGAGAATACTCATTCCCTTATTACCATCAGAGTGCATTAATAAATACCCTTCCCTACCTTTTAGGAGGAAGAGTTATAGATAGTTGGAAAGTCTTCCACTGGTCCGGGCGTGTGAGGGGCCCGACCGCTCCCCCATTTTTTTTTATTATTACAGTTATTCTGTAATTTACTATTAAATTAACATAACTTCCTAGTTACATGAATTATGAGTATAATTCATTAATTATTCTTAATCCTTAAAGATTTATTAATCATCTTCATTATTTAACTCCTATCATATACCAATTAAAGAACCTTTTGGTTATTACACACACAACGGGTCCTACATTACTAGACGATCACACATTTATTTATTTGGCGAGATGATCAAGTGTTCTACTATAAGATCTGTTCAATATTAAGTGTTTATTGTAAGGGTTTATATGATTCATAGGGTGTTTGGGGTGTATAAGGCAATATAGGTATGGGGTTATATTGAGGGTGTTAGGCCATTCTTTAGGGTAAGTTTTCATTAGATTTTCATAGATTTCATTAGGTTAAGCCTTCGTAGGCTTTTCTTAGGCTTTGTAGGTTTTCCATGTGTAGGTTAGTTTAGAGGGTTATTATTATAAGGGGTGCAAAAGGGGGGGACCATCACACATTGTAATACTACCATATGACCTTATTGTACCACATTTTTTGCAATAAAATTCATTCATTCATTCATTCATTCATGAGTTTACTCGATAAGATTGAATCCATTACAGTTATTCTATTGTTTTCTATTATTAACCGATGAAATCCCATTGCTAAGCAATGGGGTCCCCTATCGCTTTCCAAAATTTCCTGTTCTATGCCATTTTAAACCAGTCCTTTTAAATGCGCGTATTTAACCCACCATCGCTTCTTGGAGCGATCTTGTCAATGCTGTCCATCAGTAGACGCCCAATAGGTGGAGATCCCTGCCCACCAGAAGAAGACTGTACAAAAGTCGTTTGCTTGGACGCCTCTGTCCCATTCGTGTTTCAACCGTGAAGCAGTTGTGTTTACATGGCTGTGATTCGGTTCGAAGAATGGGATATGGCAGTGAATTTACAGGGTACAGAGGAATAACACCTGAGTCCTCAGGAATGGCAACGCACGGGGAGTATCATGGGCGAAACAGTATACTCTGTTATGTCCATGGTACTGCTCATGTTCTGTAGGCGACGGTTACCACTTTCCATCAGGTGGGCCGTCAGCTTGTTTGCCATTCTAAGTAATCTAAAAAAAAAACTATCGGGACCTATACGACTAATGTGATTATATTATTATTAATAATAATAATACAGTAATAAATAACTACAGGAACCTAAATTATATTTCTAAAAAATGAAAAATTATGATTCCTGGAAAAGATTCCTCAGTGACAAGGATGCCCTTTGTATCAGTTCGCCTTAATTATTCACAGTATTCCGCTTTTTGAAACTGAAGCGATCCTTGTGAATAAATTTTAATAATACTTATCTACCTAATTATACTTATTTATATAATACTTATTTATCCCTATAAATACCAATATTATAAATGTAAAAGTGAATTTATTTGATTTTTACCTCTTTACGCTTTAACGACTGAATTAATTATCATAAATTTTTATATACACGTTCTTTTTTCACGAAAAGGCAAAGGCTGCTAATTATCCAAGTCGGGAAGAGGAAGAGATTGTTAGTAATGGAGACCAAGGGTTCCATTGCTAGCGTATCATCATGTAGTATATCAGAGTATCATGAAGGTTACACTATATTCTGTGAGGGGAAAGAAATTGTCCTTAATGCGGACTGCCAGTCCCATTGTTAGCAATATACTCTGTCAGGTAGACCTCCACGCAGCCTTCCCTAAAAATCATCGTGCTGAATTCCAGATATATTCATCACTATAGGTTAACTGACCTGCTTTCATCCTCACCTATCATCTCACTGGTGCCTATATACTGCCGTATACCGTTAACAAGGTCCAGGTCAACAATCATAATACCGGCGGGTAAAATCTAGTACCTAAATTATATATTCTTTATTGCACTAAAATATACAGTAACAAAAATAAGTTAATAACAATGTTAGCGAAGGCGAACTTATCTCTAAAAGAGATTTCTTCCAGTCAACCTAACGCAGTGGCATAGGAAATAGTGAGTCGGCAGTAGTAGTGCATTAATACAAAGATTGAAATTTTCATCAAGTCCAGTCTGCCAATTATCGCGCATAAATTGTTAACGATCAATCCATTAAAACAACGCTCTCCTCAGTATTGCTTTTGTGCTAGCATAAGCAAATACGTTGGCATAATACAGTTGCTTCCGGAATTTTTAATTTACGCGCCGATCCCATGCTCAATATCCGCCCATCGTTCTAGCCGAATCGACTAAAACAAGCAAGATTTTTATTAAAAAATCACCGACAATTTTTTCTCCTTCGTTCTCATAACGGACTGCACGCGGTTCTTTGTCGCCGGTTTCCCCTAAAATCTTCGTGACAAAATAATATATTATAATAGGATAGTATTATATATTATAATATAGTTTATGGTAATAATATTATGGCCTTGTGATCCCAGCGTAGAATAGGCCACCCTTTCCTTACCTGTGGGTGTTACCAACTTTTGCCAACACGCTTGCTAAGTGTGGCAACTACTGGCAAAACTCTTATGGGAAAGACTTATATTCAACAGTGGATATTTAACGGCTAGAGTGATGATGAGGGAGGAAAGGGATCTAATAGTCTCATTGCTAGCAATATACCATCTCAGGTCGACCTCCACGCGGTTCCCCCTGGAAACCATCATGGTTAATTCTTGTCGAATTCATCATGGTGAGCCAACTGACCTGCATCCATTCTCACCTGTCGTCTTCCACTGGTGCCTCGTCAGTGTATACCGATAACGCGGGTGAGGTTACCATTCCATTTTCACCGTTAAAAAAAATAGATAATGATGATAATATATATTTCATTCATTCATGCTTTGGCGATGTTTTAAGAGGTCCACTGTCCATCCCTCGACCATTAAGTTAATCTTTAGTAGGCTTATCTCTCAGCTATCTTCCAGCCAAGCCAGACAGTGAGAAAGAAAATGTTATGTACCTATATATAGTTATTAGTACAATATGTATATTTCGTTCGCCCCTTAACCCTTCTTTGCATAGTGGTGGAAATTTCCATCATAACATTGAATGCCCAAAAATTATATAAAAGAACAAGTTCACTTTAAGTTGATCGTGTCTAGATACATTTTTAATGTCCATTGCAGAAAAAAAAACATAACTGTCAAATTTATTTTTTTAACCATTTTTCCTTTAATTTTTTACATGAATTATCACCTTGATTTATTTCACCAGTAAAAAATCATGCAAAGAAGGATTAAGATGGCGAATGAATCCTGGTCGTGCGTCAACTATTAAAATTTTATGCATTACCCATCTCTCGGGTGATTTCCTTGCTGTCTCGCGCAGACCTAGCATTGAACGATATCAAAATATCTGTGTACAGGCACCGCGGAGCTGTTTTGACAGCAAATGGGCAAAACGACATAATAACGTGGGATCCGACGGCACGTGGAGCGGACAGTTGGTGAACTTTGAAAAGATGTTTAAGCATTGTATTTTCGAATACAAAATGTACACGTTATTTTTTCTGTTTACCTCACGTACTTTGGGATAATGTTTCTGTTGTAAATCGTCAAATATATAAAGTGATTATTAGAAAGGAAAAATTGATTCAGACAGAATTTTGTATTTTTATTAGAACAATGAAGGACAAGAAGACAAATGGCAACATCGAAACAGTAATTTTAAAATTATGTCAAAGTGTATATATCAAAACATTTCCAGTCATTATCAACAGTTTCCGGTTATTTTCTTTCCCTTTTCAACCAACAAAAAATGGCGATTCTCTTTTTTTGTATTTTTGTTACCTTTTAACTCCGTTAGTTATAAATCAATTTGGGTTTTTTTTTTCTGAAAGAATATATGTATATTTAGATTGGTTTTATACAAATTTTAACAAAATCGGTTCAATAGTTTAATTTTTCGTCCGAACATGTGTTTAAATTGTTGTATTCATCTGGAATTTTATTATAAATTTTAGGGGCCTACACTATTGTGATTTTTGGAGGGAAAAATAGTGACTATTTGCATATCTACATTTACATCATTAAAAACTGTGCCTCACAAACGAATAATATCGAATTCATTTGTGAGAAAACCAATTATTTTGATCTAAAAACTAAATTACTCGACCATTTTCGATTAAATTTCTATAAGACTAGTCTGTGAATATCCTTTCCAAAAAAAAATTCCAAAGCGACGGAGTTATAAGGTAAAAAAAAACATAATAAAAATACAACCGAATTGCGAACCTCCATCTTTTTGAAATTACAACAAAATATACATTTACAAATGTGTATTTGCTTAACTTTACATACCATTTACAATAATAATATTTAAACGAGGTAAAGTGCAAAGAAACAAAAGAGCTAATCGCAGCCGGCGCCGTCTCGCATGGGTGTGCGGACGTCGAGCAGCCCTGTGGAATAGAATACGAGCCAGGAAAACTTCGCCGCACTACCCACAAACTTAGTTCTGCCAATTGCTTGACAATATAAAACGCGCAATGCCATGGAATGTAGCCAGAGCAATCGTCACTGCTAACATTTCTATAAAGTACATCGTAATCGTTTTAAATGTGCATTTTTTTTTATACCACTGAGGTGGAAACAAGCATACGGCCCACCTGATGGTAAGTGGTTACGAGGCCTATGAATACCAGAGGTATTACGCGTGCGTTGCCAACCCTGAAGAAACCTCTTTACTCCCCTTTTGAAGAACCCCATGTTGTAGTCTCTTAGGAAAACCTCGAACATTTACTCGTATATATAATTAAATATATTAAATTAAATGTAAATATAAATAAGCAATGTTACTTTAATAATTTTCTTCATATATTAAATGCAAAAGTTTATAACGTTGGAGGAATGGATGGTTGTTACACTTTTACACTAAAACTAGTGAACGCTTTTAAATGAAATTTGTGACACGGATACTTTATATTCTTACTTAGCACAGCGTCCCTCTTAAAACATCACCAAAGGCCTAACTGCGATTGCCAACCCGCCTGCCAAGCGTAGCACGCTTGGCTGGCGGGTTGGCAATTACTGGCAAATCCTCCCCAATTATGAGGAAAGCCTATATTTGGCATTAGACAATTAATGGCTGATATGACATGGAATAGACTGATACACACGGGCAAAGCCGCAAAATACGGCAATTATAGAATAAAAACATTGTTGTTATTCAAATAAAATTAATTTTAAGCATTGACACCTTTTGTCATTCACCGCTCAATTCGGACGTATTTTTAGCTGAATAAAATGGGCAAGAAACTCGACTGTTTTTTATACAAAAATTTAGTTTACTAAGTTAAATAGATTATAAATGTTTTACATTTTACATACAATATTAACTACTCTTACCACGATTATTTATTTTATTTTATTTATTTATTTATTTAACACTTTATTGCACCAACATTACAGGATTTGTTGAACAATTTTCAGTAAGTATAGTGTAGTACAAAAGGCGATCTTATTGCTAAGTAATCTCTTCCAGACAAGCTTTTTATTTGTTTTGAACACACTGGATATTGTGATTGTGGAGATCGTCATAGTCAGGTTGTAAATGATGAAATGCTGGTATAAATTTTAAATTAAACTGCTGTTTATATTTACAATTCACCTATAGCAATTTCAATACCACATCATATATTTATAGGAAATTTTTAAATTAGTCATGACATTCTGCTGGATCGAACCACATACCCGAACAAATTGGCCAAGACTGATCGACTTCGTGCCTCCCAAACGGCTCGGTGTAAAGATGTCCTTGCCGCCATTAGCTCTGTAGTATCCGGCTTTGTCTGAACCCCTTTGTTCGTCGCCAATTAGTTGTAAGTTAGCGCTCGCCGCACCTTAGTGCTCCGAGCCACTGCTACGCTATTATTGCTTAATAGATTATGGCTTACCGTCGCTCCCCCGCTTAGCCTCGCGCTTTGTCTCTCGAGAGGCTACATAACTTACGAATATCTGAACAGTTCAGAAATTCCCCCTTATAAATAATTTCTCTGCGGCTTGTCTGCTCTGTGGCACCGGAGCTCATTTTTCACTAGTTTCCGCGTAAGAGCTATAGAGGAATAGGTGTTTAGGAAAGATTGTTCAAAATATAAATCGAGAATGTGTCTCTGTACAATGCAAAGATAGTCTTAGGTTTATTTTAATGATGGCTTCTTACGTACGTCATCGAAAGACGACAATTAGCTGTGGATCTGTCACTCGTGGCCTTGCCCCGTCGTGAATAGCTGAGATGCCAGTCATATTTATTTTAAGTGTCATTAGTTTTGGATACTTGACATCTAAACCGTTAGTTCTTTTGTGAAGTGCCTCCATTATATCACGGTTGACTTAACGAAGATAGATGCAGTAAGTTCACATTTTAAACAGGTTAAGCTTTTATATTATTGCTGCGTTTGAAAAGTTTATAGTTATTTGTATATTTGTTGGCATAATACTCTCAAATGAACTCACCGGCCAGTGTAAAGTTACACGAGTTAATCTGGAATTAAATAGCGTTGTGAATTACGACTAATCTTATTTTTGATGCTGGCAATGTGATATTGTCTTGGCAATGTTTTTTTCAATACTACTCCATACCTATAGAACTAAAGATAAAATTCAATATTGCAATAAAACCATATTATTTGACTGTAATTCACTTACTGCTATTATTATTATTATATTATTGAAAGACGGGCTTTTTTCAAGCAGAAAAACCTGTGACACTGCGACCTTTCCATGATCTTTTGTTCTCGCCCTTTTTTAAAGTTCGTTGCAAAATCCTATCAGTGATATGAATTTAAAGATGTTTTTGTAGCGATGTTTTTATCTCCTCAGGATATAAAATGTATTTTCCAAATGAGATATATCAACTTACTGGTAAATACAAGAAATCAAATGATTGTCTATTAATCCCGACCTCAAACCACAACAAATAGAGTTACTGAAGTCAGATAACCGAATATTTAACAACACTGATTTGTAGTAAGAGAAAATATATAAATTTTCAACGCTAACGAAGGCGAATACATTGCAGCGAGACTGCATTGCCGCTGAGTTTTCCGGGTGGACATTACCAAAAACGAAAACCCTATTTATCTATTAAAATCGCTATAAAGCCGCAGACACGTATCTACGTACGCGGTGGCGTCCACACGGCAGCGAAAAAGAACAAAAAGGGTGTCGACACGTCCGCGGGACGCCGGACGGGTCCTGTGAAATATGGCCGTCCCGGCGTGCCGAGCTCTCCTGATCGTGTGGCCACCCTGTAATTTATTTATAACCTCGTATACAGAACGCAAAGGGATTCCTGCTTTTAATAAATCAGGTAATAACTAATTTTGTATTATTTAATGCTGCAAACATATTTTTTCCGCGTCATTTGTTAGTTTTAATTGATTCTATTGCAAATACCTATACATTCATTACGTCATATGAAATTCGCTTAAATTATAAAATCAATGATAACTTGAATCCATCTGTTTATTTCTAATATTTTTTTTTATACAACATACAATGGCAAACAAGCTAACGGCCCACCTGATGGAAAGTGGTAACCGTCGCTTATAGACATGAGCTGTACCATGGACATAACAGAGTATACTGTTTCGCCCATCCATCCGAAACACAGCAATGCAAACACAACTGCTTCACTAATATTATAAATGTTAAATTGAGTTTGTTTATTACCTTATAGCGCCATAATGGCTTCACCAGCTACTATCATTTTTTTCCTGCTTAATGAAGAAATCCCGATTACATTGACGAAGTCATTTCCATATCTTTAAATTGACAATCACTTTATTTATCTGTTAATTTAAACGATATATTTTGACTTTATTCGTTTTCATATATTTTATTTTATTTGACTAAATTTTACGATATAATTTTATTTATTTATTTATTTACATATGCACTAAACAAACTTTTCACTTAAATAATATAACTCATTATTCTTGATAATTCTTGATACTTTATAGCTTTATCTATAAACCCTGGACGTCAAAACTGTATCAAATTTTATCTAGTACACTCCGTTAGCGATAAAAACAAATGCACAAACAGACATACATTACATTATTTAATTTAAATTAATTTAATATTCGATGTAACTCAGATTGCTAATTGCTACTCGTAGCAGTATACTCTCTCAGGTCGACCTCCACGTGGTTCTCCCTGGAAACCATCGTGCTGAATTCCAGATATATTCATCACGGTGGGCTAATTAACCTGCCTTTTCATTTTTACCTATGATCCCTCACTGGTGCTCCGCCAGCGTACACCGTTAGCGCAGGTTACCATTCCATTATCATCCATTAAAAAACTAAGAAAACTAAGAAACTAGATACATCCATTATATATCCATATGGTAATTTATGCGCGTTTGAGAGGGGGTGAGGTCAGGTCAGTGGGCGGCAGAGTGTTCATACTGTACTTTAATACTATAACTTATACTGTGGTATTAATACTGACACCATTATACATGTTATTATATGTCGTCTTAATAAAGCAAATCCTTTGAGACGTTGTCGACCCAAAGGTTGATGAAACCGTCTAATATGCTCATATAAATAATGAACATACAGACTACTGGCACTAGATACATATTTCCTTTGACCTGAGTTTCCGTTCTCACAACAGTTCGAAAATGTAAATATAGTTCATGTACATTGCTCTGTGTACTCGTACCTAGCGAAATAATTGTTCAACAGATACAAGACACTGTACGCTATGTAATAAAAGTCATTTTAGATTAATTAATTCTACTGCAAATTGTTAGGGTCAGGTTGGGTATTAAACGACAAAATTGCAATGTAACTAAACTGTTAAACAACGTGCCTTCTATATCTGTACATTGTCCCACGTAGACAGATCCACTCGTATTGCGGTTGTTATGTTGGCAATATTAAAATTATTACTATGTTTATGTTGTCTACATTGTTGCCGCTCTCTCTCACTTGTATTAGCAATCGCATCGCTTTGTATTCAAAGGTTCCGTATACATTTTGTATGTAGAAAAAAAGTTTTTATTAATGAAATTGTCATATGGTCCTGGCATAGGCATATTTGCATGGCTGTGTTTCGGTTTGAAGGGTGGGATATGGCAGTGAATTTACAGGGTACAGAGGAATAACATCTGAGTCCTCAGGAATGGTAACGCATGGGGGGTATCATGGGCGAAACAGTATAGGTTGTTATGTCCATGGTACTGCTCATGTCTATAGGCGACGGTTACCAATTTCCATTAGGTGGGGCGTCAGCTTGTTTGCCATTCTAAGTTGTATAAAAAAAAATAGATGGGCTGCTCTTTTCTTTCCCGTGGCTCTCATAAGAGACTGCTAAGGTAATTTAATTGTCGAAGCAACAGCTTCTTTTTAAAACATCATCAAAGCTTAACTAATCTCACCAACCCGCCTGCTAAGCGTGGTAACTACAGACAAAACATCCCCAAGAGGAGGCCTATGTTCAACAGTGAACAATTAAAGTCTGATATGGTGAAATAAATAGAGTTGCCATATAAGCGAGTTGCTACCATCAGTGATAATTGGAGACTGGAAGGTAGCCTTAGGGTACACTGACCATAGCACAGAGCAGATATATTTTTACACATTGAAACAGCTACTCTTTCGTGTGAATTAAATGAATATAATATGTATTTTCTTCAATCAATGTAACATTAACAGTTTTCTGAACATAAGTAGGTGATGAGATATTAAAGGTTTCCGTCCCTTATTCTTTTATGTATTTCAATTGAAGTAGAATTAATACAATATTATTTTGTTAGTTAAACATTTCCAAATATTTTTATTTAGTTCAATAAAAATATAAAAAGCGAGATATAAATTCGTTGTTATTTTACATAGGCTACCGTGTTACTATGTCGATAAAGAAAACTTATAGTAAATAACTCCATCGAGCCGAACAATCTCTAGAGCAATAAATACGAATGCTCAGGTGTTGCAGTCTCGGACTATTGGCCTGACAAAGCGCTCCTTTCTGACCCTTGCTTCGTACTACTGACAAATTCTTCCCTTGATTGCAGGAAAGGGTTCCCCCAATAAAATACCTTCAGCTAACTTATTGCGATGGACGACTTTAACTTGGATAAAAGAATACCTTTTCGCAGCAGTATTTTAACAAATGTTTTATGTTACACCAAGAATTTATGTTACTTTTTAACTTGAACTATTCATTGTTACAGACTGATGCCGGTAGCCAACGAAACTCCAGTTACGTCAACAGGCGATCGGTAAGTTTTAATACTAATACACATTTCACTTTCAAATGTGACTCTGACTGTACTAAATCCATCAATTTCGCAAATGACCGACCCGAAAACTCCAACGATTCCATTCCCAATAACGCGCGTCACCAAAAAACTTTAAGCAAATCCGCACCGGGTCCTTGACAGATTCCTTTTTGTTTTACGACCCGCCCCGAAGGTCTACATTGTCTACAAGGCCTGCGCATAAAACTAGGATATCCAATATCTCGCCATCTGCCTTCCGATCATCCCCAAAAATCACTCAAAGTGCACAAATTACGGAATCTCTTTGCTGCGTTATACGCGTCAAGTGTGAAGGGGGCAGTTTTCATAAAACCCCGGGGACGACGAATTCCAAGGAATAAAATTCCGTCTTTACGACGCACCCGGAATGTATCGGAATGGTGCTCCTTGAACCGTGCTCGGACTAATTATACGACGCGATTCAATCGTGGAGCGCGACAAACTTCTTTTATTTTTCTATTTGAACAAATTCGTCGATTACTTTTGAGGAGGGCCTTTTTCGCTTTGAAGGCTCAGAAAAATACATAAATTAGACGAGTTTTCTTTGTTTCTTTGGATTGGACCGGCGAAAGTTTTAAAATCTTGTTTAGGGTCATTATTATTTGTGAATTTTTCGTTGATCACAAAATTGGCGCGTTCACATCGCGACACGGATACTCGAGGGCTCTCATATAATCCGGGGGCATCTGACACGATGGCGGCGGGGCGCACCTCCGACCGCAAATAATAAAAGGTCTAAAACAAAGGGAATAAAAGAAAGTCCCAAATAATATTTACACCGCGCCCTCGCTCGGCGGAAACAGAATGTCGGCTTAAATTTTCGGGGTTTTTCCCGGTTTTTCGGACGAACTTTCGGGACCTTTCCTTCCTGACTTCGTAACGTGAGTTTCGTAGCTCGATTTTAAGTTCGCGCCTCGGTTTCCTGTTGTCTTTTGTATGAATTTATTGTAATAATACCGGAAGGATATTATAAACGGTGAAGCGAGCTGATTTCTTTCGACTGAGCCCCTATATTCTTTTGTTGCTTTAGTAGTAGAGCATATGAGTAGGCGGAATTCTAAGAATTAGCCGGCAACAATGGACCCTACAGACAAACAAGCGTTGAAAAGCCTTCTAAACTCTGACGTGTTTGTTTCGGCACTCGTATGCACCCCTGCCCCCCTCTACCCTCCTCGCCCTGCCTCCATTGAGCACTACCTCTTTCGCTTTTAGTGAACACATCTGCGCACAGCTTTTAAAGGGAAAATATGAGACGCTATCTAGAAACGGTGTTAGGGTAGAGATAATAAATAAGCCGAAAGGAGCTCCTTTTAATATTCATATCTATTTGCCGAGTGGTCATTAATTATGGACTTTATGTTGTAAATGCGAAGCGTTACTTCCGAATTATGTTAATTGCTACTTTGCAATTACGAATTTTATGCCCTAAGTTTAGCATTAATACTTGTAAATACGAGAAACGTTACTTAATATATATATATTCGATTTAATATTTATATTAAAATATTTTCTTTTTATATTTGAAGACTTAATTGTGATTACCCTCCATCACAGAAGACAGCATAAGCACGGAACTGCTTTTGTCATGTATGTTTTTTCCCTCAGGGTTGTCAATTACGTTATCTTGATAGCAATGCAGTTAAAATTTGTCTACATCGACTATATGTTTGTACAATCATAAGTCGTTATTGTGCAAAACATACACGTTTCTTTACGTAAATAAGATCTCGAATACAGTTCTTGATCGAGCCAATTTAGTAAATGAACTCTTCTAAATTGCTTGTAAGTCTAGTACGTTCAGGGTTGTGCATCCTACTTAGATAACATAGCAAAACAATTACGAGTATTGTGTTTCTGAAGCACTTTCTAATCTAATTTGTAGGTGAAACTAGTCTTGCTACATGTGCGTGGACTGGATAACAGTCGGAGATTGATGACTATATGGAAAGTTATAGAACTTCTACTGATGCTAATAATAGTAATCTTCGGGGGGGAAAGGGATTGTTAGTAATGGAGACTGAGAATCCCATTGCTAGCAATATACCCAACCAGATCGACCTCTTCGCG
The DNA here is from genome assembly GCF_026898425.1 of Galleria mellonella. Classification (NCBI taxonomy): domain Eukaryota; kingdom Metazoa; phylum Arthropoda; class Insecta; order Lepidoptera; family Pyralidae; genus Galleria; species Galleria mellonella. Next base: position 3,783,930 of record NW_026442176.1, on the reverse strand, counting down.
GTTCTCCCTGGAAACTATCATGGTTAATTCCTGATGAATTCATCATGATGGGCTAACTGGCCTATTTTCATTCTCATCTATTACCCTTCACTGGTGCTCCGCAAGCGTATACCGTTAGCGCAGACGGGGTTACAATACCATTTTCACCCATCAAAAAAAAAAGTAATCTTCGAATATTGGCAGTCGCACACATACTAGTGCTAGTGGAATTGAACAAAATAATTCTAATCAACTAATGAATGATATTATATATACGAAGTCAATTATGCAGAAAACAACCATATTATATGTCCACATATGATATGTCCATAGCGAGCGTTTTCTGCATAACTAGCTCCAATAATATCAGAAAAATATATTCACAACTAGAATCAGCGGGAGACTTTGTACAAAAGTCGTTTGCTTGGGTACCTCTATCCCATTCATGTTTCAACCGTAATGCAGTTGTATTTGCGTGGCTGTGTTTCAATTTGAAAGATGGGATATGGCAGTGAGTTTACAGGTTATAGAAGAATAATACCTGAGTACTCAGGAATAGCAACGAATCAAGAGTATCATGGGCGAAACAGTATATTCTGTTATGTCTATGATTGCATAAAAAAAACTCCTGTCGTTATAGTCAGAAACATCTGTCTACTGGCATTGTGGTGAACGCACGTCTCGCCAACATTTCGCCAAGGATATTAATATAAATTATAACATAATAATACCAATATGACGCACATAATATTTACTGAAGCGATTAGCCCACATACCCCGGGGCACCCCACAAAAAGATCATTTGTTGTGCCGATACTAGTTCAGAGATAAGTTTAATTATAAACTGCGACCATAAATTACTCAGACAAATTGCTTTAGCGCGATACGATCACGTTATCTTAACATTTTTGTTAACCCCCGACAGACTTCATTTGTCTGATATCATGCCCGTTTACCATTTTAATGAATGTGTCCAATTTAAAAAATAAACATTTAGTTTTTTTTTTTTTCTAATATGTTTCGAAAGAATTATTTCTTTATCAAAAATTAGGAAAAAAAACTTTTTTTTTTTCATAATCATGGGTACAATATATTTATATATATTTAACTACTGGTCTTTTAAGAATAAAATTGTGATCCTTATTATATAAATGTGAATTTGAGATTGCTTAGCAAATAGGCCGCCTTTTGTATCACTTCTCATTAAAATTTATTGGATTTATTATTTTTATAAAAGATGAAATAAAGTGTAAATAATTAAATGTTACTTTTTTTTTTATATATTTATTACTTTTGGATGCTCTATAGACTCGATTAATCGTCATATGATTTTACATAGTGTGCATATAGTATATTAAATGGCGAAAAACACAGGCTACTTTTATATCGCAGTCAAGCAATATACTCTGATCAATCGGACAAAGTTACCCATAAAATATATACAATACCCATAAATAATATATAAAGTCTGTTTTCAAATTTAACTTCAAAATAAAACAAAATCGATGTTTACAAAAAGCTATTTATCAACCCAACTCTAACCTGGCTAAATCTCAAATTCAATAATGACTTAAAGTCTTAATTGAGCTCGATTAATAAAGTAAAAAAATAGATAATTAACATCAGGTCTGATCCACAACTTTTTTAAATCAAAAACAAAAAGTGAACATTATTATAAAGAGATTCACTCAATATCCAGTAAAATCCTTGTTAGCTTCGTACATCGCCCATGAAAATGCCCTCCCGTTGTCCATTCGTGAACGCACCCTCTCCGGTCTGGCTCAATTGTCCCCTTCAAACTCCAATACTCGTAACTAACGTCAAACGGATCGCGTTCAAATGAGGCCTAAGACACCGACAGCCGAGCCCCAAGGGACCATGCATCTGTTCGTGTAAATCCCCCTTTACATTTTTCGATTCGGTGCAACTCTCGCCCTTCATATTATCCTGGTAGCTGTTTGCGTGAGCCGTCAACCAAAATTTCTTTTTTTTTTTCTGTCCGCCTGTCCAATTTAAATCCTCACGCGAGCACCTAATCTTTTATCCTTTATTATATACCTTTGGCTTGTTGATATATATATATATATATATATATATATATATATATATATATATATATATATATATATATATATATATATATATATATATATATATATATATATATATATATATTTTAAAATAATTCTTTTGCAATATTAAACTTTCAACGTATAAACTATTACATTGTAAGAATAAACTATTATTTATTTATTTATACGTAATTACAACCGACTTGAAAAAGAACGTACTCAATTCGGATGTATTTTTTCTGTTTGTTTATACATACAGATTTATCTCATAGGAATTTTATTAAAATCGATTCAATAGTTTTTCGATCAAAACAATTTTATCATAATTAAAGTCGGGTTTTCGTAGGATGCAATCTTTAAACATTATCGTCTACTTACAACAAAAACTACTGTCGTCACTGTAATAATAAAAAAAATATCTTGCCATTGTTTTTTTTTATTATTATAAAGAAAATTTTATTGTTCTTGTAGACACAAAAACAATGAAATTTTCTTGTTGAAATCTGCAATAAATTTTTTCATATGTAGATATTTATGTAATGTGACATTACTTCAAAACTACCAAGGGAGAAACACCGAAGGGGTATTATGTTAGGGCTGTGAAAATCTACTCAATAAATCTCAGTCTCAAATAAAGATTTCGCAACTGATATTATTCATCTGCGTGAATAATTTATTATTTGCTGATATTGACAGTCAGGGTTATCAAAATTTACTCTTTAAATCTTAATACCAATTAAAAAAATCACAGTTCTTATTAATTATATTTAATATTAAAACAAAATTATAAAAACAGCTGACAGCCCTGGCACAACCGCATCACAGAATAGGTATTTACACCAAGACCCAAAAGCTCAATTCCCTGTCTGTATTTAAACTAGCTATTAGAACAAATGGCTACTTCTTTGCCGTCATTCAGTTGAACAACAATACGTCTAGATATTGTTATTTGGTAACCCTACCAATGCGCCACTGGGGTTCAATAAGGCCCCGGCCACTGCTATTTAGTTTCCCCACCCCTATTTGAACTAGCTATTGATTCTTTACTTTTTTTAAAGAACCGTCCCTTATGTGTCCGAATTACTTGGAATATTCTTATTTCAATTCTAATCTTATTTCGTTTTACAATGAATTTTGTTTAAATTGTACTAATTACAAAAAAATACAATTATTTAGTGATTTAGTATTTATTTTCATCATCTTCATCATATCAGCCTTTAACTGTCTACTGCTGAACATAAATCTGCCCCTTTGGGGAGGTTTTGCTAGTAGTTGCCAAGCTTGGCAGGCGGATTGGCAACCACAGTTAGGCTTTATAGGTTTTAAGAGGGACGCTGCTGCCCATCTTTCGCCCTTCCTTAGTCGCCTATAACGACACCCACAGGAAAGAACGGGGTGGCTTATTCTGTGCTTAGGGACCACACATTTTTAGGCACATTTTTATTTTTTAATAAGGTGAAAATGGAATGAAAATGGATGCATACACAGTATACTAGTTGAGCACCAGTAAGAGATGATAGATGAGAATTAAAAAGTAGCTCAGTTAGCTTCTCATAATGAATACACCTGGAATTCAGCATGATGGTTTCCAGGGGGAACACACGGAGATCGACCTAACAGGGTATATTGCTAGCAATGGAACTTTTAAATGGGTGATAATGGAATGGTAACCCCGCCCGCGCTAACGGTATACACCGGCGGGGCACCAGTGAAGGATGATAGGTGATGATGAAGCAGGTCAGTTAGCCCATGGTGACGAATTCAATAAGAATCGCTCACGATGGTTTCCAGGGGGACGTGGAGGTCGACCTAATAGAGCATATTGCTAACAATGGGGCTGTCAAACTCCATTGCTAACAATCCCTTTCCCCCGCTAGCAACCCCCCCCCCCCTTAGATAAGTATTAGCTCTTGTTGTTGTCTCTCTGTTGGGATACCAACTGAAGAGGCAAAGAAACTGTAGCACAGCACAGCCGAAGCAATTGTAGACTAAAATTCTACTATATGTACATCACTATAATTTTTTAATTAATATTTAATATATTAGAAACATATTTAGAGCTACCACCTCGCCTGTTCCCCTTGTAATATACCAATTATTCAAAACTAATTAATGAATGGTCTGCACTTCGTTGTATGACCCTCGAGGGATGGCAAATTCGAAATAAACTGACTAAATTGAACGCGGCTATTTCTAACTTAGTTATATAGTTGGTTGAATTATCGTATAACCCACATATGTATGTAATTTATACATTGTTTATAACACTTATATTATAAGGGCAAAGGTCAAATTAAATATTATGTTATGTCCATGGCACTGCTCATGTCTATAGGCGACGGTTACCACTTTACATCAGGTGGGCCGTCAGCTTGTTTGCCATTCTACATAACCGTCGCCTATAGACATGAGCAGTACCATGGACATAACAAAGTATACTGTTTCGCCCATGATACCCCCCATGCGTTGCCATTCCTAAGGACTCAGATTTCATTCCTCTGTACTCTGTAAATTCACGCCATCTCCCGCCCTTTAAACCGAAACACAGCCACGCAAACACAGCTACTTTACGGTAGAAACACGAATGGGACAGAGGTACCCAAGCAATCGACTTTTGTACAAAGTCTCCCTCTGGTTGTCCGTGTGACCGTGATATGTTCATTAATCGGGATAAAAAAACAGCCTATAATCCTTCCCTATCCCATATAGTAAGTGTATAACCAAATTTCAAGGCATTATGAGAGAATGATCAAACTGTTATATTTATAATATTAGTATAGATTGTAGATAATAAACTAACTACATTTATCATTACAAGAGAAAAATATTTGTTTTAAATATACGAGATTAGAAATCGGTCTATATCTATAGCTAAATTATTATTTAATCATGTTTAGATCAAGCGCGTCAGACAAGGTCTTTGATCGCATTGTTATTGTAACATCAACACGTGCATCTACCGACACACACGTGCCACAACTAACACATCCCCGCGTATTGTAAACATCGGTTACATGATAAATAACCGGCGAGCGCTGTACTGTATCAAAGCGGGACGCCTTTAATTGAATAAAGAATATGAACTTTTTTAATACTGGCCGAATAGAACAGAACACTCACGGGTCGGCGGAACAGAGAAAAAAAACAAGTGCGTTCGGAAATGGAACGAAAAAATTCGAAGAGACCAAACTCCCGCTTCTTTTACACGTAAGATCTCCATCGATAACACTGGGTGATTGCTTTTGAATATTTTATAAAGTAAACCTATTACTTATTCATGTCGTAACCGATGTAAATATTAGAATAGGTTGTATCTTATGAAGTTATTGTTTGTTCAATGGGTCTTCGGCAAATATAGATCGGCTTTCATGAGGCTAATATAGTACTTCATGAAGGGTTCAGTACACAATATAAATGTAGTCATTGGTCACAGAATGTAACTAAATATATTGTTGACAATTTAGGCGTTGCGAAATTTAATTGAATTTGGTCTAAAATACAATCATTATAGTACCATTCGGGATAATGTGAGATTCGTTCTCGTTTGGGATTAATATAGACAGCACAGTATGATACTAGCTATCAAAATGTAATTAGAGAAACACAATGCCAGTATGTTGTGCAGCAGACTTCCGATATTGCAGTCCAACGAGCGTTTACTTCGAAGATATATTTGGGGTCAAAACAAAATCATTAGCATTTGGTAAGAGTGTCTCAACAAAGACACTGAATATTTTCAAGAAAGAAATATAGGTTCAAAAACTCCCATAGCTATTAATACGACACGTTTTTCTATTGTGTTAGTATGTAGACTCAAAATATTTCATACTGTTTCATTTTTAACTGACCTCCAATAATTAAATTGTGTTCAACCAAAAAAATCTATTTCAACTGTAACAAAACCAAATTTTTATCTAAAAATTAAACTACTGAACCGATTTTGGTAAAATTTCTATATAACTAACTATATCCTTTCAAATAAAAAAAGAATCTTCCATATCGGATGAAAACTGACGGAGTTATGAGGTGACAAACATAAAAAGAAATACAAACGAATTGATAATCTCTTTCTGAAGTCGCTTTAAAATAAGTTTGTCATATATTTGACATTCGTATGAATAAGGGGGTTAGTTTTTATGTCCCGTTAACAATTTCTGTTTTACTATACATCCGAAGATGTAAGTATATTATGTTATATTTCGTTAGTTTCGCAAAATCTCATTACATTACCTCTACCCTTCGGCGATTCGTTTAAGTATAACGGAACATATCCCGAAATTCCCACAGGAATAAAAAAAAGACCGAGTTCGCTCAAGCGAAGCTACAGAAAAAAGCTAGTATTATTGTAGAAAATTAAATCTATCATTTAAAAACATCTGTAGAGACGTGAGCCTTTCTAAAATTAATAAATCGCATTTTAGATAGAGAATGCGCGGCTTTAAATGATACGGGTTCGATTTTTGAATCGAATAATGCTTATCGGGTTTTACTAAGTTTTACTTGAATATAGTGGTTTTGCCCGTATTGTAAAACATACATAGACATGGAATATCGGTACAGCTATGATATTTATATATTACATTGATGACGGAAAAATCATCACCCATTTCGATATCGCCCATATCGTTGACATGTTAATATTCGTTTCGATATTATATACTTATTGAATAAACGTTATTTAGCTAAATAGATACTCTTAATTGTTTCCTCCAAAAGATTGTTGGAGGAAACAATAAAGTTAGAGTTGATTCCTCCAAGAACTTGTTATAAATATAAACATTTACAGTAATATATATATATATATATATATATATATATATATATATATATATATATATATATATATATATATATATATATATATATATATATATATATATCTTTGGGTAAACGAAAACAGAAAGGCGCTAGCTACTCGTATTTAGCACAATAAGTATATCTAATAATATATAGATATAATAATTATATATTTTTAATATCGCCCACCTCTAATCCAGAATATTATTATAGTTCGTCTATGTACTAAATTTCAAAGAATAATATAGTTTCAAATTTATATTTAATTTCATACATTTTATTATTTGAATTTCGAATAATTATTAAATTATATACATTATTAAAATATGTAAATTACATTTTAATATTTATTGTCCTAATATTAGAATATAATTTTCATATTTGAATAATAATTCTCCACGATAAATATCGTAACATTCGGATTCGATTCGATCGAACCATAAACAATGGTTGACACAAATCCGCTTACTTTCTCAGCCGTGATTAGTTTTGATTACTTTCTTAGGCGAATTTTACTATTTTTCAATAAAACTTTATTAAATGGAGGTCACACGGTGGATTAGCTTTGTGTAACCTTTTGTCATTGAGAATTTCGAGGTTGCCCGGTCGGGGTCAACTCATGATTTCGATAATTAACAACTGTGCATACTAATAAGCCTCGTTCAGACCGTTTTAGTCGAGTGGCGAGCAGTTTAGTAAAGAATGTTCTTAGAAACTTGAGTAACATTTTGTTGATTAGATACGTTTAGCTGCTAAATTGAAATAATACATATATACGTACGTGATATTATTTTCTCTTCAATTAGCGTTAATCTTTTTTTGTATTTATTGTTGTTGTATCAACCTTTAACTGTCCACTGCTGAACATAGCCTCCCCTATAAGGTTTTGCCAGTAGTTGCCACGCTTGGCAAACGGGCTGGCAATCGCAGTTTGGCTTTTGGTGATGTTTTAAGAGAGACTGTTGACCATTCACCTACCATAAGCTCCCTTTGTCGCCTCTTACGACACCCACGGAAAATAATGATGGCCCATTCTATGGCGGGACGTACACGGCGTTTTATATTATTTATATTTAGTGAGCACCAATTAATGAAATTTAAGATTTATAAAAATCTTATTTTTATAAATCATACATACATAAGCTGCATTTTATGTATGTATGATTTATACGGGACAGAGGTACCCAAGCAATCGACTTTTGTACAAAGTCTCCCTCTAGTTACAATAAAATTCAACATGGAAAATTGTCTCACAAAAAAAAACAGCTTCAATGATATAACAAAGTTATATTGATCTAAAAACTAAACTACGCAACCAATTTAGATAAAAATTTTATGTGACCAGTCTGTAATTATATCCTTTCAGATAAAAAAAAGAATTTTCCAATTCGGTTTAAAACTGATGGAGTTATGAAGTAATATACATATAAAAAAATACAACCGAATCGAGAACCTCTATCTTTTTGAAGTAATTTGAAAACAATACTGTAGGTTAAAATTCCAATACTTTATACAGGGGGGAAAGTGATTGTTAGTAATGGAGACTGAGAATCCCATTGCTAGCAATATACCCAACCAGGTCGACCTCCTCGCTAGTTCCCCCTGGAAACTATCATGGTTAATTCCTGATGAATTCATCATGATGGGCTAACTGGCCTGTTTTCATTCTCGTCTATTACCCTTCACTGGTGCTCCGCCAGCGTATCCCGTTAGCGCAGGCAGGGTTAACATACCATTTTCACCCATAAAAAAAAACTTTATACATATAAATGCGAACTATGCTAACTTCTAACTGTGCACGTATAAAATATGGTGATGAACAAACAAACAATATTTGTTGAGGACGGCTAGGAACTAGAAATAGTGGCGTAATGTGTCGCTTCTCAGAAACTCATATTAATGTCTCTCGAACTACGGATGCGAAACGCGCCGTTGTAACATATTTTACAACTGCATGTTGCATGTGTTTATTAGTTTGCTGCTGTAAAACACATAAACGTATCCTTTATACATTAACTGCTAACAACACTTTTATTTGTTTTTCAATATGGCACATTTCGGAATGATCTTTTTTTTTTTATCTGGCAAGAGTACTTGCTATTTTTATATTTGGAAAACATTTGTGGCCAGTATGGTACATTAACTGTTAGAGGTTGTTGAAAAGGGTTGTAAATATATATTAGTTCCAATTTTTTTTTTTTTAGTAGATGAAAATGGAATGGTAACCCGCCTGCACTATCGGGATACCCTGGCGGAGCACCAGTGAAGGGCGATAGATGAGAATGAAAACAGGCCAGTTAACCCGTCATGATAAATTCCTCAGGAATTAACCATGATAGTTTCCAGGGGGAACCACGAGAAGACCAAGATTAGTCAAAAGTAAATAATTGTACCACTGGTATCTGCCACAGCGTTATCTAATCCTAAACTAGGAAGAGCTGCTACTATTGGTTCTTTTTTTGGTAAATATGTGTGAGTGGGCAGTAGTAGTGCAAGATAGAAATTAAAATATATATTTACATAAACTATAAATCATTATATATATATATATATATATATATATATATATATATATATATATATATATATATATATATATATATATATATATATATATATATATATATATATATATAAAACGATAAAAATTTAAAGTTGTATGTATTTTTCAATGCTAAATCATATTTAAACAAAAATAAAAATAAAAAATTTTGTCAAGAAATAATAAATATTTTTTAGGGGTCACCCTTATCATCGAGGGGTATAAAAATAGATGTTGGCCGATTCTCAGACCTACCGAATATGCACACAAAATTTCATGAAAATCGGTAAAGCCGTTTCGGAGGAGTTTGGTAACAAACACCGTGACACGAGAATTTTATATATTGGAGATATATAACTTTTAAACACCACTCAGTCATCGAGTGTTACCGAAGACTGAAATTTCAATTCATACTCATGTTTTTATCTTTTTCCCTATCAAGGAACCCTTCGTTACGGGTAAGCGGGCCATAATTTAGGGTTCCGCAGCTGCCACGAGCGTAATGCTGATTGTATTGCGAGTGTATCGAACGTTTCCCCCCTTTTATTTTTATTCGGTGTGACGAGGTAAACTTGTACTCGTATATGGTGTAATGGGGTGCATGCAATTATTTTAAAGAATAACAGTACGATGAAAAAAGAATTTAATTTTTTAATAAAAAAATTATTAAAGATTCATCATCATCATCATATCACCCTTTCACTGTCTACTATTGAACATACGCCTCCCCTTGAGGGGTTTTGCCAGTTGTTGCCAGGCTTGGCAGGTGGATTGGCAACCACAGTTAGGCCTTAATGATGTTTTAAGTGGGACGCTACTGCCCATCTCTCGCCCTCCCTTAGTCGCCTCTTACGAGACACACGGGAAAGGAGGGATAGTCTATTCTACGCCGGGACCAAATTAAAAAAAAATATTATTTCGAAACTAGTTATTTGGATTTAAAAACTAAACTACTGAACCGATTTCGATAAAATTTCGTTAGGATCAATCTGTAAGTTATGTCCTTTCGGATAAAGAAAGAATTTTCCAAATCGGTCTAGAATTGACCGAGTTATAAGGAAACAAACATAAAAAGTACAATCAGATTTATAACCTCCTTTTTCTTGAAGTCGGTTGAAAAGTAATGCTAATTGACCCAGTTAGTCGCATAATTATACAGATTTTTTTACTACAATAAACTGTGAAAAATGATATATTTTAACATTATATTTCTGTATACATATTTACAATATTATAATTAATTTAATTATAATCTATCCAAATAATAGTGACAAAATTAATTAATTTATTTATTTATTTTGTGATACATAGGTAACAATGGATGGTAAAACAATATAAGTCCTCTATGGTCAACCCCATCTATCGAGGTATACAAATTTACATTTATATAAGAAAAAAATTATATTATATAAAAAGAAAAATCAGCAATGTCACATTTATAGTAAAAAAATATAATTATGGAAATTTATTACATTTATCTTCAAGGAAATCGTAAATTGAATAGTATGTTCTGTTTACTAGGTATTCATACAGTTTAGTTTTATATTTTTTTATATCATCTATGTCTATGAGGGATTTAGGTAATTTATTATATATTCTACGTGCCATCCCTAAGATACTATTAATAAAAAAATATATATAAACTGCTTTAGAAGCGATGACAACCTTAAGGTAGAGCTAATGACACGATTATTCGAATCCTAAATAATTCATAACAAGAATAGAATCGAATCGAAACAAGAAATTATAATGAATAATTTCACTTACTGAAAGACCTATGTGATGGCTATAATCGAATCACGGTATTCATAATCGATACAGCGGCATTAACGTCCCCATGGCGACCGAGTACCGCAGTTATCATATGAATTGATCAAACTGCACTCGCTGCGATGAAGTTTTTACTATTAATTCCGATTAATCGATTGTGAATACCGATTTATCACTGCCGCGACATTTTCTAATTTTCTAACACTAATTTATCGTACTGTTATACGTACGTTTGATTCTAAATTATCATTTGTGTTTAACTATTCCTTTGGATATTCCGTTGTAATTTTTAAAAAGATGCCGACGTAAATAAATCTAATGCTAATCGATAATCAGCTTATCTTCTGTATTTATACTCGGAAATTTAATTAAAATATCGTATATTCATTATAATCTGTGATATCCATGTTTGTATTCATGTCTATAGACAACGGTTGCTGCTTTTCATCACGCGCCTTGATTGCCATCCTAAGTTTTTTTTTTTTTATACAACTTAGAATAGCAAACAACCTGACGGCCCACCTGATGAAAAGTGGTAACCGTCGCCTATAGACATGACCAGTACCATGGACATAACAGAGTATACTGTTACGCTCATGATACCCCCCATACGTTGCCATTCCTGAGGACTCAGATGTTATTCCTCTGTACCCTGTAAATTCACGCCATATCCCACCATTCAAACCGAAACACAGCCATGCACAGTAAAAAAAAAATCTAATCAAAAAATGCGAAATAAGCCGTATAGTGTCGAAATAAGAACACATCGTGTCACCCCTCATCTCTAGGATGTAATAAAAGACAAATAAGGGGATAAAATGTAATAATTTTGCATCAGTGAAATAGAAGGAAATCTCGAATTAAAACCCCCTATTTCAAGCCGTGTGGCCAGCATGGTAGTAGTAAACTAAACTGCTTATATGACAATTCATTCCATATTCAAATTATTTGCTATTTAGAAAAAGAAATAGAAATTCTTTATTTGAAAAAGACAAACAGCCCGTTCACACTGTCGTTGTTAACCCGTGAGTTAACCTAAACACGTGCATTACTGTAATGGCCGTTTAAAACTGTAACCCGCTCCTGACCCGATAAATTCCACCTTGAGGCATCCCTTTATTTTTGTTTAGACAATCGGAAGTGGCAATTAGCGCGAAACCTGCCACGGGACTTTCATTACATTAATCCAAGGAATAAATTGCGGGCTGGATATAAATTAAGTCGCGACTTAAACCAAGCACTTAGCACCGGAATTAACCGACGCTTAATTGAAACTAGACGAGTGTAAAAAAGTCTTCCCGGTAGCTGCTGATAAGCGGGCCGGTAATCCGCTCCTAAACAATGGATTTAACTTTAGTTTCTCGGTGTGCTGAACTCATTGCTGAAAATATTAAGAGTTTTTTAACGCTGATTACAACTTCTGTCGCGGACTTTTTAGATGAAATCTTGCCAGAAATTAAATTTCGTGTTTCCAAAGCTGAATAATTGTATGATTTTATTAAACATCCTGAGTTTATTATTGAAACGAATAGTACTGTTGTAATATCGAATCACTAACGATGTTCCATTATTGATTTCGTGTTCTCAATTCAAACCCGATAATTTCCGAAAATTGCGCAGAATACGGTGGGATCACGTGACGCCCTAGTAGCAACTTCGCGTAATAACACGATCGATTTCACACAGGTTCCCGGGGGACTCGGACCCCAAGCCAATTTAGTGATCGATACAAAGTCACCACGTGCAATGCTATTGTCGATTGACGACTGTTTCACACGATCCGTTCATTTGTATTGTACTGAGCTAAATCCAAATTGACATATAGATAATCCATACAGAATTGGAGGTTTTTTCTGCAACTCTTTATACGAGTACTTTGTATATGTATATATCTGTATACCTGTTTGTCTGTTTGTTATGAAAGGCTCTACTATTATTCATGATACATGAATATCAAAAATAATAGATAGATACTCTTTATTGTTTCATCCGAAAGATTATAGTAGTAAACTTATTATAGATACAAACAATTACAAAAAATTATCACAGTGAAAAAAAAATTTACGGCCTTATCACTAAAAGCGATCTCATGCAGACAACCTTTGGATGCATATTTAAATGCATAAACAATTGTGTTATATACTTAATTACACAATTACCGAACTCTTTAATTTACTAATTAATTCACACAGGGTATTGAATAGTAAACTTTAAATAAACAAGAATATAAAAGTATTGTAGCGCTAATGAATAATCAATTTATAAATTAATAAAATACACAATAGTTCAGTGATAAATGATAAAAAATTGAGTTGCTAATTGAAAATCATCATTTCTGCTTCTTCAGGAACTTTAAGCTGAACTGGCATCATTTTTCATTATCATAACACTGACTGATTTCAACTATACTTTGTATATAAATGTAATCTTTTTTTTCTATTTTTTTTTTTTATTTTGTATTACTTGCAATCGAAATATATGTAAGTGTTGTGGATTATTTAAATAAATTTCCATTCATTCATTCATTCATTCATAAAATAAAATAATCTGCTAGACCGAAATGTAATTGTTCAGACAGATAGATATAACTGCTAAATTCCAATTAGACTAAATTACTAAAGTCACCTGAACGGAGCTTTATTAAAATAATATATTTTTATATTGAGTGCAAAATTCAATTCTGCAGTAATTCAAATTTAGAACTAAGTTAATTTCCACGTAATCGAATCGAGATTCGAAATTAGAATACGAATCGTATATTCTGGAAAATAATGGCATATAAGTGTACTTTCTCTAATATAGTTGAGTGAAAACAGCAACTGCCTCTAATTCGATTGTCCCCGGACTCTTAGCACTTATATAAAACTTACCGTAGAAATGCGATTCGTATGTCGCACCGGCCATTCCCGTTTAACTTAATTGTCGGCCGCCTCATCTGGAGACTTGGTTATTTTTATACAGGAACGTTATGTTGTGTACTCAGATGAGAGGATTTCTAATGTTATTAAATAATAATAATAAAGCCTTTAATGCTGAAAGTATTACATTCTTTTTTTTTTGTAAATGTAACATAAAACGATGCGAATTATTAATAACAAAAATAATTTTATTATTTTTATTCTCTGGCTAAATAAAAATTGAACGGTATAAAAGTAATTGGAAAAAATCAATAATTAAATGTTATTAAATAATAATACTCAATACTTTTTATATCAACGCAAAAAAAAGTAAACAATATCACAGCAGGTGTCTCAAACCTTTGGAGCAAAAATTTGTATTTATTTAACAACATATAAATTTTAATACGATTCTCTAATACAACGGTTGTCATCAACTAAACAGAATTAATATTTTATATTTTAACTAATTATTAAAATGTGTTAAAATGTGTTTAATAAAACATTTATTAATAAAAATCAGTAACTTATTAAAACGTTAATAAATTATTCTTGTAATATATACATTTATTTTAATTAATTTTATAATTATATATTGTCATGATACTTAAATAAAAAGTAATTAAATTGTAAGAACACGTGGTCTCGCTGACCATTTAATAGTCTTTCTCCACTTATCTCTTCAATTTCAATTCATACAGGCGTATCGGCACCAATTTGTTCATGCCCACCTTATTATGTGTCTTAACGGCGTAACCAATCACTATGAAATTTCGTACACGCGTAGTATATGGGTTGGAGACTGCTTCATCACAGAAGAGAACAGCCACAGGACCAACTGAGCAGACTTCAACGTTTGGCGTGCTTATTTATTTATTTATTTCTACTATAATATAAATTTGAAAGGGATTATTTTATTTGTTTGTTATCTCTTATCGCCTTAACAGCTTACCCAATTACTTTTATATACAGGTATCCATACGTGCTTCTTCATCTTCATTACCCAAGGTGGTGAAGGAAATAGCCTTCTTTTTATCTCGAATTCACGGATAAAACTTAGTATTTTACTGTCACAATGAATGGGCGAGTTTGGAATGATAGTGGTTTTAGTGAATGTTATTTTACATTATGATGATAAAGCAGAATGATTAAATAATGTCATGCACTGTTTCGGTTTGATAAATGTACATCTCTCTTAAATATTATTATTTATTTTATTATAATAGTAAGATATACATATGTATGTCATTATTGATTTTGTTTACGTACATGTTGTTAATCTTTATAATCTGTATCATTCTTTGAAGTGAACAGTAAAGAGTTTTCATTCATTTATTAACATTAGTTTATAACATATGTTAAAGAACCTCGCCAAATAAACTCACTATCACTTTTTAATTAGTTTTCAATATCATAATTACAATGCAATGAGTTGGACATATAGCTCGAAGAACCGACAACCAATGGGGAAGAAAGACTTATTGAGTGGCGACCGCGTACGGGCAAACGCAGTGTAGGACGACCCCCCACTAGATGGAGTGACGAATTAAAATGCATTGCAGGGAGTCAGTGGATGCAGGTGGCTCAGGACCGTTCTTGACGGCAGTCTATGGGGGAGGCTTATGTCCAACAGTGGACGGATAATGGCTGAAATAATCATGATAATGATTATAATTACTGTATTTGATATTCTATTCAATTTAATAAAATAATACCTCTCAGTCCCAAAACTTTGATTTTCAGGTATAGTTTTCCACTAAGGGTTACATGAGATTTGACATCTACAGACATTGTATTTGTTCATTTCATTACTTCCTTCAGAATAGTGGCGTTATCCAATCGAGTTGGCACGCTCGCAAAGGGTGGGCTGTCTTCGAGGGGCTCCAAGTATTAGGTTGAAAAATACCTATATGGAACCATTAACTCTCGCTACTATTTCCAATAATTAACTTATACATACCATCGTCAAGACCAACATAATCCTATCAATTATTAATTTCAATTAATATCTAAAATCTCCAATATTCGATATTAGTTTCAACGTAATTTGATTTTGATTCGATTCAGACTTCATTCAGGTAGGTATCTTTAACAATATTGCGTTTAATAATCAATATTTGTCTAGAAACCTAAAATTGGACTTCTTACAACATAGAAATTTATTATTTGACAAAAAAAATTACAAACCAGAAAAAAACTTTGTACAAAAGTCGGTTGCTTGGGACCTCTGTCCAATTCGTGTTTCAACCGTGAAGCAGTTGTATTTGCATGGCTTTGTTTCAGGTTGGAGGATGGGATATGGCAGTGAATTTACAGGGTACAGAGGAATAACACCTGAGTCCTCAGGAATGGCAACGCATGATGAGTATCATGGGCGAAACAGTATACTCTGTTATGTCCATGGTACTGCTCGTGTCTATAGGCGACGGTTATCACTTTCCATCAGGTGGGCCGTCAGCTTGTTTGCCATTCTAAGTTGTATAAAAAAACCTACTCAGTGTACCAAATCATAAATATTTAAGCATGATTGATTGACAATATGCAAACAACATTACGTCTTATTTCCTACGCTAAAGTTTGTAAAGATACATAGATACTGTACTAATTTTCGCAGGTAAATCCACGGAATATAGCTAGTTTATAACACTATTAGTCAAAGCAGGACATTAAATAGACTAATATATAAAATTATTTATTTTTAATTGTTTCAGGTAAGTTTTATTTAACTCACGGCGTGCATTCTTTTGAAGTACACTTACAAGGTCTTTTAATACGTAAGTACATAGTGTGTTTCAAAGTGAATATTGAATATATTATTATAGGGGGAGGGAAGGGATTGTTAGCAATGCGAACTATCGATCCCATTGCTAGCAATATACCCTATCAAGTCGATCTCAATGTGATTCCCCCTGGTAACCATCGTGCTGAATTCCAGGTGTATTCATCACGATAGGCATACTAGCCTGCCTTTTCATTCTCACCTATCATCATTCACTGGTGTTTTGCCATCGTATCTCGATAGTGCAGGCAAAGTTATCATTCCATGATCATCCATTAAAAAAAATTAGAAACTTTTTTTTAATATTATATAATTGTTTATCGCTGGACGTAGACATCCCCATTTAGAAGAAGGGTTTTGTCAATAGTTGCCTAGCCTGGTAGGCAGTTGGCAACCGCAGTTAGCTTTTGGTGGCGTTTTTAAGAACGACACTACTGCCCATCCAATAACCATTAAGTTCTCTTAGTCGCGCCATAAAACACTCATGGGAAAGCAAGGGGTGGCCCATTCTGTGCCGAGACCACACGGTGACTTTAGAGACTTTAGTGAAAGATTATTTATATACGAGATTGTTACTTATAAAACTATACAATATAAAATATTATACAAGATTTGCAGTGGAGCGCTCATAAAATTCCCAGATATCTCGGTTGCATGCACTATATAGATGCATCGATACACTCTCCTTTGAATCATAGCACTATCAAAAATCAACAACCGAAGGTTGGTTCGGAACTAACATCAAAAGTCCATTTTGAAGGCAGCACCGTCGAATACGCCTTGCCGTCGAGAGCCCCTATCGGGTTTCAGAACGTCTCCATCTTTTGAAATTCAACGATATTTTAATGGCCACTCTATTGATTCTCTTTTTTCCCAGATTCAGTGCGGAGCTTTGACATAGTTCGTATACTACTTACCTAGATTTTTATTTACGTTCTAAATAATAGATAGAATTTAGTGTTTACACTCGAAGAGTTTTCAATATTTATGTAAATATTTATTTCCTTCATTCGTTCTCATTTTGACTTTTTTTTAATAGATTTAAAAATAGAGGAGACTTTGTACAAAAGTTGATTGCTTGGATACCTCCGTCCCATTCGTGTTTCAACCGTGAAGCAGCTGTGTTTGCATGGCTGTGATTATATATTTTGGGGATGACAGGTTTGTTAGTAATGAGGTTTAGTAGCCCTTTTGCTGATATTATAGGGTATACTTGGGTCGACCTCCATGCAGTCCCCCCCGGAAACCATTGTGGTTGATTCGTGGCAAACTCGTCATAATAGGCCAAGTAACCTGGGGGTCTACCATGAAAAGAAATTCCAAATATTCGGAATCAATTTCATGTTATCGTTCATACCGAAATCAGTTCAATAAATGGAGATTAACATTTCGTTTATCATAAATTCTATTTACTATAAAAGTTCTAAGGAACGGTATTTTAATATTTTTAATATCATTAAATGGTATTCATTATGTAATTTTAATATCAATATTGTGTTTCGTATAGCCTCGAATTTTCGGAAAATTATTCATGGTAGACCCTCTGATTTCATTCTCACTTATCATTACTCACTGGTACTAGAGATAATGATATCCCCCGCAAGCGTATTTTAATAGCGCAGCGAAGTTACCATTCCATTTTCATCACATAAAAAACAAATATTTCTGCAAGCATATTCTGATAGCTGAAGTCACAATTCTATTTTTTTTTTTATACAACTTAGAATGACAAACAAGCTGACGGCCCACCTGATGGAAAGTGGTAACCGTCGCCTATAGACATGAGCAGTACCGTGGACATAACAGAGTATACTGTTTCGCCCATGCGTTCCCATTCCTGAGGACTCAGGTGTTATTCCTCTGTACCCAGTAAATTCACGCCATATCCCACCCTTCAAACCGAAACACAGCCATGCAAACACAGCTGCTTCACGGTTGAAACACGGATGGGTCAGAGGTACCCAAGCAATAGACTTTTGTACAAAGTCTCCCTCTGGTATTTGTATTCAATATATAATTTGGTTATAATATTAACTATTTAATACATCTATTAGGTAAAATAACATTTACATTTACGCCTATTATATTAATGAATGTTTAAAACTCAACATTTAAGTACTTAAAGTCATGTAGGGTTGTCAGTTGTAAGACATCAAAATTACTCATGAATTGTATTAACACAAATTATCTTGCATTGTAATTTAGTTTTAAAGTAAAATATTCTAATTGGCTAAACAAAACTACTTTTAAATTGAATTAATTAATTAACACCTAGCTCGTTGTTTAATCGTCTAAATATTTGTTTATTTATTTATTTATTACAATATATAAATATATTTTTACGTACGAAAAATATACCTAATTGCTAAAATACAAAAAAATAATAATGACAAACATTACTGATGACAGGCCTAGGCACAATGTCCAAATATCATGTTTGATCGGTAGTGTCGGGCGTTTCAATACAATCGATTATTAGCTTGTCACTGGCAGGCTACACCTGTATTTTGTTAATTGAAATTCGAAAATTGATTTGTAATAGTCCGATGTTCGTGTTCTATTTTGGAAATCAAATTCGATGTATTCTAAAATTAATTCTCAGAAACGTTGTGAAATGAAAAGAAGTTTTTGAACAACTTTAAATATTTTGCATAACACGATATCTCAGTAAATTCTAGGGCAATAACGATAGTTAATATTTTCTTTTAAGAATCTTTTCAAAAATTTTGGCGGGAAGATAACGGATTTATGTGGAAAATCTCGCGATAAATAGGTTATAAGTATCTGGCAGGTTCTAATTCGTTATTTTACGTACACATTTAAAAGTAACTCTGTACGCTACATATTTCTAAACGTAGATGTAAAAAAAACTACATGCACAATACTTGAAAATATTACGCGATATATAATACTTAGATACTTCAATGTTTCTTGGAGTTACATCTATTTTCTATATTACATTACTTTAACATTGCTTGTATGCTGTGTAATCGGATACGCGTCAATATACGGAATTAGCTATGGCACTAAGGACAACAAAATATATTGTAGTTCGTATGCTACTAATTAAAGAACAAACATATTACGAAAACGATAAGTAGAAAACGTGGTTCATAACCAAACATCAGAAAGCGATCCCAATCGTACTATTTCAATATTTGTGGCGGCAAACATTTACATCATCGCGCTATGCAAATGTTTTCGTTTCAACAATAAACAGAGCTATTGTCGTTTAGACAGCGCCGGATTAACTTTCCGTTAATGAAACCGTTACAAGTGCTTGTGGAACCCGCCGTTCCGGCTAGGGCTGTCTCACCAAGGTAATGAACGTAGAATATTTATAAATAACCAAAATATGCTTATGACATTTATCTCTTTGTTGAATTTTAAATATCTATATTAAATGTATAATATCGTAGAACTATCTCTATCACGAGCCTCTATCTTCTAAATTAAAAGCACCAAATTTTAAATAAACAAGAAAACATTCACATAAATGCAAATGACAGAAACGAAAAGGTATTTTAATCGAATTTAAAATAAAACTTATTTTACTTTTAGTATTAATTTGTATTTAACCGTCTTCATGAATTGAAAATAATAAAAAAAATCTTCTATTTAGCTGTAAAGCTAGCATAGCTCCTAGAATTTGAAGAATAAAGTTGTATGAATATTTTTACTAGGTGTTTCTCACCAGTTCCGACTGAAATAAATATTTTTATTCAAGTAAACTTACATTAAGGCATTTTTGAATAGACATTTTTTATAACTGCATATTTGGAACACAATTTCAGTCTCGTTGAATAACCTACTTGTATAGCAAATTTCATTTAATTCCATTCATTCGTGATTGCGTAACAAACGTACAAATAATTTTACAAATTTCACTTTTAGTCTATTAGTAGGTAGTAGTAGTATCATTATTATTATTATTATTAGTCTATAAATAAAACCGTACACTAATAATTTTATAAACATTAGAATTTTACAAGACGTGTGTGACAACCCTAGCATCTCAGTTTATCGCGCCATCTCAACAATACAGAATCGGCTAATGTTGCCCCAGTAAATAAGCGAGGTCCAATTAAAATGTGTAATTAAGAGTAAAATATGTAAATACGGCTTTTGTTTCTGAGCTCGCTTGTATGGAAGTCTGGTTTGGCTTGAAATTTTTGCATAGAAAACTTTTAATAAGTAATAAATACTTTTTCAAATATGTTAGGTCACAAAGTTCTATTCGATATTTTAATTTTCCATTCTATGCCGTGTGGTCCCGGCATAGATTGGGCTACCCCTTTCTTTCCCTTGAGTGTCGTAAGAGGCGAATAAGGGAACTAAATGGTCAAGGAATAGGCAACAACGTCCTTCTGAAAACATCACTTTATAGACTAACTGCGACTGCCAAGCGTGGCAACTACTGGCAACTCCCCCCCCCCCCCCCCAAAGATAAATTAAGTACACTTTTAAATATTTAATAGAAAGTTAAAAGAACAATAAATGAATTAACTATATCTGCGTCGGGAGGAAAGGGATTGTTAGTAATGGAGACTGAGAATCCCATTGCTAGCAATATACCCAAGCAGGTCGACCTCCTCGCGGTTCTCCCTGGAAACTATCATGGTTAATTCCTGATGAATTCATGATGGGTTAACTGGCCTGTTCACATTCTCATCTATCTCCCTTCACTAGTGCTCCGTCAGCGTATCCCGTTAGTGCAGGCGGGGTTACCATACCATTTTCACATATCAAAAAAAATCTATATCTGCGTCTTTAAATTTAAAAACGAATCTTTGTTAAGGTCATATACTTACAGTAATTAATTAAATAACGTTATATACAAATTATAGCTACATCAAAATATATTTATAAATCCATTCATGCACTATCCTTTATCCCTCCAACAAAGAGGATAAGTCGTGGATTTCCAATAATTTAACATACACATAAACTGTACACAATGAGAGCCCCGTCTAAATAAATCGAAACGAGCACTTTTCAACAACTTCGTACCGAAAAGCTTTCTATTAAATACATAGAGAGCTCGCTCCGTAAACTTGACGAAACAAAAGTAGCACAAAACTCGATAAGCGCAGTTAGAACATTGATCAATACGGAATACAAGTGCAAATTGTTGTCCGATACCAAGTTGCCGGTGTAGACGAACGGCTGCACACGAGCGATTAATCGGTCGTGAGATTCCGGGAAATGGCAAAAATTATTTCGAACTTTGTCGAAGCATTTACGATCGTCTTTTATTTTGTTTTACATCTATCAAAGAAAAATGTAGTGTAATTTATTTTTAAAAGGCTAATAACTTCTGAAGTTACAAGCAGTGAAGTATGAATTCGATTAAAAATATCAAAGTTTTTTTACACTGTTTCTACGTCGTTTTAACGTCTCAGTACGTTGTTTACAAACAGTTATTATACGACATAAATCAAGTAATACGTTAATTTTTATTTATACACACTGTGCCTATATACCAATGGGCATTATAGGGAGAAATGGCAGTCTATGGGAGAGGCTTATGTCAAACAGTGGACGGATAATGGCTGAAATGATGTTCTTTCCCATTGGTATATAGAGAATAAAATTCTAAGGTAACGCTCCATGTCAGTAAGTGCAGTATGGAATTACTCCCCACGAGAAATATTGATTTATTTCTTATTTTATTTATTTATTAAATACAAGAAATTTACAACAGCGAGTACATTGAACCCCGCACTAGGCGAACCTGTATCGCGGGAGTCCATATGAGATTACCAAGACACGGTGATTTACAAATATAAATTAAATTAAAATACTAAGCCAGTTTTACGAAAACAACAAGTTAGAATGAAGTGCTTTGTGAATACGTGCGCATAAAACAGAAATTTTGTCAGTATTTTTAATATTACATAAATAAATACATACAATTATGTATACAAAAGACATACACTACTATATACGAATATCAATTGATTTCTTAAATTGCTAACTGATTAATTAATTGATGTCCTTAAAATGCTGCCAGGAGTCGATTTATTTATTATTTATTAATTTATTAAAATGATTTTGTATATTCACTTTTAATATAGATATCAGGTTATAACGAAAATTTACACAGGCGAAATCCCTTAAAGGGATTTATTCCAGTCAACCTTGAAAACCCGAATGATTAATACAGATGGTATGACAACTTGTATACTTTGCGGCGAAATACGAAGGTTAACCTTTGCCGAGAAAATTCTATGCCGAGACCTCAAGGAATACTGTCTGCATGGATACTCTGTCCCATCTGTCCTATCTATTCGTCGATTTGAAGAGCGAGATATGGCAGTAAAATTACAATTACAGGAATGGCAAAACATGGAATACCATGTTTAATAGGTACCATGTGCGTCACAGTTTATTCTGCTATGCCAACAGTGCTGTTCAAATCTATAGGCGACAGCTACCACTTTCCATCAGGTGGACCGTCAGCTCGTTTGCCATTCAAAGTATCATAAAAAAAAAGTATTAATGTAATGGCAACACGACAATTAGTCTGCCGTGTGCATCAACTGTATCATTCCTATTTCGCTAACGAGTCAAAAAGAGACTCAACGGCTAGTTCATTATTTCGCTAAAATGGAACGTAAAGGGTTCTATTTTTCATTTTCGCGCCGTTTTCCTGCGCCATAAAAGCTGATGTATGATTAAAGTTCGCGCCTGCGTTTCATTCCCTCTGTTCTTTATCAGCTGTTCTCTGTTCGATTGTTCTCTTTTTTATTTCCTTTATTCTAACTTCATATTATATGGCTTTTTTAACAGCATTTATACTGGTGATGCTTTACTTGTAGTAAACTGTAAAAACTATCGGATTTATATTATGTTAACGGCGTTTATTTTTGTCACTTTAACGTTAAGATCTTATTTCGTTCGATTCCGAAACTTCATGGTAGATTAAGTGTTATTCGAGTAAATGCTTTATTCGTCGTAAATTGCCATGAAGTATGCAAACTATCGAATTTGTATCGCTTTAACAGCAACCAAGATCTTTTTTTGTTTGACTCCGAAATTCCGCAGAAAACATGGTAGGTGACCTGTTTATTTTTATTTTTTTTTTAATTATAATGTTATTCAGTCTGGGAACCCAATTAAAAGTTGGCGCAACTGGCTCGGGCGTGCATTTACGACAATTAGCGCCCTCACGCCTACAATAATTCAATCGGGACGAGTTGAGTTCTAAATTATAACGGCGACCGTCTCCATTGATGAATCAAATAATGCTTCTAAATTGACGACGTGATTCAAGGTGACGCTCTTTGAACAATTTATGAATGAAGAAATTATTTATTACGGAATAGAGATAATTTATTTACTCCGCTCTATCTATAAAACAGGTATACGATCTATCTATCTATCCTATTTAAGAGCTGTTCTCTTATCGGTGGAGCTCTTGCCACTCACTACGATTTTCAGCGAGTCTTTTCACCTCTTGATACGACACGACACCACTTCCTTCCTTGATCTGCCTGATGTATCTATGTCTCGGTCTCCCTCTCCCCCTCCTTCCTTCTATCTTACCTTATGTTATAATGTTCATAAGTTCGTCGTGTCGTATCAAGTGTCCCAACATTTTTCCCTTTCTGTCTTCAATAGTAAAACTACTAAGTACAGAAGGGGAATAATTTGTCTTTTTTCCTAAACCCTAAACAGGATCTCCTCATTGTTAATTCAATCCCTCCAGCTAATTTTCTCCATCCTTCTCCAGCACCACATTTCAAAGGCTCGAAGTTTATCCATTTCCTTCTGAGTTAAAGTCAACGTCTCACATCCATACGATACGAAAATAAATAGATGTAGATACCAAGGAGACCTATATTTTTTTTTAAATTGATGATAATGGAATGATCACCCCGCCTGCGCTATCGGTATACACTGGCGGGCACCAGTGAGGGATGATAGGTGAGGATGAAGCAGGTCAGCTAGCCCACTGTGACGAATCTAAGAATAAATCAATCACGATGGTTTCCAGGGGGAACCACGAGGAGGTCGACCTGACAGGGTATATTGCTAACAATGGGGCTACTAATCCCCATTACTAACAATCCTTTCTCCCCCCAGGAGACCTATATTAAACTATTATGATCAGATAGAATTTGAGTTAGCATTAGAGAGCATAGATAGCATTTGGCGTTCCATTGTTTCTGCCTACCCTAATGGGAGACAAGCGTGACAGATATATATGTATGTAGAATTTGAGTTCTATCTAAAGGAATTAAGTCTCCGAAACTGGCGTGCATGCATAAGATGGGCTAAGAAAGTACAGGAAGCCAGAGATATGTGTGAGAAGTCTTTGGAACTCGGTTCTTTCTTCCAACCCACAAGACATTTTACATAAAGATAAATAACTGTGTATATGGTGATGGGGGTTACACCAAACGTTATCCATATATTTTATTAATAGCATCGCAGCTATGTCCTTTTATGGGAAGAGCCCATACTCAGCAGTGGGACATGAATGATTAGGGTAAATAAATGGTCGGATTTTGAAGGTGCAAGAGAAATATGAAAGAACCTTTGCCAATCAGTTAAAATATTAAACTACTTAAAAAATGAAATGTTTGGAACAACGTTTTACTTTTCGTAACTCCGTTAATACTAATTAAATTGGAGATTTTTTAAGTATATACTTACAGTATATAGCCCATAACAATTGTATGAAAAGACGTTCAGTAGTTTAGTTTATAGATCAAAATAACTGAATTTATCACAGTTAATTTTTTTTTTCTTTAGACACAATCTATAATTATTATTAAAAACTTGGTACGAAATATATTTTATTTTATTTGCAATATGTGTATGCATGTAAATACTTAATGCTGTTTCATTTTATTAGCCATATTACTCTTTAAACAGACAACGGAGCGCTAAAAATACAATTTTTCACCTTCAGAAAATATTCTCTCAAGGAAGTACGTGATAAACCAAGAACACTCGTATCTCGCGCGCCGTCCTGGCCCGAAAACGAAAAGAAATGCACCAAAAGCAACATTATGATCTATCCAAAAGGAGGGGCATTAAATTCTACGGAAGCGGTTTAGTGCTCTCTGCACGCTAGGCGTCCATAAACTAATATTATTCAGTCTGTTATGCGTCTTACGGGAGTAAAAAAGGCGCCGCGGACCTCGGCTCGACCCATAAATTTTTCATGAAGCACACTCCACGAGCAGAGGCTGGCTACTCGAAGCGAGTGGTGATTGAAAGTACCGCGCTCGATATTGCCTCTCGTTGATTGGGCGTGGTTGCTTTAAGTCAATGCGTTTACACATTCGACTGTTTGTATTGCCGGAGCAATTTGAAATTGGAACGGATTCGTTTTGCTGGACATTGGGGTTTGAAAATCGAATACGTTCTCGAATCTTTGAATCGAATATGATATATCGTTTAAATTTTTTACTATCCTTTTTCTATGCTTTCTATTAATTAGGTACAATATCAAATAAAGCCAGATAGCACTATTTCTGTGCAACAATCGACTACCAATATAAAAAGCAAATTACAAACTAGTCTTATCTCTTTTTTGTCTTTTTTCTAGACAATAGCATTCAATGCTGGGAATTGACCTACATTGTTACGTCCCAGTGCGAATCGCCAGCTGTTTAGTGTTAGTTCTTCGGTTACAAGCGCTACGAAGTGTACGGACGACAGCACTTTTCCTTTATTTCCGAGATCGTGTAAATAGTCTGAAGTTGAGAACAAAAACGAGACAACCTGAAATTTGCCGAATCGAAATGTGATACGAATTAATTTGTAACGGTTATCGCGTGTACTTTAACTGACTTCAAAAAGGGGAAATTCAATTCGTTATTATTTTTTATACGCCTTGCTAATTATGAAATCGATTTTAGTAATTTTTTTTTTAATTAGAAGGCATAGGCAATAGGCAATATATTTTTTCAGACTAGTAAAATTAACTCGTATTGGTAAATTCAATTGCTAGAAAAAAAAAGATATATTTTTTTATTTCTAGTTCGACAGCAAATGTCGTGCAATTTTCGGCAATTGCAAACTGTTTGCGAGATACGTAACCAAGGGGCGGGTTGGATGGGAGTCGACAGCAGGGGAGGGGGATAGCCACTTCTGAGGCTGTCCGATTGAATAATCAATCAGCGAAATGCAAATGAGACTGGCAACAGACTCCGAGAGGTCTGTTTTGGACCCTCGGAATAAGGATTTCGAGATAGGATTGTACGGTTTTGAGTCTCAACTCAAATTATTAATTTTAGACGCTACAAAATAACTAAAATAAGTAATGGAAATTAGACGCGTTTTTTTTTAATGATTTATCTCAGTTTGTATTGAATAAATCGATATAAAAATTATTTATATAACAAATCAAAGTCCGATAAATTCAAATTATCTTAATTTAAATAGTTTACAAGAATTACAATGTTTTTAAATCTACTGCAGGGTTCGGAAAATTATCTATTGTAAATAAAGTTATATATATATATATATATATACTGTTGAGTTTCAACAGTATATATATATATATATATATATATATATATATATATATATATATATATATATATATATGTGTGTGTGTTACCTTATAACTTTTTCAAATCGGTTGAAAAAATACTTTTTTATCTGAAAGGATATATGAATATATATATATATATATATATATATATATATATATATATGAAATAAGCAAGACAATTTATAAACTCAACGAAAATTGTAAATCGATTTTAAGAAATACTTTTTTATCTTTACTTTTTTTATTTACATACCCATAGAAATATATTTACATACCCAGAGAAATTTTATTAAAATCTGATCAATAGTTTTTTTATAATTGAAGTCGGTTTTTTTGTGGGACACAATCTCTAATTATTTGAAGTCGGTTAAACTGAAAGAAAATCTTGTTTACTTTTTTGCAAAAAAAAAAATAATCTAAATAGTATTTATTCAGCAACGTCGTTCGTTAACTGCGAATGAACCGCACGCCCCGGGGCGTAAACTCATATATTTCGTAAAGCATAAGAAACCCATTATATAAATGAGTCAGACTAGGATTGAAACCATTATTTATAGGACCGGAAAGAGCGTCTGAGACCGGCCCGGATTAACTTAAAACCGGCTATAGCCGGCTCTTACCGGTTCAAAAAAAGGATTTGCGAGTGTGAATCGAGATTACACGGTGACAAGTGGCCGTAGACGCGCTATTGTTCGTTTGTTTTAAATCGCCAGGTTCCAGTTGGCTATAAGTCAGTCGGTTTATTAAAATATTATATAAGCTGCATTTTTGACTACTTGGCCAATATTGGTTCACTATTGCAAAAGAATTACAAGTGAAATAAGAACTAGTATTATTTGAAGGGTTTGTGGCTGCGTTAGTTAAATGTGTGAATACATAGTTTCTAATTAACTCTTATAATATTAGTAATAGAATAAAATTGAAACTAGACAATTTTTATACATATTAGATTGTACATATAAATATTTGAGAAAAAAATATATCCGGGTCTTAATAAGAACTGTAAAATTTAGTTAACTGTAAGATTCTTTGTTCCTGCATCACGCGAAAACTACTATACTAAATTGGATGCAGTTTTCACATTTGTATTCCTGAACGTCTTCGACTTAAAACTTAGTGTATGTTTTATTTGATACGCTATTTGTGTTCCTTAAAGTCTAACTTACAATCTGTTATACTCTTTTTATCTAAATTTATTATTTGTTTTTATCACTATCTAAAAGTGGTTTTTCATTGGTTTTCCTGCTTCTGAAATTCTTGATACGAAGTAGTAGGAAAAAAGCAAGTAACAAATGAATCTGGTTAATTTTTTTTAACAAGCTTTTATAAACCTCATTGTTAGACTCTGGGCTCCACAAATGACTATAGTTTGGTTACGATAAATAAAAAAAACCTAAACACAACGGATTTGTCGTGCGTAGTTCACGAGCTCTTATACTCACCTTCCACTTTCATCATCAGACCAGCTCAATAGTACTACAATATTGTATTGTTACCCAACTTACATAAGTATGCCAAATTTCAGCACAATCAAATGCTTGTAAGTGATTAAACAACATATTGCAAATTTTTAACCGAAAAATTTTCGTACTACAGCAAGTTTTATCAGAGGAAGACTGTCCAAAAGTCGCATGAATGACTACTTTTATAGCGAAGTACTTACTTACATTTTACTTTTATTATAGCAGTATAAAAAAAGAGTTAAATAAAAGCAACAACTTGTAAATCGAAGAAAAATGGTTATTCGATTCGAATTATTTTGTTTACGAATAATTCCACTACTATGAGTATGTGTGCGACTGCAAACACTCGAAGATTTACTACTATTCTTTTTTACAAAAATTCTAAAACCTATAGTCACCTTCCACCTTCATCACCAATCCAGCTCAATAGTACCACAATATTGTATTGTTACCCAACTCGCATACGTATGCCAAATTTCAGTACAATCAAATGCTTGTAAGTAATTAAATAACAGATTGCAAATTTTTAACCGAAAAATTTGCGTACTACAGCAAGTTTTATCAGAGGTAGACTTTACACTACAAATGATTAGTTTAGTTACGACAAATCAAAAGAGCCTAAACAACGGATTTGTCTTACATAGTTCCTTATCTTAGCCATCAATCTCCGACTGCCATTTCGTTCAACCACGAATTTCGACTAACTGCCAATTCATAATTTGGGTTCTAAACGGTTAACACTAGACTCCTAGCAGCGATCTATTAATTTGCCTGAAGATGACTTGGTCAGAGATTAAATACGTATACCACAAAACATGTTTGGACGAAATGGCAGTCGGAGATTGATGACTAATATAGAAGGTTATAGAACTTCTGCTAATAAGAAAAGTATAGTAATGGATATCCATTACCATTATTATAATGGTAATGGAATTAAATAAAATAATACTAATCGAATCGAACTTCCGCAAGATAACACCTAATTCAGTAAAATATTCAAAGAAAACCGCTCCTTCTTTTATTACATCTTAGTTTTAATAAAATAATTTTTAATCGTTGGAATTGATCAGTTTTTTTTTTTATATAAATATATAATCGATAAAACATTTCTCTGTAAAGAGATAACAAAATACGGCATTTTATTAATAAAAATATTTTTGTTACCAACGGTATTAAAACTTCGGCGCGTCTAAACGATTTGCGAGTTACTTACTGCCACTAGAATGCTTCCCTATTTACTCCACCGATTGCTTCTAATACCGTTATAAATAGAGTAAGTATTTCTATTTACTAAATATAAAAAAAAATAAAAAACAAATTCACGCGACCTTTATACTTATAATGAATTTTTCATCAGTCCCAGGAAAAGTTGTTGAGTACGAAAAAAAAAATAATAACAATTTTTCATGAATCCATAATTCAGCAGTAAATCGACGACCGGAAACGCTGTAACCGCCGCTTCCTGTTACGTTCCGTTGAGCCTCGTCCAAGACGATTTTAGGGTTCAGCGTGCACGATACAAAACGGCCGGATTGCGCTCCCGATTGCGGGCGTAACAAAGATCGGAGCCGATTGCTCGACTGAGTGTGATCAAAAGAAATATTACAATCATTTATAATAAAAGAATCGATTTATTGTAAAATTGCAACAATTAAATAAGAACCGTAAAGGAATACAGAATGGGGAATTTATAATTTTATGATTTATTTATTATTATTATTTTTAGCAAATTATGTGATTGGTATCAAAGGATTTTTTAATAAACGATAATGGAATGGCAACCCCGTCTGCGCTAACAGTATATCAGTCAGTCCATACGCTTAACATTAAACACGATGTTTCTAAGGGGGACCACGTGGAGGTCCACCTGACAGAGTATATTGTTAGCAACATTTATGATACAAGCTTTTAACCCACGACTTCGTCAGCAATTACTAACATATTTAAAAGCTCTTTGTTAACAGTCGACCGTAGGTTCTAATTGGTATAATATTATTATAGTAGCGTATTAGTTCATTAAGAATACAATATTTTTTTAGTAAAATAACTATTGTCCGAAACCACTAGTACCAGCTAATAATACTCTTACCCACGTATTTTTTCTCAGGCATCCTGACGCCTAGTGCCGCGGGCAAATGTTTCTACGACACTAGAAGCATATTTTCGAGTAGTGTATCCAACTACCTTTATCCAGTAACATATTCCTTTATTTAAACCAGAGTTCGAAAAAATCCGATTATTTTATATATATATACTGAGTGTACTGTTTCGCCCATGATACCCCCCATGCGTTGTCATTCCTGAGGACTCAGGTGTTATTCTTCTGTACCCTGTAAATTCACGCCATATCCCACCCTTCAAACCGAAACACAGCTATGCAAACAGCTGCTTCACGGTTGAAACATGAATGGGATTGAGGTACCCAAGCAATCGACTTTTGTACAAAGTCTCCCTCTGATTACATATATATCTGATATATCCTATATATATCAGATATATAATATATCCCAGCTAAGAAAAAGAAGCGAATTTCATTCTGTAAGGAGATTACACGCTTAAAGATGTGAAAGGAATTTGTAAAATAAAACAAGTATGACTACATTTATTATTTAAAAAAACAAGTAACAAAAGAATTACTTAGTGTTTATTTAAGAAATACTTTATTAATAAACAATTTAAAAAAACAAGTACCTATTATTATAATAATATTATTATTATTTTTATGAGGTTGCCATTTTGGGAAATAATCTAAATTATTCTGAATTGTAGTTCATCGCTACGTGTTGCCAGGGTAAACATTAATCTCTAAAATTTTTAGTTCAGAAGACAGGAAAAAATCAACTGATATTTATCAAGATAAATTTACATATATCCGCTGATATATATCGGCGAACCCTGATTTAAACGTATTTTGTCTGTCTATTAAATAAGAAATATCTATTAATATTGCGTACAGCGACAGCGACTTTGTTTTATACTATGTAGTGATGATACTATTAAAGTATGTATACCAGAGGGAGACTTTGTACATAAGTCGTTTGGTTGGGTACCTCTGTCCCATTCGTGTTTTAACCGTGAAGCAGTTGTGTTTGCATGGCTGTGTTTCGATTTGAAGGGTGAGATATGGCGTGAATTTACTGGGTACAGAGGAATAACACCTGAGTCCTCAGGAATGGTAACGCATGGGGGTATCATGGGCGAAACAGTATACTCTGTTATGTCCATGGTACTGCTCATGTCTATAGACGACGGTTACCACTTTCCATCAGGTGGGCCGTCAGCTTGTTTGTCATTCTAAATTGTATAAAAAAAAAGTATTCTATAAATCAACATTAACTTTGAAATATAACATAATTGATTGGCTAAGTTCAACTAGCAACGTTCACCGTGTTCCCGCCAACTTCATGATGAACTTGAATCAAATTACTTAATAAGTGGTATATAATTTATTCATACAATATTAAATTCGTAACTCAGTATGGGTACGTACATGTAATTGTTTTTATATGTTCGTATTTCACCGCATAATTAAATTTCTGTTTTGTCAGAGGTTGACTGGGAGAGAATGCTATATAGCATTAAGTCCGCCTTCTGTACCAATTTTTCTTTTTTAATTTCCCGTGTGAATGAGTGTGTGAGAGTGTGAAAGAGGCGACTAAGGAAGGGCAAGGGATGTGCAGCAGCGTCTCTGTTAAAAAATCTCCAAAGCCTAACTGCAGTTGCCAATCCGCCTGCCAAGCATGGCAACTGCTGTCCAAAATCAATCACGATAGTTTCCAAAGTTTGCATTTAAAATTATATTTAGTTCGCCATTGTAACAGACATTTTTTGTCAATAAAGAATAAATAAATAAATAATAGTTTTTTCATTATAATTTCATATATATATATATATATATATATATATCACGTGCCTACACACGTGATTCAGTATTTAAATTATCCTATGTGCTAAGTTAAGATATAACCTACCCGTATACCAAATTCCATATAAATCCATTCAGTAGTTTTTGCATGAAAGAGAGTCATACATCCATTCATCCTTCGTTACATACTTTGGCATGTATTATATTAATACGATTCTAATAATAACGGATTTACGATATTAATTCTCTTAACCCGTGGTATATTCGTGAAAGGCTTTATCCAGAGCCGAAGATACCTAGTTGAAAAGCTTTTTTCTGTCGGCACTCCACCGGTGGAAGTGTCGGCGGATTATTTATAGGCAACACCTGCGTGCAGCAATTTTTCCTGTCACCCGCTCTCGGTAGAGTGCTCTAAGTGTCGCTGACACTTTATTATAAACGGCCAGAGCTTGCGGTGTCAACTTGCCGAAAGTTGTGCCCTGTTTGGTTTAGCTGGAAATAGGTGATAATTTATACGTATAAGTATAATTTATAATTATAATATTTTAGATATACAGCTATTGCTTGATACGCGAGTTCAAAACTGGAAAAAAACTATTTAAATATTACATTATATTTCTAGTGTTTAACTTTAAAATAGGCACCTAACAGAGTAAGCAGGGGGGAAAAGGGACTGCTAGTAATGAGGTCTAATATCCCCATTGCTGGTAATATATCCTCTCACGTCGACCTCCACGCGGTTCCCCCTGGAAACCATCATGGTTAATTCTTGTCGAATTCATCATGGTGGGCCAACTGACCTGCATTCATTCTCACCTATCATCTTCTGTGTGCCTCGTCGGTGTATACCGATAGCGCGGACGGGGTTACCATTCCATTTTCACCCATTAAAAAAAAACAGAGTAGGCAAAAAGACATTAAGATAAAAAATATAATACCTTGTATAGGCACACTCCTGTTTTGGCCGTCAAGCAGTTATGTATTTATTTATAAGATTGAATATGACAATGTAATTATAGATAATACTTGATTCCTCAAAAATGGCAACACATAAGAGGGGTGCCATCGCCATGTGGTCTCGGCATAGAATAGGCCACTCCTTCCTTTCCCATGGGTGTCATAAAAAGCAGTTACAGAAAGTTAATGGTCGATAAATGGCCAGCATCACCTTAAAACATCATCAAAGTCTAACTGCAGTTGCTAATCCGCCTGCCAAAAGTGGCAACGACTGGCAAAGGCTTATGTTCAACAGTGGACAGTTAACAGCAGATATGATCATAATAATGAAGAGGTGTCATGAGTCATAATGTATTCCTTAATAGCCATAATAATCTTCATCTAAAAAACTTTGTTTACTATTTTCCAATAGGTAAAATGTAGGTACATATCTAATTTATCCATTTTCAAACTCGTCTCATGCATGCACATCAGTTCCAGAAATTCTAGACTTTTCTTCAAATAGTAGGTATATGGTTTTAGACATTTGAACGTGATTAATAAAAACTTACGTTAAATGTGTAAAATATACATTACACTTAGACGTTAGTCTACGTGTGATGTATATTTTTAAAAAGAAAAAAATCGTCTGAATCTCCATTCATTATATCAGCCTTTATCTGTCCATAACATAAGCCTGCTGAACATAAGCCTCTCCCTTGGGAGGGGGTTTTGCCAGTAATTGCCATGCTTGGCAGGTGGGTTGGCAACCGCAGTTAGGCTTTAAAGATGTTTTAAGATGGACGCTGCTGCCCATACCTCGACTATTAAGTTCCCTTAGTCGCCTCTTACGACACTCACAGAAAAGAAAGGGACAACTGTAATCAATATGATAATTGACAGTTTAAGAGGGAAAGGGGTTGTTAGTAATGGGGACTGAGAATCCCATTGCTAGCAATATTCCCAACCAGGTCGACCTCCTCGCGGTTCCACCTGGAAACTATCATGGTTAATTCCTGATGAATTCATCATGATGGGCTAACTGGCCTGTTTTCATTCTCATCTATCACCCTTCACTGGTGCTCCGCCAGCGTATCCCGTTAGCGTAGGCGGGGTTACCATACCATTTTCACCCATCTAAAAACAAATTAACAGTTTATTCCACTCTTATTATTATTAGTCTAGAGATGGGCCACCGTTCCATTGTTTCTGCCTACCCTAATGGGAGACAGGCGTGACAGATATGTATGTATGTATGTATGGGCCACCAATAATGGCGGTAGATGTAAAGTTATATACAACTATAAGGTAAGTTTAAAACAGTATACAATCTATTTAAATCTCAGGTCAATTCAATTCTCCCAACTATGCACCGTTCTAAAGATAGACACCGAGTTGACGAAACTGTAATCAAATAACGGTCAATTAAGTTTAAATCGATCCCACAGAACAAATGTGTCTTTATTCTAATTGCGGCAACCGTACAATAGCAATGCTGAGTCGATATTAATATGTATGAGTGCGGTCTATGCGGAGGCAAATTAAATTAATTATGATTAAGTATGTACACCTGTTGAACTAACAGCTTCCGTCTTATTGAACGCGGCACCCGACCCAATTAGTCACTACCCGATCTACCTGCCCTCTATGTGATATGTTAGGGAATTAGATTCCGCTTGGAGTATATCCGATTTGCGTTGGTTTGGCTCCATTACCCCAAACCTGACCACGGATAAATGTAATGAGGGGAATGCTGAGTTATTCGAAGATATTGTGCTCTTAGATGATTTAAAGATACAGTTTTTTTTATACCACAAAGATGACGAACAACTGCCTATCTGATGGTAGACAGTCACTGTAGACTATGGCAACACTAGGGGTGTCACATGCGCGTTGCCAAACCTAAAAATACCTTATTATTACCTTATTATAAAAAAAAAAGTTAAAAAATGTTATTGGCACTATTCACATTGATCTAGATTTAGGTGGTATTTTTGTGAGATAAGAATGGAATTATCATTCTATTTTCAAATTTTAAAGTAAGAACACCTGGACTAACGATATTTTAGTCGAGCATGCTTGACTAGTTATACTCGCGCTCACGTCACTGCCTCTTATGACTAAGGGTCCCGGATGGTCCCGAAACTGGTGGAACGTTCTCGAGTAAAATACAATAAAGTTTTCTTACATTAAAATATAAATTACATGAAATTTTAAACAATTAAATTTTATTTCCATGTTTATATATTATCTCAAACAAATCGCCTAATATAATATTACAAGCATTTCATTACTTACGGCAACAATAGACAAAAACAGACTTGTTTTTAAAATCAAACACTACATATCATTTATGCTTAGCAAAAAAACTTTGATTCGAAGATAACGAAGACATTTCTACTATGTTATTCTAGATTGATGAATGTGGAAGAAGCAAAAGAGATTTGTTTAAATCGAAGCATTTGGCGTTCCATTGTTTCTGCCTACCCTAATGGGAGACATGTGTGACAGATATGTATGTATGTATGTATGTTATTCTAGGGTTTACCAACTATAAAATTCAAAATATCATAAAATTTTAGAAAAAAAGAACTGTTTGACTTTACGTGATAGATAAACCTGCAAAGGCTCCAACCGCGCCTACTGTAACATAATCATTCAAACTTATGTCGAAAATAAAATCTCCCGACTTTATTTTCTAAACAAAATAAAAGAAAGGTTTATATGTTATGATAACCCTGGTAAAGCTCGTGACGACAAAGCTACAAGGGTGTCCCCAAAGCGCGGAGCACAGTGTATATGATCGTGTAAACCTTAGGTTGGGGACAAACATCTCTCACGCCCGCAGGCTGGAAACTCGCAAATATTTGACCTCCCATTATTGACCCCACACCTTGTGTTGACGTCGCCTCCATGGATATATAACTGAGTTTGATATAAGTGACAATCTGAAGCGGAGTAGAAAGCAGTGTTGCCTGATTGAGTATTTTTTCGCAATTTTAGGTAATTTTTTTTTGTGTTCGCGACATTTTATAGAAAAGTAATACGGGCTTAGAAAAATTTCTGTATTTTTTTAAATTTTGAATTATATTTTTAGTACTTCCTTACAGGTATATAAAGTATATAATTACAGCAAAATATTCAAATGAGTAAACGATACTCGTATAAATAGATGATCCAAAAAAAACTTCTATTTTTCTTTTTTTTTCTACCTCTTCAGGTAAAAGTAAAAACAGAATACTGATGCTTTTTTTGGTTCACTTCCTGGCACATAGCAAAACATAGTGAAAAACGATACAAGTTTGTAATTGGAATAAAATCCTGGAATACGTATCGTTTTGGAGAAAAAATCTCAATTGCATCTGGCAACACTGGTGAAAAGAAAAAATGGAAATGCTTTGTGGACATAATATCGAAATATAGGTAAAATTAAAATTAATAACAAATGCTATTTTAAGGAAAGGTTTTATCAGTGAAACTAAATGGCCGAAAACCGACAAAATGTTTAACTTATAATATTAACAGAATGCGTGCAATAGCTGACAAAATAGTAAGAACGTAATTAAATTATTAATCATATTTCAATGTTTCTTTCGGGAAAATATGAAAAAAAGAAATTTAATTAAATTTAAATAAATATAAACTGACAACCGATGGAAAATAAAGGTTTTGAGTGGCGACCCCGTACGGGCAAACGCAGTGTAGGACGACCCCCTACTAGGTGAAGTGACGATTACAAATACATTGCAAGGAGTCAGTGGATGCAGGTGGTTAAGGACCGTTCCTTATGGCAGTCTATGGGGGAAGTCTAAGTTCAATTAATGTCAGTGTACAGATAATGGCTGATGATGATGAAATTTAATATTAAAAGATTCTGATTCTTATTTAAAAGGTCGCTAATTATTTCGATTTTATCCTATTAACATCTAATATTAGATGACTATCAAAGATAATTGAAGAATAAAGCAGTGTTGAAAACTTTCAATTTACTGCAGTGACTACAGAATCATTGCAGATTAAATTTCTACAATCACAGATATAAAATAAAATACATGTGACATGTGACTACTTATATATACTTTACGTCAAAATTTTTATTACTAAAACGGGCAAAAAAATATATCTTTTATGACGTCACGACAAATAGTAGTAAAACGCTTAAATTTATAAATTACACAATATACTATATAAATATGTACAGAAAATCAATCTAGTAACCTCTTTACATCAGACATAGCACTCCGTTTCTTACTTTTCAAAGTGAAACAACAACACACATTGCTAGAAATAGACGCTTGAATTTACCCAGGAGACTCGCCTGAAATTACTACCTTGTGATAAACTTGGTATATATTTTTATATAAAATTGTGCGCAAAGAACATAACCTATTTATATAATAACCCCTTAAGGGTCATCATTTATCGCGAACGTTCTGCGCGTTGGATGAATTCCAACTAATATTTGCGCTCGCGTTCTAATTGCACTACTAAACTTTCTATGATATGCAAAATTACTTTATCACGTTTATTTGAACATAAATTATAATATAATATAATAGGTGGGCTGTCAGCTTGTTTGCCATTGTAAGTTACATAATAAAAGTATCAATTGCTAAGCCAATTTCGATATGAGTTGGCAGAGGGAAAACCTGAAATAATAAGTACCAAATGCGACTGATTCCGCTTTAAATAAAGTACTGGTAGTACATAAAAATATAAAGCAATATGACTATTTTTTTTTTAAGATTTTATAACAAAATAGTATAAAGCCCATATAGTGTGACTTTTTTCATCCGTCTGTCTATATCTCTGCAACTACTATTACTGTTCTAATATAATTTTTAAATAATTTCCAAAAGAATTCTTAAACCGTTAATTTTTTTTTGGTACAATAAAAAATAAAATCTTTCATAGGAACATGCAATTCTATGTTCCAAATTCAAATATTTAAAATATTGGGTAAATAACCTAAGAAAATACCAAGTTTCTCATATTTATAATACTTCCTTTACAAAACATATTGTTTACAATTAAAGTCGCTATTTGCGGAGCAAAAACAAATACTTACAGATATGTCGACGCAAATTTGTTATAAAAAGATATACTCGTATTTATTTTTTTTGTATATTATTTATTTTACTTTTAGTTTGTTGTTATTTCCGCTTCAACTCGTCAACTGGGACTAAGATCTGTTTGCGCAAGACGTAAGTCGTCAACAAAGTTACATGTTACTAGTACATTGATGATTTAGGATCTATTGTAAACTGTCGGGACCATGTATATCCGATATTGTACTTCAGACAAGCCTATCCTCACCGGTACGTATATCTTAATATATTAAAATCCCGTGTCACATTGTTCATGCTAATCCTCAAAACTGCTTAACAATTTTAATGATCTTTTTTTGTAAACATGCGGGTATTGTTTGCTTTAATATGAGAAATAGAATAATACAGATAAGGAAAAAATTATCCGGTAAGTAGAAGTGGAGAACAAAAGAAGAAAGGGAGAGAGCGCGAGTTTGCAGAGTCAACTAGTATTTTATAATCATATATGTATGTATATATACATATATTGTGAATATTTATGAGTATATTATTTATTTACTCTACAATGATCATATTTTACGAGCTATATAAAGGTGAACTTAATACTATCTACCAGCCAAGTTTCTGTTTTTTCAAAACAGAAATACCTGGCTGGCTACCATTTAATTTAGATAAAAAGCCCTGCATCCCAAATATCAAATTTTATGAATGATTAAGCTACTAAAACACCTGACTAAACATAAGCCTTCTCCATAAGGGAAGTTTTGCCAGTATAGTATTTATTTATTTCTTTATATGCTTTTGTACATAAATCATAACATATAAAGTGCAAAAATAATACTTTAAATTACAAATTTATATTAAATTACAATTAACAAGAACCTCTTTTTTCTTTGTATATATCAGATTCAAAATGTATTACTGATATAACTTCGAAATATTTCAATCTAATAGAATAGATTCATAGACAGCTATTTTTTTTTGTTCCCTCATAAAAATTGCAATAGTAAACTAATTATAAATATAACTAAATACAATAAAATGAGTTACAATTATGAATTAAAAGAAAAATACAAAAAAAAGGACACTGAGAAAACAATGGGCGGCCTTATCGCTAAGAGCGATCTCTTCCAGGCAACCTTTGGATGGAGAAGAGTAATTATAAACAGTTCAGACTGGAGGCACGGAACTCTGTTCGTTTTTTAAATACATATAGAGCATATGCATACGTACAATAATGTAGATATATAAATGTACTGAATATAGAATAGAATAAACTTCGGAACTATGAGCTAGATCATGTTTATTCCCGTATCAGAAACTAAAGCGTAACTTCTACCATTAATCAGTCGATAGTTTTCAGGGGACTAACACAGCGGAAAGCTGATTCATGTTTGAATTGATACTTTATAACTTATATCCACGATAATAACACACGTTCTCGATTCAATCTAAATACATAGTTATTTAATTTATTTTTTATATGTAACCCAATGTGCTAACCCGCCTGTGGACGAAATGACTATACGCTGGTATAATATATAAGTATAATTATAATATAATTATATAAAAAATATACAAAGCAATCCAAGGGAGCAAAAAAGCGAACAAAAAAAAAAAACTAAACTGACACTAACTTCAAATCACAAACAAAAACTCCTTTTTAATAAAATTACTATATATTTAATATATTTTAAAAACTAAAAAACACCGCCTGCCAAGTGTGGCAACTATATATGAATGAATTCACAAACATAGCTCTATATAAGATTGGTATTATATATATTCAGAGAAATTCAAGTAAATGAATCAATTTTCTCTGTTAGTTGGTTTAGTGTTTAGATCTTCTGAGTGAACAGGTTGTGTAATAAAAAAAAATAAAAAATGTATGTATCATCCTTCATTAAGGTCGTAAGTATCTAAGAGAGACTCTCATACGTTGTATAAACAAAGGAAAAATTAACCCCACCATAACACAGTTTACTGATATCTATTAGTAGTATAAATCAAAAATCTATTATTTATTTATCTAGCATTTTGTTGCTCCAATTTTACAGGACTTTTAGAAGAATTTTCAATAGTGATATATTAACATACATATAAACACATCAAAAAAGTCTAAGCAAGACATACTACATATATAACACATAATTCTTGTAGTAATTAAGGAAGACTAAGTGATTATAAGGACAGGTAGTGGGATTTAATTAAGTTTTTTTTTTTTTTTAAATA
The DNA here is from genome assembly GCF_026898425.1 of Galleria mellonella. Taxonomy (NCBI): domain Eukaryota; kingdom Metazoa; phylum Arthropoda; class Insecta; order Lepidoptera; family Pyralidae; genus Galleria; species Galleria mellonella. The sequence continues at coordinate 3,743,037 of NW_026442176.1, read as the reverse complement.
GAGATTAATTGGTTTAATGTTTCGATCATCAGGTGTGCTGCCGGCCTTTTAAAAAGGAATATGCTCTTTTGTTGAAGGTTATGTTGTCGTTACAAAGAGTTACAAGTAATTACTTACTACTAATACAAAATTATAAATTACCTTTTCATTAATTTTTATTAAAAAATACTATTATTAAATTACTCATTTTATTTATCAGTGCTTTGCTCTTTTGAGGGCGAAGCAATAAACTAAGTTGTGGCTATTTTGTATTGCTATGGTACACTCACAAACGAAAATGGTATTTAGCTTTATGTATTTTTTTTTATCATTTATGTTATCTCGCTTTTTTTTGTATATGTATGTTGTAATTTGTGTGCTGTAAGTAAATAATGCAAATAAATTATCTATCATTTCTATGAAAATAATAAGGTAATTTCCATTATTAATCCGTAATTTTATGCGAGTCAATGCTAGCGTAAAAGTGATAATGTGAAGTTGGAATTGTGAATCCCTACTAGAAACTTGGCCGGCGTTTTTCAATTACATTCTCGTTACATAAAAAGTTATGTACCAACTTCGGAATCCTAGCAGTATAGTAAAACTCAGAGTTTTTATGGCCCGTTGCGTAAAATGAGAGTCAGTACGGCAGCGATGGTAGTCTGACTATATAAAACTAGTTTTTCAAAGTGTCATATACACAGATGTGTTTAAATAGAAAGAGAGAGGTAATAATGAATTTTATTTGCACCACATATTATTTGCACCACATATTATTTATATAAAACTTATTTTTTATTGTCTATATACATATGTAACGGGAAATCAAAGAACTCAGTGTTTTTGCCGTTTCCGACAATTGTTTCGACTTAATCCATAAAATTTACATTTTTTATTCGATGTCTATATACCTACCTATGTAACGAGAAATTAAAAAACTCACTATATGTTTGCCGTTTCCGACAATTGTTTCGACTTAATCCATAAAATTTTCACTTTTCATTCGATGTCTATATACCTACCTATGTAACGAGAAATTAAAGAACTCACTATATGTTTGCTGTTTCCGACAATTGTTTCGACTTAATTCATAAAATTTTCATTTTTTTATCGATGTCTATATACATATGTAACGGGAAATCAAAGAACTCACTTTGTTTTTGCCATTTCTGACAATTGTTTCGACTTCATCCAGAAGTCTTCTTAAGGCGCTTCAATTGGCGCTTTGCGTCACAATGTCTCCCCTCGCTGCGGGATGCAGCTCGCATCAGAAAACAAAACAATTATCGGAAATGACAAGAACACAGTGACTTTATTAATTTCCCGTCACATATGTATATAGACACGTTCATTACGTTTACATAAAAATAATAGCATCACAGAGACAACTAGCTTTTATCCGCGACTTCTTCCATTGTTAATTATGGCATAATCTTAACTCGTAACCGTCTCATATAATACATATATAAATACCAAATTTCATGACAATTCGTCGAGTCGTTGCAGCGCCAAGACGGTAACAAACAAATTCGGTGTTGTGCCTCCATATCCTGTAAATTTCACAGACACATTCCACCCTTACGAATTACAACCAAGCAAGCACCCATACAAATATATTACATATACATATATTATAGACTTTTATATAAAGTCTCCACTGGTATATTATTCCATTTATTTATTTATTTATTCATTAGTACATGTATGTATACAAGGCATACTTAATGCATTAAAAGCATTCTCTCCCAGTCAACCTTAGAGAAGTGTCAGAGTACTATAATACTAAAATTTACATATAATATAGAATTAATTTTTATTAATTTCTTTTTCTTGATTTATTTACTGTGCTGATTTATCATCATTAGAATTATAGTTGTATATTACATGTATAGATTTTTAAGAGTGAGTATATGTATATTGTATATGTATTAATATCAATATTTATATATATATATATATATATATATATATATATATATATATATATATATATAAGATTTACTATATTGTAAATGAAGATGGAATAATAGAAAATACTTTCCATTTTAACTTTATAAATATTTATTAAAAGATTTCAAAATGATTAAATCACTCGATTGGACACAAAATGATCACCATTCGATTCTTCGTACACTATTTACAACGTCTATTTACAGATACACGCTCTAGTTTCACAGTGAATGCATAAACTTGTATTGCATCTCTGCCAGTTACTCCATGCGATCACTATTCACTGGAGCTAGTGGATAGTTCTAGCATTTATCTATTTTAAATGCTTTAAATGTAAATAGAATGGAATAGAGGGACGTCCTTCCAATCGCCTTGATCCATCTAAATTTGATCAAACCTCGTCGACAATACGCCACGAACGTTTTATCCTTACGAATTTGTTTGACTAAAAGTGTTCGCCTTTCATTGCCGAGTCGTAAATTTGCAGTGGCGACAGTAAATAGGAAAGTGCGTTATCTGTTTACTAAACGAACCTATTGCCGCCGGATCGTGAATGAGAATGAGATGAGAGGATGAGATGCTATAAAAAAAAACTCAAGACATCTCAAGGCTGTGAGATTACTACGAAATTTTTGTCGCCACCGATTCACAATTTCTGTCAAACATTCAAAGGTTGACTGGCAGAGATACCTTTTATGGGATAAGTCCACCATCATCCTCATTCTTTTATTAAGAATTCTGTGTTATATAATTTAAGACTTTACTGTACAGTAACGTGTTACAAACAAACAAACAGTTTTTCCAAGTTATTCTACCGTTATATTTTCTTTCTGTCATTAAGTTCTACATTCAATTTATAAAGTTAAATAGTAACAACATTTAAGTATTAGTTACATGTAATAATCCTTACGTACATTATAAATGTGAAAGTGAGTTTATTTGTTATTTTATACCACCTTAACGGTTAAATCAATGACTTTAAAATGTTGTATATACTCACCATATAGCATATAGTATAGTAAAAGGCTACTTTTTATCTCGTGCAGTAAACACATTTTTGTCACGCAGACAAAGTCACGGGTAAAAGCTAGTTGTTCTGTTAATTGAAGTAATCGCTTTTAATCTAAATATTGTAGATTAACCTTAAACCAGAATTAACTTTTTTATTGTTATTTTTTATTTTAACTTTAATAGGTTTCTACTCTTTTCCCTATTCTACACTAAAATCCATCGATTTTCTTGCACAAGATTTCCTATTAACTTGTGAATTTATTTCAAAATTCGTCCCCCACACCCACCCCACTACAGATCAAGTTTATATCAGATGTCGTCCAAAATAAGACCTCACTTGCCGAACTATCTTCAGGATCTTTGATTAAAACGAGTGAATTGCGGGATCGCTGTCCCGTGGTAGGGGTTAAGGGATCCTGTTTACTGCCGCCCCCGATGACGATCCCAGATCGTCACGCGATAGCGCCGGGACTGAAGGGTTGCCGTTTAATGAGGGATCTGATGCCTGGAGATTCCGAGCCACTTAGGTAGTGTACGGAACACTATTGAATAGGGGGAGCATTCGGGGATTTTTACTTTATACGATGTATATTTGGAACTTAAATTATATAGATAGTGTCTTCATACAAATGCTTCGAGAAACTTTTTCATACAATTTTACGTGATAAACTATTACGAGTGTTTTTTTTTATACTACTTAGAATGGCAAACAAGCTGACAGCCCACCTGATGGAAAGTGGTAACCGTCGCCTATAGATATGAGCAGTACCATGGATATAGCAGAGTATACTGTTTCACCCGTGATACCCCCCATGCGTTGCCATTCCTGAGGACTCAGGTGTTATTCCTCTGTACCCTGTAAATTCACGCCATATCCCACCCTTCAAACCGAAACACAGCCATGCAAACACAACTGCTCCACGGTAGAAACACAGACAGGACAGAGGTACCCAAGCAATCGACTTTTGTACAAAGTCTCCCTCTGGTAAAACTTTATAACTTCTATATTTATGTTGTCTCAGAAATGCTGCACCTTTTTAATGCGCTAAAACTAATTTTATTTATTAAATTATTAAATATAGATACGTCAAGATACACTGTGTGTGTAAGTATATAGAACATCAATAAAAAAACAAGTCAGCTAATTTGATAATTAGCTGGCAAAAAGTTGACCCGTTTTTAAGGCTCGATGCTCTATCTAATAATCCAAGATTTAAAAGCATATACTACCATTTTATTTTAGAGGTAACTAGCTTTAGCTCGCAACTTCGCACGTGTAGATTTTGGAAGTAAGTAACAACTTTTGGATAGTATATCAAGATACCACGCTTTAGGTCAGACTTTCAGGAACACAACTGTGAAAACCATATTCAATTTGGTATAGTTCTATTTACGTGTTTCCGAAACAAATATACAAACAAACAGACAAAAATTCTATAACTTATTGTATTGGTTTCTATTGCTTATATTGAAATTTTAAGTTTTCTTCAATATCTCCTATGTACAGACATCGTCTAACTACACTTTTATTATATTAATTAAATTACAAGGAACTCCATAGATCTTCGTTTGAACAGAAATTGATACTGTATTTCTTGGAATGTTTTTGAATTCGTTTATAACGCCTTTCAGTTATAAACACAGATAAAGAGAAGACGTGACGAGCTGACGTATCAATGGACAACTAAATTTACTGAATTAAAAAGTTTTAAATCGTCGCTCCATCTAGCTTATATAATATCTCGTAAACAATTAATGCACATTCATAAAAAAATATTCTAAATCACTGATATTGTAAAATCACATCTTTTTTCTTTAATCCTAGGATAAAAATCGTAAAAATATATCAGAATCACATATCAGCCGAACTGGGGACTTCGAAATAGACCCAACGCTAAATCAAGTCGAAAGTTAGACCGATCTCATCCGATCTCCGCAGTTACACCCCACATCTCGTATCACTACCATCGTTTAATGAAACTTAAGAGAATAGGTACTCTTCTTCGAATTCTCGTAATCCAATATGGCGGCCTCGCGGCGACGTCCCACGATTTATACCCGGCTCGATACCAATCTCGATACGGCACTCCGCCTTACAACATACGTAATTTAACTTCCCGAATACGGACTTATTCCGGCATCAAAAAGAAATTATAAGGGAATCCACGGAAGTTGCCCGATTTTGTTGTCTTATTCTGTAATGGTCCACGGAGTTAATAGTGGGGTTACACGGGAAATGCAAGTTGGATTTGGAGACATTTATTTTTAAACCATTTCAGTAGATATTTACTTTCTTTGGAAACTTATAATGGATAGCATTATGTGACTACGATAAAGTAATCTCCGATAACTTTAAGTTACATGTCATTGATATTTTTATATTCCTCTAAATTAAATTTATAATAAAATACTACAATAAAATACAAGTAAGAGAAAAAGTTAATAAAAAAAAAAACATGAATATATAATAATTAAAATGGTGTTCCACAATAAAATACGAAATTCAATAGTTTAGTTTTGTTATAATTTACTGAACTGATTTTATACAGCAAAATATTAATTACCATTTACCATTACAAAGTATTTTATTATAATTATTAATATAATTAATAATTATAGTAACACATAAATATATAAATTGTATATATATATATATATATATATATATATATATATATATATATAATAAATTGTAAATTGTATATAATATAGGTAAATTAATCAATACTTATTATTTGAAAACAAAATATAAAATACTACACACAAACCTGAGAGATTTAAGTGGTACTATATTTTTTGTACGTATATATTACATTTAATGAGCCCCTGTTTCGCTCATGCAGATTGTACAGTAATTGTAATGAATTGGACATTTATTTATTTATGCTCAGAGTTTAAATTCTTAAGCCAGTAAAACGATTGTCTTATTTTAATGTATAATTGTTATTATATTCTATTGTTCATATATATATATATATATATATATATATATATATATATATATATATATATATATATATATATATAATATTACCACCACTCTAAGCCGACGCTGTGCGTAACTATGTACATGACAAATTTAAAATAATTAATTATAAAGTTTCTTATAATGAATGTAATATGAATTCTATTACTATAGCTGCGCCTAAATAAACGAGTACTTATCATGTTTCTTGCAAATTAATATTCATTCATACGTAATAGGTACCGTCTTATTTTTAGTAAATAAAATATATTCTCCCTAATGCAAACCTGCATCAGCTCGTAAACAAAAAACGCTCTTAATGTCTTTATTTCTTTTATTTGCTAATGGTTGTTTGCTGTCTTAGAAGTGCAATGGGTAAGAATGACGAATGTACCGCTCGCTTGCACGTCAATACAAGCTTATCTCTCACGAGTCGTTAGCTTCTTCTCCATGGGTTTTAGATGCCTTTTGTATTTGCATCTAGTGCAGTGTATGGATTTTTTTATACCATTATAATTAAATATTTAAATACATATGGATATAGTCTTTTTTTTATACCACTGAGGTGGCAAACAAGCATACGACCCACCTAATGGTAAGCGGTTACCATAGCCTATAAACGTCTGCAATACCAGAGATATTACGCGCGCGTTGCCGACCCTGAAGGAACCTTTTTACCCTCCTTTTGAAAAACCCCATGCTGTAGTCTCTTACGAAAACCTCGGCAGGGAGCTCAATCCATAACCTAAGTGTTCGTGAGAGAAAACATCTCTGAAACCGCGTTGTACGCGACCATTTAGACTGTAAGGTATGAGGGTGAACTCCCTGTCGATGGCGAGCCGTACGAAAATAAAAAAAAAAAAGTTTTCTTGAAATTGTCTCAAAAACACTGCGGTCGATTTTGCAGCGCTATTTTTCTAAATTAAAGTTTCAATTTAATATCACAGCTAAATCAATAAATATTATATATCAAGTATTGTAAGGCTCATACTATATTCTGATTAAAAAAAAAATCAGCCACTCGGCAAATTAATTGGCTAAATTTCGACACGTTTTTGATACTCGATGCTCTATCTATAGTAGTAGTGGTATTGGCAATAAATGTTTCTATTCTATTCTATTCTATCTATAGTAGAGAGTCGATGTCGCTAACGAGTCCATGATATAAAACGAGATGATGTTCTCAGGTTTATTATTCTTTCTCATAATTATTATCATCATATCAGTCGTTAATTTTCCACTGCTGAACATAGGCCTCTCCCATAGAAGGGGGGTTTGACATTAGTTGCCACGCTTGGCAGGCGGATTGGCAACCACAGTTAGACTTTTAGTAATGTTTAAAGAGGGACGCTGCTATCCATCGACCATTAAGTACCCTTAGTCGCCTCTACGATATCCACAGGTAAGAAAGGGATGATCTATTCTAAGCCGGATCCTGGCATGGTCTCACGTCTTAGTCGTATTGGTCTATATTCAGCAATAAATTAATGGCAACACCTCCAAACTCTGAATCCAATCTGCAAACAAATTATGACTTGCAACACGAAACAAACACGAATACGTTGCGTGTATTAAGAAGCCATCGAGGTGGACGGTTATTTCATTAACTGATGCTCTCGGTGCCCTGGCCGTGCGTATTAATCAATGTCGAAGATATTGCCCGCCGGAGACGGATGGCCCGCAACCAAGCACTCACTGCGGCGGTGCGAATCGAATAGGACATAATCGAGCCACCGACTCGATTTCGATGGACGCGTTCTCCAATAATCGTTTAATTGGAGAGGTGACAATAATAATCGAGTGGTAATAGCGTCATTGCACTATTGATTCTACTACATATTAGTCTTATGTCTAGTATCGAATGATGGTACACATCACCTCATACTTTTTGATACATTAAAATGTCAAAAGTGAATTAATTTAAAAAGGGTTTCCAATAACGTAACAAAGCAAATAAACCCAAAATATTAATATGTCGAATCTCTATTCCAATCCATTTATAATTGAAAAAGCTGGTACTACCCACTGATATGACTCTAAATATATAAATACTAGCTTTAACCCGCGGTTTTGTCTGCATGACCAGAATGTGTTCATTGACTGGGATAAAAAGTAGCCTATGACCCTCTCCATCCTATACTTATATATCAAATTTTATGGCGACTAATTAAGTCGTTAAACCGCCAAAAGGTAACAAATGAACAAACAAACTTTTATGTTTATAACATTAGTAAGAATAAGATATGATTAAACTATCGTTGTGTCACAAAAACAATACAATAAAAAAGAAAAAATATCACAGGAAAAAACGAAATATGTATAACAACAAAGTAGGTAATTAATTTTGCAAAACGATATATTAGACAATGCAATCTTAATATAATGCTCATAAATGCCCATAATCTATTTATATATATAATAATTTATAAATATGTATAATAATATATTTTGGATGTCATTTTGCGGTTTATATATTAAGAAATAATATACTTATTCATGATTAATTCCTTATAGAATAATTGAAGTAGCTAGTTTTTTTTTTTATAAAATCAAACAAATAAACATTGCCCTGAACATGGACCGTAAATAATATGTACATTTTATTTTATTTATTTATTTAAGGACAACCAACAAAGCTTACATTTATATCTACTTACAATAAATGCTAATATGGTTACATTATAAACTTGACTTTTTTTTTATACAACTTAGAATGGCAAACAAGCTGACGGCCCACCGATGGAAAGTGATAACCGTCGCCTATAGACATGAGCAGTACCATGGACATAAAAGAGTATACTGTTTCGCCCATGATACCCCCCATACGTTGCCATTCCTGAGGATTTAGGTGTTATTCCTCCGTACCCAGTAAATTCACGCCATATTCCACCCTTCAAACCGAAACACAGCCATGCAAACACAACTGCTTTAAGGTTGAAACACAAATGGGACCGAAGTCTCCCTCCGGTATTCATATTATGCATATACGACACGCGTATTCATATTATACCATATATAACTATAAATATGAAAAATTATAAAAACTACAGTACTAGGTATACAATAAATAGTTAGACTACAGTAATATATATATATATATAATAACTACATTTGTACACTTATAATCTATACATAAGTGTGATGATACATACCATACTGTTATTAAGCTAACTAAATAAAACTATAGAATTTACACAAAATGGATTTGTATTTGTTTAAGGTCGTGTTAATATTAATATTAAGCAATCGTGACAACTGACTATACTGTAACTGCATTCTGTTAACAGCTGAGAAATAGCCTAGATTTGTTCTGAAACGTTTTGGCTATATACCATACATGTAACATCTTCACGACTTTTTAATTAACTTCAGCACTATTCATTACTGTGTACCCGTCAATACTTTGTTTACCCTTCTATAATCTAATTAATACAAAGCCTCTAGTGTAACAGTAATCCTGAATTTTGGGATCCCCTTTGCAAAACCTCCTAATTCGCAGTAATCCCTCAATGTAATTATCGATAAGTCTGCAGAATTACGAAATTCGGGTCCGATGTTAGCTACCATTTGTTTTACCAATAAGCTAAAAACGTAATTTGAGAAGTGTAACGACTAGGAATGGGTAATATCGCTAACGGCATGACATCTATATATTGGGTTGTCAGTCATGGTGGTGAAAAAGATGATCACCTATTTGTATATCGCCCATATTAGTCGGATAGTGATATATGTATTTGCACTTAACATCTATATGTTATAACTACAATATACAGATATTATATATATATATATATATATATATATATATATATATATATATATATATATATATATATATATATATATATATATATATATATATATATATATATATATATATATATATATATATATATATATATATATAGGAAAATAAATAAACAATTGTCGGAAACCAAAACACTATTGAAATTATATATATTATATTATATATAAAACTGAAACATTCAAAGAGATTTTTTAATATAATAGTTTATTTCAATGGAAAATAAATAAAACTGTCTTTAGATCGGGTCAATCATTCATTTGTCTACATTTTCATTCATCTACAACACTTAAGATTATTTTTTGTTTGAAAACTATATTAGCCAAAGCAATCTCCAAAGCGAGAGAAGATGGAAAATGCTATGTATGGGGTATCCTCACGGTTAGTATAATTTATTCTAGATGACCTTACTATTGCTCAAGCTTCGGAAAAAATTATCATTTTCCATCAACCATTCCACTTTCTCGTCATCGTACTCCCCAACTAATTTCTGTTATTTCCAACGAATAACAAAAATTAAACATAGAAATAACACTAAAGCGCTTTTGTCTATTTTCTGAACGTATATCGTCTTTAAAAATCAATTAGTACAGAGTAGATAGCAGTAACAGATAGATTGCTTAACAATCCTATATAAATATTAAGTAACTATTAGTTATTTTTGTACTATCCACCTAGTGATACGGCTCGGTTTCACACGAGTAGATAGAAGTTTAGACAATAATATACAGTCTATATTTTATTACAGCACTTGTTTTTTTAAATAATATTTCGAATAGAGGTACCGACCTCTTTATATGTTCTCTGACGAAATTCACAAGAGCTGGAATCTAACCATTGTTGTTTGTTGTACCATGTCAAATTGGGATGTATCCTGTAAGGACATGGAAACAAGGAAATTTAATTAATAAATCAATAAAAATATTACTTGCTGATAATACAGCTTTCTATAGGTGAAAGAATTTTTAAAATCGGTTGAGTAGATTTTAAGTCTACCAAAGGGAGACTTTGTACAAAAATCGTTTACTTGGGCACCTCTGTCCGAATTGTGTTTCTACAGTGAAGCAGTTGTGTTTGCATGGCTGTGTTTCGGTTTGAAAGGTGGGATATGACAGTGAATTTTACAGGGTACAGAGAAATAACACCCGAGTCCTCAGGAATGGTAAAACATGGGGGGTATCATGGGCGAAACAATATGCTCTGTTATGTCCATAGTACTGCTTATGTCTATAGGCGACAGTTACCACTTTCCATCAGATGGGTAGACAGCTTGTTTGCCATTCTAAGTTGCATAAAAAAAAAAACATTATAAACAAACAATCAAATTCCCCCTCTTCATAATATTAATACAAGATGTAAGTACTGCCGAATATAAAAGTGTACGGAAATAATCTCTTGTGGAAGCGAAGTGCATTTTTCAATGCCTCAAACGCTGTTTGAGCGACTGGTACTCCATCATTCGTGTGTGCGGTGAGCTTAAGACGCTGACGTGTGTTTAGAAAAAGGATTTTTCAAACTCAGTACACTAGGTACGACTTTACCGATGTTCGTTTTTCTGAAGAAATATTCACTGATATTGTCGGTAATTTACCTCACAGCGGTATTATGATTCACGCATTTATCTTTTTGTGTGATTTTCTTTTCTCCCATGTATTTATTCTGGCTGAAAAGATGATAATGTAACATTTTCGAGCTCTGTTCTTTTAGATAGATAGATAGATAGATAATTTTAGATAATTTTATTTGCATTACTTACAGCACACAAATTTCAACATACATACACAAAAAAAAAGCGAGATAACATAAATGGCAAAAAAATACATAAAACCAAATGCAACTTTCATTTGTGAGTGTGTTTAAATATTATAAATGTGAATGTGAGTTTGTGTGTTGATTACCTCACTTTAATGACTCAGCAGATTGTCATGAAATTTGGTACGCACTTGGAGTGAAGTAAAACGTAAATGATAAAATAAGTACGGATTATTTATCCAGGTCAACCAATATATGGAGGTCACGTGGACAAAGTCGCGGGTAAAAACTAATGTAAAAATATTTAATTACCCCCTCATTAAAAAAACTAATACCTTCTACAAACCTATTTTAATTATTACACTGTTTTGTCACTTTCAAATTAGGAATTTAGAACCAAAGATAGAAACAAAACAGTTCAATACCTAAAAGAAGTCTATGAGAGATTTGATATTTTTATAAGTATTAATAAGTGACTTAGCTTATATACGTACATTGTTAAGACTTAAATTATATTTCTAACTATCGACTGCAATTTTATGTACACACGAAATTAAAACGATGTCATATATTCGTTCATAAATAATACCAAAAAAAAGGAATAAAGATTTGTATTTGTTTGTAAGAAATGGATAAATATTATGTTTTATATACTGTTAACTGTTCCATATATTGTACGCTTATATAGCAGGACATGGAGATATTATTTAACTGATGTAATACCTTAATTTGACCTATGATCCACAATAAAGACATTTGTATTTGTATTTGTAAACTCAAAAATTAGTTAACCAATTTAAATTTTTTTTTTCATCTATAGATATCTACATTATCAGCGAATAACATAGGAAAAAGAATAATATAATTAATAAAATAATATAATTTTTGAAAAGAATATATATATATATATATATATATATATTCTTTTCAAAAATTCTATCTATCCAAGCAAAGCCGGGTCGAATCGCTAGTAAATTATAAACTTATTTTTTGTCACATTTTGATGTAAAAATATATATTATCATGATCATATCAGCCATTACCTGTCCACTGTTGAACATAGACCTGCATAAACCGCCATAAGGAACGGTCCTGAGCCTCCTCCCTGGAAAATACAGACAAATAATTACAGTGACTTTCCGTATAATAATGTTAGTGAGCAAATAGGAGCACATAGGAAAATGTCTAATCACGTGTACGGCCCTCGAAAAAAAACCTTTCAGAACACTTTCATAAATAATCTTCATGCATTACCGTGATTTTCGTTGGAACACACAACTGAAGCCAAGGAAATAGCACACCGTTACTACTTAGCCACTACCAAAAGGCAATTTTCTATCCTATTTCTTTCGGAAGTCGAAATTATCTGCAATCAATCGGACAAAAGAAGGGAATGAACAAAGTTATTTCTGTAACGTCCGACGATTTATCACGTGGATCATTTGTTTCGGCTGTATTTGTATTGTTTGCTGCAAGGATATGATTAAAGCGCGGGGAGGAGGAACGCGTTGTATTGTCGGTCGGTCGGTCCGCACTTTGTTTTTCATAGTGTTGCATCAGTGTTGCCGGATTGGGTATTTTTTTCGTAATTTCACTTATGTATATATTTTTTTTTGGCTGACGACTCACCTAAAGGAAAGTGGTAACCGTCGTCTTATAAACATGAGCAGTACCATGGAAATGACAGATTGCCATTCCTGAGGACTCAGGTGTTATTCCTCTGTACCCTGTAAATTCACGCCATATCCCACCCTTCAAACCGAAACACAGCCATGCAAACACAACTGCTTCACGGTAGAAACACGAATGGGACAGAGGTACCCAAACATAACAATAATAACAGCTTTATTCATTAAAACGTCAAACCTCTCATAAACCTTTTAGTGTTTTGTTCTAATTCTTCCTCTTCTTTTGCATTAATTTCTCAATATGAAAGACAGTGGCAAAGCTAATAGTTACAACAGGTTTGTGTGGCATTTTATTTTTTCTGAATAACAGGGTAAAACTGTATCTAGGCAATATCTGTGAGATATTTAAGTAAAATTTATATTGGAGGTCTTAAGCAATAGAAGCTAAAAGATTAATTTTTAAATTTTTTTATATGTTTGTTTCAGCGTCACGCAAAAACTAATGCACCAAATAAAATGCAGCACCAAATTAGATGCAGTTGTGCTCCTAAAAGTGTAACTTAAAATGTAGTGCATCTTTCATCTCGACACGCCATCTAGAAGTACTTGCCTACATTCAAAATCCCCGCGTACGCAGTTGCGAACAAAAGCTAATTTTAGATATTTCTTGGAAATTTTTTATAAAAACAGACATTATCGAAGTATTTTTTCTTCGCTGACGTAGTGATATACTTGGTAAAATATAGAGAAAACGAAAGAAGCAGAACTTTATGATTGTTTAATAATGATGAATGAACATTATATCAATTCGGAGAAATTATTGGAAATTTGGGGAGAATAAAAAACACATCTGGCAACCGTATATTGCACCATGTTCAAATGATTTCCAAAAATAGAAGGTCTCTCAAATTCATCAAATTTTTTTTTGTGCAACTTAATTACTTAAGTATTTCTTTGTTTTTTTTTGTACAACTTAGAATGGCAAACAAGCTGACGGCCCACCTGATGGAAAGTGGTAACCCTCGCCTATAGACATGAGCAGTACCATGGACATAACAGAGTATACTGTTTTGCCCATGATACCCCCCATGCGTTGTCATTCCTGAGGACTCAGATGTTATTCCTCTGTACCCTGTAAATTCACGCCATATCCCACCCTTCAAACCGAAACACAGCCATGCAAATACAACTGCTTCACGGTAGAAACACGAATGGGACAGAGGTACCCAAGCAATGGACTTTTGTACAAAGTCTCCCTCTGGATACAAAGAAAAGTGTAAGGAGAAAACCTCGAACGACAGGACTAGTAACAGTTCATAAAAATATGAAAAGATTGAATGAATCTTGTGGAAAAGGATGCATGCTTTAGGAATAGATGGTGGCTGATTAAGAAAGATGATCCATAGTAACGTAGTGAGTTGTCTAGTACCCATAACACAAGCTCTGCTTCATAGATTGCTGCTTAATTTGGAACTAGTTGACTATATGCCAGGTAGTATTTGTTGATTTATTATTATCCTTTCACATTGCCGATACGAAGCCAATTTTAATAATTCTTTTTACAATCTATGAGTTTTTATCTCCCTTTTTTCTAGATGTTAATGCCCACTTTTCCTACTTTCCTAAATTTTCCTTGCTTCGCCTAGTTTCTTATTGTTATTATGTAGGTTTAACCTTGTAATATCTACGTCATTGAATACTTATTCAGATTTGCTTCAAACTTGTTAATATTTCACTAGATAATAATTATTCTCTACTCTATATCTATTGAATTTGTCTCGTCGTGGACACAATGAAATTTATTTTAGAATAAACTCTGGTTGATCAAAATGCGTTTTATTAGAAATAAATGTTAACAATAATGTTCTGAATGGTGTTACAACTATCCAAGTGAAAACAAGATGGCCCCGTGCCAGAAATACAACAGTGGACGGTAGGACAATAATAAAAAAGGAAACGCCTGCTCGAACAGGCCGAGCACGCAATTACGAAATTGTCATTAACATAAACTCCCCCCGTTGAAGACTCGCTCTTCAACCATCTCCATCGTTAATAGTCTTCATCAGCAAGAAGAGGGCAGAGGCGAACAAGAGGTCGCCGGTAACATCCTGTCTTTGTATTTACATCTGCGACACGAGAGATTCCATCAGGTCCTGGATATAATTTTGTTACTCGACCAGTACGCCAGCATAACGGAGGAAGAGTATCTTCACGCAGCAAGACCAAATCTCCAATCTTTACTTTGGCTGTATCAAGTTTCCATTTGGTCCGTACTTGTAATTCAGAGATGTATTCTTGTTGCCATCTTCGCCAAAAATGCTGTCTTATTTGCTCAAGACGTGCATGGCGACGCAAGCAACTTGCCTTATAGTCTTCTAGACAAGGGGATGGCAAAGCATTCAGCGGTTTTCCAATCAGAAAGTGCCCTGGGGAAAGGAATAGGAAGTCGTCTGGGGAAGAGGATAAGGGACACAATGGACGACTATTCAATATAGATTCCACTTGTGCAAAAAGAGTCGAAAGTTCCTCGAAGGTTAAATGAGAATTGCCCATTACACGACGTATAAGGTGTTTGGAAGATTTGATTCCTGCTTCCCAAATACCACCAAAATGAGGAGCGTAAGAAGGAGTAAAAATAAATTTAATGCCTTCCTGAACTGCAAACTCAGATAATGTTTCATTATTAGTCTTTAGAAAACCATTAAGTTCTTTAGCGGCTCCAACAAAGTTACGACCGTTATCGGAAAATATTTCCGCTGGCTTGCCGCGACGACATATAAACCGACGTAAGGTCATAATAAAAGCATCCTTAGTGAGGTCGCTTACAGCCTCCAAATGAACGCATTTGTACCGTAGACATACAAATAAACATAAATAAGACTTAGATAATTTAGCTCCTCGTCCCTTTCGATTTAATGTAATAAAGGGTCCAGCCATGTCAATACCAACAGATGTAAAAGGAAAATCTGGCGTAATTCTTTGTGAGGGTAGATCACCCATTTTTGGCAATAACGTCTTTCCTAAAACTCGTCGGCAACGTACACATTTACGTACAGTTGCTCGTGCTAATAACCTACCCTTAATGGGCCAAACAGTTTGTCTGACTGTGGCTAGAAGCAGTTGTGGGCCAGCGTGCATGTTGCGAATGTGCTCTGCTCTAAATATCAATTTGCATAAATAATGAGACGAATCTAATAAAACTGGATGTCTTTTATTATATGGATAGGTTGAAGCGTCTATACGCCCACCCACTCGTATTAAGTTATCGTTATCAAGAAACGGTGACAATGATAATATTTTTGATTTCGTATTCAAAAATTTTTCATTTGATAACGCTTTAAGTTCAATGGGAAAACTTTCTTGTTGGGATATAGTGCATAAAAAGTTAAAAGATTTGTTCAACTCTTCAACAGTTAATGGGCCTGATATTTTGATATTGGGGTTTTTTATATTGTATATAAAGCGATTGACATAAGCGACCGATCTTTGCAGTCTATTAAGATTTGAAAACCGTTCCATTTCTATTATTGATTTGTTTACAATGACGGACGTAGCAACCACTTTAAGCTCAGGTAAATTATTAAAATTATCATGTTTTAAAACTGGCCATTCGTCTTCTTTCTTTTGCAGAAATTTGGGCCCTTCCCACCACATGTCTGTATGACACAGCTGATCGGCACTTACACCACGTGAAATTAAATCGGCAGGATTCTCTGCAGTGGGAACATAACGCCAGGAAGACGACTGCGTGTTTTCTTGGATTTCACCTATTCTATTAGCCACAAATGTTTTTAATTTAGATATATCTCCTTTTAACCATCCCAATACGATGCTGGAATCGCACCAATGGATTATGCGGTCAGGAACATACCTTATTGACTCTATTACTGCTTTGGATAGTCGAGCAGCAAGAAGTGCCGCACAAAGCTCCAAGCGAGGTATTGAAGTAGGTTTTAGTGGAGCTACTTTTGATTTTGAACAAAGTAACTTAACTAAAATTTCACCGTTGATATCTATAGTTTTCACGTATACACATGCACCGTAACCTACTTGGGACGCATCACTGAAAGAGTGAATTTCTATGAATTTTGGCGAAACACATGCAACGAATCTAGGAATTTGTAAATTGGACAGAACTGGTAATCCATTGGCAAAATCCTGCCACGCTTGCTCAATGTTGTCAGGTACGGGTTCGTCCCAACCAACTTTAAGCTGCCATAGCTTTTGAAGCATAAGTTTTGGCTGCATTATACAAGGACTCAACAGACCCAAAGGATCGAAAATCTTAAAAGCATTAGACATAATAAATCTTTTTGTTATGGTTTCGCTTGGAATTGGTATATTTATAGGAAAATGTAATGTATCGCTATTAGGATTCCACCCTAGACCAAGAGTACTTGAGGATTCACTAATAATCAGGTTACCCTGAGAAGCAATGTTGGAAGAATTTTGAATAATATTGGGTAAATTAGATTTGTATTTACGTAAATTAAAACATCCTTTATTCAATTCTGTAGCCACTGAATTTTGGATGTATTGTAATTCCATCTCGTCATTTGAACCCGTAATTAGATCGTCTACATAAAAGTCCTTTTGAATAATAGTTTTTATTAATTCATCAGTACACTCATCACCAACTTGCCACAAGCATCGCGTGCTTAAATAACTGGCACTTGCTGTACCGTAAGTGACAGTATTTAGTTGCATTGTTTTGATAGGTAAAGACTCGTCTTCTCTCCATAATATCAACTGCAGGTTTCTGTCATCCGGATTGACTTCAACCTGTCGATACATTTTTTCTACATCCCCGGTAAGTAGATATTTATATTGTCGGGCACGAATTAAAATGGAGAAGAGAGAATCCTGTACATTTGGGCCAATCATCTGCAAATCGTTAACTGAGAAACCAGAGGACGAAGGTGCGGAACCATCAAAAACAACTCTTATTTTAGTCGATTCACTTTCTATTTTAAAAATCGCATGATGACATAAAAAGTATGATGGATTTGGCAATCTAATAGGAGATTCTGAAAGGTGACCCAAATTTTCATACTCGGTCATGAATTTAATATATTCCATTTTCAATGTATGATTCTTTCGAAAACGCTTCTCAAGATTAGTGAAACGTTTTTTAGCAAGAGTATAAGAATCACCCAAGCAATTTGGTGAGTCTCGAAGTGGCAAACTTACGGAAAACCTACCTGTTTCAAGACGATGTGCATGTGTACGAAAGTGATTTTCGCAAGCTAATTCTATTGGATTTAAAATAGTTTTTTGAGGAAGCTCTTCTAGTTCCCAGAATTTAGTAAGAAGGGCGTCAACATTCGATTCTTTAGATAAAGGTGCATTGACAATTATATTATTACAATGAATATCATTATTTTTACATGTATTTATGGGACCGCCGATCAGCCAGCCAAATACAGAATTACGAAGTTTTGGTTTGTTTGGACCTAAGGAAGTCTGCTCAGATAGTATAATGTCCCAAAAGAGGTCAGCACCTATCAACATATCGATAGGACCTGGTTGGTCAAATGTTGGGTCCGCTAACATAATCTGTTTGGGTAAATTTAAATTTACACAAAATTGTGGTAAACTTCCTGTAAGTCTATCAAGAACGAAGCAATTTAATTTAAATTTACTTTTATTATTTAGAGATTGTATTTGTACCATAGAACTTTCAGTTATATTATTGGTAGCATTATGGCCAATGCCAATAACATTCATGGAAATAGGAGTTGAATTTAGTGATAATTTTTTATGTAGTTTTTTTGTAATAAATGATGATTGACTGCCTGAATCCAATAAGGCACGCACTTTGGTTGCCTCTTTGGTTATTGGATTCAAAACTTCAATTAGAGCAGTCGATAAAAGAACTTGTCGATTAACTTCTTTAGAGAAATTAACCATTGAATTTTCTTCACGTATTTGCGCATTATTGACTTTTGTATTGTCAATTGAATGCAATAAAGTATTGTGAGGTTTTTTGCATTGCTTACAGGGACCCATGCGACATTCATTAACAGGGTGACCTTGCCGTAAACAATTAGGACATAATTTATATTTAGAAACTTCAATTAACTTATCTTTAATGGATTTAGACTTAAAAATTGGACAGTCATAAATTTTGTGATTCTGATTACAAATAATACATAGCCATACTTTATTTTGACTAGTAGTAGCAAATGACTTTGTATTGATTGCGTGTTTATTATTATTATGCTTATAAGTTGATGAATTACCTGATAATAAATTATTAGTGTCAGATCTATTGCGACGCATAGATTCGAGAACAAATGCTCGATCAATTAAAAATTTCTTGAATTGTTCTAAATTTGGTAATTCATCTATAATATTACGTTGCTCTTCCCACTTCAGAAGTGTACGATTATCAAGCTTAGATGTAATAATAAAAATAATAATGGTATCCCAATGGTCTGTTGGTTGACCTAAGCTAGAGAGAGCACGTAGATTTTTGGTTATGTGGTCAACTAAATAGCGCAAAGAATCTTCAGTTTCGCGAGTGGCTTGTTGGACATTAAATAAAGATTTTAAATGGTGATTTATGAGTAGACGCTTGTTGTTATAACGATCATAAAGTAATTGCCATGCACTGTTATAGTTAGACGATGACACTTCAATATTAGAAATAACACGAGCAGCATCACCTTCTAGATATGAAATTAAGTAGTGAAATTTTTGTATTGGTGGGATGTGCTCATTATTATGAATTAAGCTAGTATATGTGTCTCTGAACTCAAGCCAACGAAAAACCGATCCGTTGTACCTTTCAATATTGATTTGAGGTAATTTAACACGACACTCATTATGATCGAGACTGCATTGAGCTTCTTGAAAAAGAGATTCGCGTCGTGTCTTATCATGTTCTACACTTTTTATTTGATTTTGCTCGTCGACAACATTTTTTGCTGTAGCTAAACATGATATGAACTCATGCTCAATGCGTTCACGCTCATCAATTTCAGATTCTAAATGTTCATTATTTACCAATTCTATTTGAGTTTGCAATTCATCATATCTAGCTGAGAGGCTTTCAAATTTAGTAATTTTTAATGATAACTCGGTTATTTCAATATTCGTCAGTTTAGGCTGTCTTGTAATCTTATCTAAATAATTCTTAAATTTAGTAATTTGTCCTTTAATAGAACTGCGTTTAATACTTAGATCTTTATAATCAGTATTTTTGTACATACTTGTAGATGAAGCTCGTGGATCAGTCATTTTGTTTATTAAAAATTAGTTAAATAAATTTAGTTAATATTCTACGCAATTATATACCTGAGACAAAGGGTTAAATTAAGTTTTTACAATGTATATGTTTGTACAAAAATATATTTATATAAATTACATGTAGGTAGACTCCATGCAATTTACATAAAAACAGAAAATGCTATTGATTATTATTTTAGTTAATTTTCTATTATTAATATATGTGTAATATAATAAACCCAAAGCAGTGTGTAAAAAAAATAATAATAAAATAACAAACTACGTAATATATTAACCTTATTACTATCCTAATACTTCTGATAACTCCGTAAAGGACTTATCGTGAAGATAGGAAACTTACAAATGAATTACAAGAAGCCTTCACTGATTGCAAATTGAATTTGTTAAATGTTAGAAAAAAGTTATAAATATAATAAATGGGTAAGCTCACGCTCCTCGTCAGGCGATATCCAGGTGCAGGCAGATGGCTGTGATGATAACAGCAATAGCAATATAATCAGCTGTCGAACAGCAATAGATACAGGCAGCAACCTGAAAATAGTCGGCAACGGGTCTTAATTGGAGTAAAGTGATGACGTTCGTTTCGTTATCATAACTATAATGTTTTTAATGTGTATAATACAAGTATATACACTCGTTATTTTATATAAATAAAAGTAAAATAAATGAAAAACTAATCTGTTTAAGGGTGGGTAGGAGTTGACATTAATATAATGCGTATGTACATTAACTTGAAAAAACCTTCCCCTTTTCTCATCAATATAACGATTGATTGAATTATGATAATTTATAATAGTTCAAAATAAATGAAAAACAATATACATACAATACGACTCAGATTCTAGTAAGAGGGAGTATATTTTTATTCTAATATTTTTATCGTAGGTAGATTTGCACAAGCAGAACAATACTGAAATTTAATATATATTATGTACTTTAGGTTTTATAAATATAAGAAATTATTAGTTAGGAATATTTAGGAGACTTATCTGAATAAATATGTTGCGAGGTGATGCTTTTGATGCGTCACTGCTCAGCGATATATAGTAGTCTCTTACTATGAGTTTTTTGTACTTTTGCTTCTTGAATATCACGAGGTCTGCTACTGATTAACAATAGGGATAGCACGTACACGACAACTATATTGTTCTTGTTGATGACCAGGTGGATATAATCGTCGACTTGCTTCTTCCAATGATGAATTTCGGTAGATATATAATTCCAGACCGTATATTTTGATGCGGTCCTGTCACGGTCGCCAATTTACTATGTCTCGTCGTGGACACAATGAAATTTATTTTAGAATAAACTCTGGTTGATCAAAATGCGTTTTATTAGAAATAAATGTTAACAATAATGTTCTGAATGGTGTTACAACTATCCAAGTGAAAACAAGATGGCCCCGTGCCAGAAATACAACAGTGGACGGTAGGACAATAATAAAAAAGGAAACGCCTGCTCGAACAGGCCGAGCACGCAATTACGAAATTGTCATTAACAGAATTTGATATCAATTTTAGAGAGTTAACCATTAATTTACAAACAAAGTCTATAATTGACGTCAGTATTAATTATTGATTAGAAATCGGGTAATACTTCTAAAGTTATAAACTTTATTTTCAATTTCTTGTTACAAATTAAATTCGTCGCCTATTTGCTTATTTATTTATTTTTTTCTTATGTATGAATGGCCAGCAAGTCTTTTTAATTACATTAGATAAAAAAGAATAAACTTAACATATATAAACACCTATTTAATATATTTATATTCGTGTAAAGACGTAAATTGAATTGCAAAATAGAAGTACATACGTATGTATGTGTAATTTTACTTTGAAGTACATTATATATCTATTTTTTTTTATTTTTTTTTTTTTTTTATTCTGTGCGCCACATAAACTCAAATATTATCTTAACATTTTCATTCCATTTAATGAAAGCATAATAAGATTAATAATTATTGTACATAAATTATTCGTAAAATTTAAGTGTAAATGGAAGTATTTAATTATAGCCACCTGTAATCATCACAAAAAGAACGCCCCCGGGTGGGCTTGAACCACCAACCTTTCGGTTAACAGCCGAACGCGCTAACCGATTGCGCCACGGAGGCGACGGGAGACCTATTGAAAATATTGTATACTATGTATTGATAACAAAGATTCATAACGCCATCTTTTATTTGCACGTGACAAAGAACTTATAATGCATGACTAATTTATCGATAAACATTATCAAGACATTGCTATTATATATTTGTTTTTTAGTATTATACTTCGGATATTATTTATTGTTGTGGTTGTGTGATATACTCGTAGATAAAGAAAACCTAAGTGAACATCAATCTTATTAAAAATATTTTAATACCTAAAAAGTACATAAATGTATACTTATAAGTAAGTATTAATTTTTTATGTGACTTATTTACTTGGATAACAGAAATTTAATTAAACATTATACGTTGGTATACTCGTATATCCCCAATTAATTGTATAGTATTCAAGTTGACAAGACCAAGAACCTTTATTCTTAAAACTCGGCCTCTGGAAATATAAACAATACTTGCTATTAAAAACCTACATGGCTACATAAGTTACATGTTTATCGTGTATAATTTATATTAAAAAACTTTTGAGGTTCGCGTTGAAATTCAGAACATTTCACGAAGTAGCGAATTGAGAGTACACGCTTTCAAAAACAATTTAGAACAAATTTATTTAATGACATTTAATATAAAACAAATAAATCATACGATTGCTAAAGGGTTAGATTCAAGCATGTAGGAGGTAGGGTACATACACCTCTCTTGCTAACAAGTTGTTAAACTAATCGCTGTATCTATTGTTCAAGTGCAATAAAGAATAATAATTATATATATATATATATATATATATATATATATATATATATATATATATATATATATATATATACTATTTAAAAATAATAATTCTACTGTATTTTAGCCAGACAATAGCAACACATAGTTAACAGTAAACTGACATAAATATCCATTGAGTCAAAATACTTAGAATTAAAAAAATATATTATATTTTTGCGGCTTATAAAGGGAGATTCTTGTCCGTATTTCAGTTTGTGGTTGTGTTAGTCGATTACATTGTCACAGCTGAATCGACAATATGACGCCAATTAATTATTTTGAAATGAATAAAGTTTACCACCATATTTATTACGCGCAAAAAAAACTTCAATCGTGACTAGTTAGTATGGTACTACCACGTCAGTAAACAAATCACGCGAGTTGATCAATTGATAATAATAAGTTGTTAATAATAATTCAATAAGTTGATTGCATCTCAATAATAAAAAATTTCCTACAAGAAAACACTAAGTAAAAATTCTAATTTAGAACATCTTTGTGAAGCGGGCTAAAAAGATGATATTTTATTCACAACTAATGCGACTTAAAGTTTTTTACATAACACGCTCACATACATACAAATATTTAAATAGTTTACTTCGACATTCGATTTTTAAAATCTAACATAAAAAGTACTCTGCAGAAAGTTCCAAAAAACACCTTAAACCCTTGCAGTTAAAGTTGCGAACCATTGTCCTGCAAACACGGAACACACCGTACTTTGTGCATTTATAAAGGTAGATGGAGCTGTTTATACTTTTTGCTCGCGATCACGACACCGGTAACGACTTCCCTTGCAAACGCGCAACGAAATGCAACGATTCCTATATACGCGCGAATAACCCGCCACCGCCGTGTCGCTTAGGCGAATCCTTTGTGCCGTCCGTATAGAAGAGCAAAAGGCACATCGATTGTTCGGAACACAAACGGAAATATTGCAATCCGTGTGAAAAATGTATATTTTTCCAACTGAGTGTTTGTAGTTGCAATTCTGTCGCTTTTAAATTTAGTCACACAAACGCGAAGTACAGATAAAAGTAGAAAATTCGTCGAAAAAATTCGAATTTACTTTTAAAACTGTATACAGCTACAAACTCGTTAAATCGACAGCCTGTCCGCTACCGGCCCGCGAGACAGCATTCTGTGAAAAATTACCCGCCAAATGGAGGCGGCTAAGCGACGCTTTTAGCCCAGTTTCTAAACGGGCGAAGTCACGGCACGACCTGGCGATTTCCTAAGACCATGCCGCCGTTCAATTTGCCGGAACGCATCCACCAACTAAATAGGTAGGTTGACTCGTGCCCGTCCGGACCGAGAGCTTTTAAGTCAACATAAATACTGGCATAATATAATCCACTTTCAGGTTCGAAATTTAAAAGTAAACTGTTCGAAAATACTTCCACGTCATTGACACTCGGTCTCGTTTCAAAAATGCAGATGCATTCAAAGAGCAGTAATTGTGCAGAGAGGCCACTACAGTCCAAGTGGTTTTATTGCTCGTCGAGCGAATGGAAGGCGAGCAATTTGGCGGTGTGACCGCAAGAGCCGCGCATGTTTATTAGAGACAAAGACCTCGCCGCCTCGACCCACGATTTGCATAACGGTCTGTGTCGTAATTAGAAACCATCTCGGACGTCCCTCCTTTGTCCCAAGTCTAGAGGGGACAACGTCAAACGCCTTCTATTTAACCACGCACGGTATAAACTAGTAGGTATATGTCCCAACGAAATGTGTTTAGAAAAACGCAAAATGTATTTTAACCACCCTTCTGCGGTAAAATGTAAATAACTTGTTAAAAAGTGTTAATATAATAATAATAAGTATATTTTATTAATCTGCATCGAATGTTGAAATTCCTTCAGGAAAGAGAAAAGTAAGAAAGGTTGACTGGAAGAGAATGCTATATGGTATAGTATTAAGTCCGCCTTTTGTACCAGACATTCTTTTTTGTAATGTGGTCAATAAAGAATAAATAAGAGAGAGACTTTGTACAAAAGTCGTTTGCTTGGGTATCTCTGTCCCATTCGTGTTTCTACCGTAACGCAGTTGTGTTTGCATAGCTGTATTTCGGTTTGAAGGGTGGGATATGGCGTGAATTTACAGAGTACAGAGAAATAACACCTAAGTCCTCAGGAATGGCAACGCATGGGGGGTATCATAGGCGAAACAGTATACTCTGTTATGTCCATGGTACTGCTCGTGTCTATAGGCGACGGTTACCACTTTCCATCAAGTGGGCCGTCAGCTTGTTTGCCATTCTAAGTTGTATAAAAAAAAAAAGAAAGCCGAGTCCCAAAGCTCAGTATTCTTACATATCTCTTACATCATTCGTTTTCATAACTTCCCATACATATACGATATTTCGGAATACTCTTAACATCTTTCTCAGATGAAATACGGTTTATTTGATAATTATTGGTTACAAATTAGTAACTGTATATTAAAAATACATTGGTACGTAATAAAGTCAATAATTAAAATTCACAGCTACTATAGCAGAAGTCTGCTGAAAGTGAACACATCGAGTGATTGAAAATAATTGTTTTTAATGACTACAAAAAATATTCCCTCAATGTCTAAATTAAGCTTAGCAGAGAGCAGCGTAATAAAAAAAAAAAAAAAAAAAACAGAATTTGAATACACTTCACTGCAAAATGGCACTTACCACGTACATAATACGACTATTGAAAAACAAACTGAATTCGAAAAGAAATATCTTCCCAGCAATAGCTAACTGCGATACTTATAGCAAATTATGGCAGTGTTACTAGGAATAATAACGCTCTGCTCATAGCACCTAAATAATTCAAAGTAGATGTATCGCCGCGCTAGACCGAAGTGGCTGGCGCAATAAATCGGTTTCTAAGAAAGCCGCAGTGTAACACAACAGGCCAGGGCGAGTATAACTCATTAACTCGAGGCGCGTTTACGAGGCCCGCTGTATCGCGGCCCGCCGGGATAATGACGCTAAACCGATATCCTTATTTACTGCAAATAGCGTCAGCTCTCCCGTCTTCTACACTTATCTGTTACGAGATTCTGCGTGCAACATCGTACGCGGGAATTTTGATAGTAACCTCGGCTTTCTCGTTTTCTACACTTGTATCTGTTATTTTGTAAGCAAAGACTTCAACTCTCTCCTCTTCTACAGTTATATCTGTTACTAACTTCTGCCTGGAACTTCTTACGCTTAGATTTTGGAAGTTTACTTCCAAAATCAATCCATCCTCGACTTTCCATCTTCTACAGTTATATCCAATACTAGTATCAACCCGCAACTTCGTATACTTGGATTTTGAATGTATGTAGGCGACTCCTTCTGGATGCCTCATCGCTAACAATATGCTGTCAAGTCATCCTTCACACGATACCCCTTTAAAATCATCGTGATTAATTCTTGTTGAATTCGTTACGATAGGCTGACTTACTATACTTTCATTCACCTTTACTTAACATCTCTCGCTGATTCCCCGCCAGCGTATACCGATAGCGCAAGTGGCGTCACTATTCCGTTTTCCCCATTAAAAAAAACACTTCAAGATCATGTCGTACATATAAGCACCACATTCTAAAATATATCATCATGAACTTGGTCGTAACAAATTTTAATTGAATAAATTTTGATTTACTATCAAACTTAATAACTTTCTCAATTGTACTATCTTTTTGATAATATTATTATTGTAAAAGTTTATATTTATTACGGCTTAAACGGCTGAATGGGTTTAATTGAAATTTTGCACACAGATGAACCGTGTCTTAAAATAAACTAAAGATACTTTCAGTCTTAATACGCTCAAACAAAGCTGGAAGATTTCATTCCGAAACTAATAAAGTGAAATAGAGTCTTCTAGAATTTAATTTTGAACTAAACAATGTTGTGTATAGAATAATTTCCACAAATTAAGCGTCAAACTCCGACGATTGAGAATGTGGTACAGACAAGAGCAAATCATGCGTAAAGTCGATTTGTAAAGGGCACGCGTCCGCAGCCATCTCTGTGAACGCTGTCAAACACACAATAAACTCGTTAATACTGAATAAGTTTCCTACAGATGAAATTCTTTTGTGTTTTAACGTTCTGTATTGAAATTCTACTATAAAAAAAATACTATCTGTACATAGGAAATATTTTAATATATAATATTTTTTCGAAACTTATCTATTTTTTATTTTTATAGAAATGTATTATTTGTTTTGGTTTGTTTCATTAAACTCAAAAGCTACATAACTCATTTTAAAAAAAATTCACATATAGAATGGCTACATTATTAGTGCTATATACATATTATTTTCGAAAATTCTATCTACCTAAGCAAAGCTGGGCCGGATGACTAGTTTGTGATAAAGTTACACAAAAACATTAGCAATGAGGAATAACAACGCCTTCTGAATAGAATTTCATCATAAAATCATACCTATGTAATTCGCCATAAATATCTCCAATACTTACCTACCATTTAATTCCGCTCCCGTATAAATAACAACGTTATCATACCAAAAAGGGCCTTTAAAATCCAGAAATTCCCTAACGGGCAGTTGTACGTAACGAGTGAACCTTTCGGAAAGCCGGTAGTTAGAATTTTGTGGAAGCCACTTCCTGACCCTATAATTATAGTTGTTCGTTGCGTTTTGATATATTGAGGAAGTTGGATGTTGGCGACCAGCTTACAGTCAGTGCCTCCAGTTATTATATATTGCCGTTGTTTTTGTAATGGTCATTTATACAATTAAATTGTTAATTGTGCAAATATAGATATTACAAAGGTGAGGCAAAATCGAAAGAATTTGGTGGTAACATTATTGTGGACCTATACGCGCTACGAGGCCGGGTAATGGCTGATTTGATAATGATAGGAGCTATAGGGTAAAATTGAAATGATTGGTTAACAATGCTAATGATTTCACTAATACTAATAATATTTGTATTATCAAAATAGAAAGAGAAGAATCAGTGATGATTCTTTTTAATATCATTCCTTTCTAAAGAAATATGCTTTGTAAAAAAAAAAAATATTAAGAATCCCCCATATTTATTTGACTACTGGAAAATGCATCGGGAAGAGGATAAAAAAAATTTTCATATTTTGACGTTCTTTTAAAAAAGTTTCCATATTATCAGTAAAATAAAATTCTATTATAATTATTTGGATAACACACTGGTACATCAATCAAATGGTATCATCGTCATCATCCTGAAGAAATTATTAAAATCTCTCTGTTATATCTCTCTACATGAGAGATAGCTATATACCTTTTGGATTACTCTTACCTTTACAAATCAAGTGAAATAGATGTCCTTGAATTTGGGAGCCTTGTGATCTGTAAGACGGGTTATCCTAGTACCGACTCCAGTCTCTCACAAAGATAGTTTTTAAATTGTAACCTATATAGCTGTAAATTCTATTATGTTGTTATTTTGTGAGGGAAATAAATATATATTAGTATTAGTAATAGTAGGATTTTCCATCCATCTTTGTGTCACCTCTTGCGCTATATTTTAAATTAAAATACCTAAGTGACACATTGTATTGTCACTTCGTCGTCACACGTAAATAAGTCATAAATGCTAAATAATAAAGTCTCTATTTCTTTGTTCACAGGACACAATGACATCTAGTTATAGCCGCAGTCATAGAATATTCACGGTGAGTACCTCAAGATGTCCTCCAGCTAAATACTGATATACTACTACTGATGCAATAATAAATCAGTCAATCAGACTACTGACTAATACTACTAAACAAAATAGTGATATATTTATATGTGGCAAGAGCCTATTTAATGATTCATATCAAATTTTTTTGTCATACAAGGCTTAATATGTTATTTGTTAGTAAAAGTATATACGATTTCTTTTTTTAATTCATAAATACTGGGCTCTTATACTTATGTATTTTTTTAAGTAAAATTACAAATATTTTTTTAAATACTAAATTATAATTTAAATTAATTATTTATTAATTAATTTTTATATTTCTTGTCAAATACAAGTATATCTATAATCTTGAATTTCGAGATATATTAAACTAAAAAATTCCATAAGAAAAGTAAAAAATGTCTTTTATGCAATTAGTACTAATTTCAATTTTGTAATAAATAATACGAACGTTTCCAGTTGGATTTTTAATAACAATGATTACTTAAAAAAAAAAAGAAATTTTATTTAAATTACACTTTAAAAGATTACACTTCGTAATACATATTTATTGATAAAGTTTAATTTAATTTATCCATGACCCAAATATCACTTTGATTTTAACTAGAACTTTCCAGACATATTTAACTTTTAACTTCTAATTTGAATAATATAATAATATCACAGATTCCATTTTTGTTAGTGCCACAATATCGACTCATCAATTACTTTCTAATTCAAGTACAAAGAGAAAATCTCTAATTGTAATTTATATTCAGTACAATGAAAAGTTTGACTCTTATGAAATCCTTACTAATATATTTTTTTTTATACAACTTAGAATGGCAAACAAGCTGTCGGCCCACTTGATGGAAAGTGGTAACCGTCGCCTATAGACACGAGCAGTACCATGGACATAACAGAGTATACTGTTTCGCCCATGATACCCCCCATGCGTTGCCATTTCTGAGGACTCAGGTGTTATTCCTCTGTACCCAGTAAATTCACGCCATATCCCACCCTTCAAACCGAAACACAGCCATGCAAACACAACTGCTTCACGGTTGAAACACGAATGGGACAGAGGATAAGGATAAATGTGAAAATGAGTTTGTTTGCTAAGAAAAGTGCTAACTCATTTATCCTGGCCATTCAACATATCTCGACCATTTGAACAAAGTTGTGGGAAAAGCTAGTATCAAAATAAATGGGTATTTTTTATATATTGAACGTCAGTCCAACATACTGTCCGCCTGATACAAAGTCGGCGAAGATTTGGCCAAGTCGCAAAATGGCCAATTACAGTCCTTGGTTTGTAATCAACAAGTTATTGTTATTTTGTATTCATATAAAATATTAAAAAAATACAAATATATGATATTTACTATTTTAACGTACCAGATTACTACTACCTATTATAACTAGGAATTTCCAATATATGTATTGATGCAAAAACGGATATACAATATAATATCAGTTATTCAATATTGAAATAAAGAACTCGATCGAAATCAATATAGATATCCGACTGATATGGACGATATCAAAATGGGTGATGACCTTTTTTACGTTATCAATGTCTAGATAAACTCAATATATAAATATGCCTAATTATAACGCATATTGCTTGTTCTATTGTCTTTTTTGCTCCCCTATAAAATTCACCGAAAAGCGCTTAATAGATTTTGCCTTTCCAAAGTCTACATATCGTTTGCAATAGGATCGCAAATTTTTATAACGTGATTCTACTCCTAAAACTATGAATATTATTTATTTATTTATTCTTTATTGCACAATAAAATTTATACAAACGGCGAGCTTAATGCCGTATGGAATTTTAGATAATGGTGGACCATAAGCTGGTAAAAACAGAAAGTGTTTGAGGGCAATGGTGTCAAAAAATGGAATTCTTATTTTGTGACGCTTACTTATAAAATAATAAATAAATATAATACCTATATGTATTTTATTTCTAATTTTCATTCCACTTAATCACGTAATATATTTGCCAATACTCCGACAGAATAATACAGTTCAAACAAGTCAAACTCAGAAGTAATTGGTGCCACTTTAATACCGCAGTTTAATCATAAGACGTCGTGCTTTAATTTATAGCCATGTGGCGTAACCTCTTTTCCCCCATAACCGCGCTATAAACTGGCGATATAACTAGTTGAAACTTGGAGTAATTCGATGGCTTTTACCATAATATATCATCAGACATGCAGATTTATTCGACGTTGAAATATAATTAAGTGTCAGCGGTTTTAATTGCAGAGTCTTTTTATGTCTGGACGTCCACAGCTCTCAATGTAGCTTGCTTTAAACGGTGCCCGCCATGTTTTTAATTTTTTTTTAAACAAAATGCACTTTTATATTGAAGAAGTGTTCTGTCAACACACATTGCATTAAAGAGTAAAATATTGAGTGAAAATATTATTTCATGAAATGAAGTTAGTATAGGAGACTCAATTTTTTTTTTATATATTTTTGGGAAAAACCTTCAGTATCACTAGAATGTTCTCTTAAAAGGATAATAATTATTACATATATTTACTGCCTGTTTTTAAATTTGGAAAAACAATTCCTTAATTAAAAATGCAGCTGTTACTTTATCCTCGTTCGAAAACGTTGCCTGAAGTTTTCCGTAAAGCAATCTTATTGAAGAGGTTTAGTTTCAACTATAAGCTAGCATAAAAATAAAATTTTAGGGCAGCAAGCGGGTAAACGGAATATTGAAGTATTACTGCTAGAAACAAGTTATTACTCATAATTAACCCGCGTAAACTTAATTTACTTGGGACCGGGTAATGACGAGGTATATTTTTTGCAATTTCGTTTAATTACAACATTGAATTATAGACCTTATTAAGTTAACAGAAAGTTAACAATTCGCCTTTTTCGTAGGAATTGCTTATTGCGTCACTCTTACGTAGGGTAATAACTGTATTTTTTATGTAAATATACTTACAAGAAAATTTGTATGATTTTTAGGAGACATTTAGGAGACATGAATTCACATGATTATTTAAGTAAACTATACCGCTACGCTATACTACCCTAGGTTATTTAAATCAATCAAATAAAATATTTTATTTGTAAGAAATACGGATTATTATAATGTTACAATATAGAAATAATAAAAGTACATGCTGCATTCTACCCACAGAGTGTACAAAATTTAAACGAAAAGAAAATTTACATATTTCATAATTTCTTTAGGTAAATAATTATATTTTACCTAAATGATCGTATTAATTCCTGTCGCTTATAAACTATCATCGTGATCACATCAACTGTTAACTATCCACTGCTGGATATAGGCTACCCCTATAAACTGTCATAAGGAACAGTCCCGAGCCAAGTGCATTGACTCCTTACAAGTCGTTGTTCCTTCTAGTCGTCACTCTAGAAACTTTCTTCCCCATGGATTATCGGTTCTTAAAGATGTGCTCAATCCATTGCCACTTCAGCTTGCTTATAAACTACACTCTGTATTAAATATTAGCGGGATTTCATAAACCTATAATACTCGTATATAGTTAAACCTGTATAACTCAAGTGCCACCCGAGCCGACCAAGCGTTTCTAACCACCATAGGGCAGTAAATACATACAATCAGAATCGCCATTAGCAGAACATTCCAATAAAGATACAAACGTAAACGTTTATAAGAACGTCACAATTAGCCAAACGTGCGTCCAGAATACGTACGTTCGAAAATTCCTTACCTGTTAATCAGCGCCAGAATAGAGTCGAGCGGTAATAGGTACCTAATGTGACAGCTAATTTCCTGAAAGAAGTGCCGCACCTCCTAAGGTTTTTATTGTCCCACTCGCGATTCCCGTCACGATTCGTCTCCACACCCCGGCCCTGAAATACTCCCGCCGCCCCCTGCATCTGGAGGGTGCAGTCATCAAGCCCGAAAACTTGTGAATTAAAACGTGCTTAGATTGTTACAAGAGTCGGAAACTGAAGTAGGATTGTTACACAACTTGTCGGATGCCGAAGCTAAAGTTTCCAAATGAAATCTGTTAATAACTGAACGAGTTGCCCTTTTCCTTCCACTGATGGATGTGTTCGCAAACTTTTAACGGTAAACGTTGAAGTTCATACTTTATAGCGTTCAGTTACTATCTACAACATCTGTTTATTTATTATTTACTTTATACTATTTGTAAGTCTGATATACTTATTGATTTTAAAATTTTATATGCTACATGAAATTGAAATAATTAGCATCGCTTTAGTGGAATGTTGAACCAGTGAAACTGAATTTGTTTTTTTTTTTTTAAAAAAAAAAATTGAATTTTCTGTACTAACAGAGTATAAATTAATTATTTAATTTAATTTTGATCTATGTCATGATTAATCTTAGCCTGTATAAAAAAAAATATTACGTCGACCTTCGTTCCGTCGAGTCGTTACGTCTTATAAGTGACACTTTCTATAGAAAATATTTCGATAATTTAGCATACAAAAATAGAAAATATAATAAGATTGTGTTTTACAAAAAACTGACTTCAATTGTGGCAAAACCAGTTATTTTGTTTTAAAAACTAAACTAATTAACCGCTTTAGATAAAATTTCTTTGGAACTAATAAAGTAAGTATGAAAAATATTTTTTTATCCTTTTAAATAAAAATAGATGTTTGCCAAATCGGTTTACTACTGACATAGTCATGAGATAAAAAACATAAAATAGATACAACCGAATTGATAACCTGCTTCTTTTTTTAAGTGTATTAAAAATAAATGAGTCAATTCTTACATACTGTTTGTAAAAATGTGCTGGTTCTTGTTGTATACAGGTATTATTTATTATTTATATTAATTGTAAAACAATTTTCTTTTTTATAAAAATCTACAATTGTCATTGTACGTAAAAAGGTTAATTTTGAACACATACGAGTATGTAAAATAAGTAAGAACTTATTCCAAAAAACAGATGTGCAATATGCACTAATAATTAATAGGTATGCACTTTAAAAATCTCTGCCGCAACATGATTTAAAGTTTAAATAAATAAAAACGAATAATGGATCTCAAGGGATTTGAAATAAAGCATTTTACTATATTGAATAATATTTTCCCCTTAAATAGTATAGAAATAAAACTTTCTGGTTTTTCGAATATAATATTTAAACTATAATAACAGATTTAGTGATCTTACTCTATTAGCAACAGAACTGAAGCGATTTACAAATAAATTGAAGCTATTAGAGTCTAACCACAGCACGGACCGCGAGCCAAACTTAGTGCCACTTATCTGCGCCTTCGATGGCACTACACAAGAATTCGGTACCACTCGGCCGTACTCGGCAGTACTCGGCACTGACTCGGCACTCGTAGTAAACAGAATCCATCCTATTAATTGTCGAAGGAGGGAGCGCAGATTGAAACTTTATAAGATTAGCAATTCGCGTTGCTACTCTATCTATACAAGGACCTCGGTCGATAGGTTTGGTCAATTGACTATCGTCCTTACATTTTAAAATTCTCCAAGGATTCCTTTGATTGTGGAAATACATTCACGTAGTCGATAATTTCATTTTCAATGGAAAAAGCTAGACGTGGCATAATAAATCAGTATAATCTAGATAATTTATATGCAAATCAATGTACGGTTATTTACTTAGACGGAAAGCTTTAGGGACTTAATAATAAGGTAGGAGTTAATAGTGAACATTAAAGCCTTTTATGAACAGAAAATTAATTTAATAATGGTATAATTTTACTAATATAATAGAATTGTAACTAATTGATGTCTGTATATGAAAGATATTTAAGAAAAAAAATATTATGAGGGATCTTAATTATAGCAGTAGAACACAAAACAATAATTAAAAAAAAACTTTGTCTGTCTGTTTGTTTGTTCAGGCATCACGTAAATACTGCACGAAATTGAATGCGGTTCCTGAAGGTCTAACTTAAAGACTTGTGTATATTTTATCTTGATACACCATCTAGATTGCTTATTTCTCTGATTTTCTACATCTAAAATCCACGCGTACCTACACAGTAGCGAGCAAAAAGCTAGTCCAATATAATTATATTGTTATTACAGCCAGATAAATCTGAGAAGTAAAAAACACAGATTTTCACGTTACGCGTTTGTTATTCCTACATTTGGTACTAAAAGTATTTTGACACGCTCATCAATAACCATTTTGACAGTTAACCGCCATTTTTCATTTGCCACCCGACGTACAAAAGTGGAATCGGAGCGAAAATCGCGTATTCAAAGGTCGCGTTCGAAACAAAAAAGTTCCTTATACCAAGTTATACGGAAATATCAGAACTGCACTGAGCGTACCGATTTATTCGTCTTCTATTGCAGCATTCGATTTAACTTGTAAACTTTTTGGCTTAGCTAACGCGGCAATGGAAAACGTTTACTACAGTTTGAACATTTCTAATGCTTGCACAGTAAAATAGGGTACGTACACCGATCAACTTCCAAACCATTTATTCACAAATCAAGTTATTGCACCTCCCGCAGATCGCTCTACATAGTTCATTTGTGGGAATTACACCTCCGAGCAAGCAATTCGATGTTTGTTTTCGAGGATTTATATGAAAAATATTGTTGAGAACATTTCCAAAGTTAATGTAAAGTTTCCATAGTACGCGCTCGCGTTTTCTTAATTTCCTTCATTGAAGCAGTGCATAAGCCGTCATTTATTACATCGCGTGGCAAGGATAAAATACTGCTATTTATCTTAGCCCGTATACCAACAGTACTTTATAATAACCGTGCAGTTGCAGGTTCGTACCTTTTAGTTACATGTTGGAACGTATTTCGTGCCTCTCGTCCCATTAAAACGTTTGTTTGTTGAATTTCACAAAAGCAAATCTAATTATAAGTATAACGTCGGACCTCTGAACACTGTTATCCATTTATTTTGCTACATACTGCCGCGTATTGTAAATTAAATAACGTATTTCCACTATGAATAATAACTCTCTCGCACTCGGAATACTACATTCGTAATTTGAAATACAAATTAAGAAAAAAATAATATTCAAACGGGAAATGAACATCATAAATGAAATATCATATTATATTTTTTTTATTACAAGTAAAATAAAACCAAGGAATATTTATATTCAACCGACATCAAAAAGGAGTAGTTCTTAATTCGTTGTATTTTTTCTTTTGTCAAATTTAGTCAATAAAGTAATAATAATCTGTTACGTTCCATTGCTAAATAAAGATCTCCTCTAACTCCAACTGCCCACTGCTGAATATAAGCCTCCCCCTTGGGGGGTTTTGCCAGTAGTTGCCACGCTTTGCAGGCGGATTAGCAACCGTAGTTAGGCTTTACAGATATTTTAAGAGGGACGCTGCTGCCCATCTCTCGCCCTCCCTTAGTCGATTCTTCCGACACCCACGGTAAAAGAAGGGGTGGCCTATTCTATGCCGGGACCACACGGCAAAAATGAATAGTAATAATAGATATTATATGGGACATTTTATTTGTAGAGTAAAATACGAGAATCCTAAGTGTTCTCTGGGAATTAATGGGATCGCGTTAGAACTACGTTTGTTTACCTGTTCCGCGCGGCCGTTCATAAGCATTATTAAAATTCCTCGTCACCGTAGGGCGGGGTGCAATTTTCAAATGTCGTGCCTCGCTCTTATTATATCGAATCTCGTAACGCACGCGAGCGATTGACGTGACGTACTAATTGCAGGCGGGGCTGTTAGATACATAGGGCTGGGCATAGCGGGATTTCAGATTAACTAATAATTATAAACAATATTGTCAAAAAAATAACTTTTTAAGTAAGTATTGGCTTTGAACTCCTTTTTTTTCCAAATTTATTAACTATTTTTTTATTTAAATATAAAATCAGTTAAGACAAATTAACTTTTATTTTTTAAACGAATTAACAGTTTAATCACGTGACAAAGTCACAAAAATGGAATGGTAACCCTGCGTACGTCAACGGTATATGCTGACGAGGCATGAGTAAGGGATGATGTGTGAGAATGAAAAGACAAAATAATTTACCTATTGTGATGAATACACCTGAAATTCAGCTAGAAACTATCAAATGGTTGACTTGACAGAGTATATTCCTAGACAATGGGGCTGGTAGTTGCTATTACTAACTATCCCCCCCCCACAAAAACGTGTTACACATGTATACATTATATATTATAATTAATTAAATTACATTTCCAATAATGATACAATCTTAATAGGATTTGCTTTGTATAACCCGCCGAGTTTAAATAGGCCTTTCACACTTAGGTTGTAATATTGATAGACCAGTATATGTATATAAGTAGGTTATACAAAACAAGTCCTATTGTGTGTAACAGGGTTTAAAATTGATACCTATTTTTGTCTATCTAACTTTACACCAATTCGCGTCCAATAGTAGAATAAACAAAGAGAATTGAACATAGATGCCCAAATATGATTTTAAATTATAATAATTCATAAAAATATCTTTTATCGCTAAATATAAAAATTAATTACCAAAATACGTACTTTATGCATTTGCGGTTACATGGCAACCCTGAACGCGCGGTGGCGCGGCATGTGAATAACGAACCCGGCTTATTATCAGTGCTTTTACCCTCAAAATAATTGTGTGCATAATTGTAATGTTATGACGTTTTGTGGTTTTACTAAACGTATTTAATAAACGGAACGCTATATGTTTATTTCGACTCTAACGGATAGCGATGTGATTAAATATTAATTTTAGATTTTAGGGATGCCAATAATATTTTGTGTTATATATTTCAGACAATTTATATCTAGTATTTTGTGTTAGTATTTAGATAGTGTATATTTAGGGTATTTTAGTATTGTTAAGTATAGTAGTGTAAGTTAAAATCATTCGAATACAAAAATTAATTTAAATTTAGTAGTTTAATTAAAAAATTAGTAATTAAAAATTTAATTAAAAAAAAAACAGAATAGGATAAATCTTTTTGTGTGTATTACACAAAAGGATCTACCCTATACTGTTTTGGTCTACTACTTTATTGCTAGATTCTAGCCTAAAAAAACAGACAAATATTAATAAACGAAATAAATTTGGGTACCACCCTCTCTATATCCGACTAAACAAACAGTCAGTCGGATGACAAAAATTGATATCGGCACGGTAATGTTGACTAATAATATCTCATATCTTACTATTTCGTACTCGCTATACGAAACCACGTCGAGTTTCAAATTTATTCATCGCCATCTAGCGACAGTAATTGTAACTGTGTAATAATTATCAATTACAAAATATATCACAGGCAACTTTGCATTCCCTGACCAACAGACATGATATTTTAATTTATAATTTTAAGTACTTGCTTTACCCGTGAATTCGTCTCGTGACCGAGAGAAGTTGCTTGGCCGGTTTAAAAAAGTATTATATCTTTCTCCATCCCAAATATACTCGTATACGAAATTTCACGCCGATTAGTCGAGCCATTAAGACATCAAAGAACAAACAAACAAACTCATTTTCATATTTATAATATTTGTGAGAATTACTACGTACCTACAGTGAATGCTACTAATTTTTTTTGTTTGTTATCTCTGGTTTTTCTTATTTTCCACCGACTTCAGAAAAAGGAGGTGGTTTTTTAATTCGTTTATTATTTCAAAATTCCGTTATTTACAAACCGATTTAGATTTTATTTTAGATCCCATAGAAACCTTTAAATCAAAATAAATGGTTTTAATATTGGAGTTTGTTTTTTTATGACACAAAGTCTATTCGCATATATGTGGATTAAGTGAAGGTAGTCGCAAATTAAAATTAGTATTGTCTATATCTAAACTGTAATCTTTAGGTGTTTATGTGCACGTATGTATGTATGTATATATGTATAATATTATATATTACATAATTATATCTTCATATTTAGAAATGATTTTCATCGTGCCTCCGATCAAACACTTTATAATTGCTCCTCTCCGTCCAAAGGTTCCCTGAAAGAGATCGTTCTTAGCAATAAGGCCGCCCATTGTTTTCTCATTGTGATTATTTCTTGTAATTGTTTGTATCTATAACGAGTCTCTAGTCTACTGCCCATGTCTATAAGCTACGGTTACCACTTTCCATCAGGTGGGCCGTCAGCTTGTTTGTTATTCTACATTGATTAAAAAAAAACTGTTTACCATTGTAATCTTTTAAAGAAAACAATAAAGTGTATCTATCTAAACTTTGATAGCAATTTTTTTTCTATAATCACTAAATATACCCACAATTTCCCCTAGCAATTCAACACACAGTCAGAATTAAATAGGTCTCATTTAATTCGAAACACTTGCATCGCGTGACTACGGCAGAAAGCTCTTTTTTTTTTGACATCCCAAATAAAATTGTTGAGTTATACCCGGCCTATTTCGACACGCGAAGGGTGTATCTATGTAACTTGTATTATTTATGTACCTATGACGGTATGTTTGTTTTTATATACAAAACTAGCAGCCCGTCCCGACTTCGCACGGGTGGACACTTTTACAAAATTTAAAAAGTGGTTATTGTGGCATAACGATAATAGTTGGACATATAGCATCGAGAAGTTTTTGTAGTTATTGATATTTTTTTCGATATTGTAGAACATACTTTTGTTCTATCACCAATAGTTTCCGCAGCGCACGCGACGAAAGATATTTTATAGCATTTTTTTTACACCTTGAGTTACGTTACTAAAGTTTTAGTAAGGATCCCTAATCTTTTCTAGCAATAAATATACCTTATGTTCCTCAGGTTGAATGTAGCTTTCTAATGGTGAAAGAATTTTTGAAATCGGTAAAGTAGTTTTTGAGTTTATTCATTACAAACATACATACACACAAAAATAAAAATCTTTCCTCTTTATAACATAATATTAGTGTAGATATAATGGAAAGAGCAGAATTGCATTAGCAACTAACGCCAATGTAAAATGCAAGTTTCACTGTACAAGTTATGTAACTTGCACATTGGTAGCATCAACATTCTTATTTATTTATTTGTTTGTCACTTTATTACACCAATATTACAGAACTTATTGAAAATTTTTCAATAAGTATAGTGTAGTACAAAAGGCGGTCTTATTAGCAATAAGACCGAGCAATCTCTTCCAGGCAAGCTTTCTTAATTTTGATATGGGCTTCTTCAAAAAAATTTAAGGTTTTTTCAATGGATAATAATGGAATGGTTACCCCGCCTGCGTTATCAGTATACACTGGCGGGGTACCAGTGAGGGTTGATAGATGATGATGAATCAGTTCAGTTGAGCTATCGTGACGAATTCAGCAATAAATCAATCACGATGGTGTCCAGGGGGAACCGCGTGGAGGGTAATCTAATAGGGTATATTGCTAACAGTGGGATTGTTAATCTCCATTACTAACCATTCCTTTCTCTACCAAAGATATAAGGTTAAGAATGTACAGCAACGCGCTCGTGACACCGCTAGTGTTGCAGGCGTCCATAAGCTACCGTGACCGTTTACCATCAGACGCTTGTTTTCCACCTTTGTGGTATAAAAAATCTGGTTATTATCGCAAATGAGTTCGTAATAGGTAGACAAGAATATCACGCATACACATTTCATCATTTTGTTATGCCTACGGTACTGTTCATATCTGTATGCGACTTTCCATCAGGTCAGCCGTATGCTCGTTTGCCCCCTGTATTATAAAAGCAAAATATGATAACAAACTCACTTTCACATTTAGGATTATATGCAAGTTTGTTACAGATGCTATCTTTAGGGTATTTTTTTAATGACCAACGACATGTCGGCGTAATACCGACTTTTCGACGGGGCGTCGATACGATCTGTGAACAAACTCATTGAATAAAATTGTATTGGCATGAATAATTTAATAATGCATAATATCAGAGTGTAGATAGACCATGTCATGTCATGTCATATGTTAATTTGAACTATCCGATTGTAATTCGGTTTTTTCTCTTTATTATTATTTTTTTTTTGACTTCTTCATAGAACTTTATTTTATCGATTAAAAAATACTAGATTTTACGCGTGCCTTCTTTCACGTAACCGGGATATTTTTACCGGTCGGGATAAAATGTAACCTGGGAAGGTTACATTTTGTAACCTTCCCATATACGAGTAGTACGGTATATACCATATTTCATAGTAATTGGTTATGCCGTTAAAGCGTTATAAAATACCAAACAAACAGTAAAACTCATTATTATATTTAAATTATTAGTAAGGATAAGATATTCATATTGTTGAAATTTCTTTTTTCTTGTACTTTGCTCCTTAATAAAGACAACGCCATCTAGTAGCAGTACTAAGCAAAACAGATGGAACTCCTTTCACAATAATCTTGTTTATATAATGGATTTATATAATTTATATATTATAGAAAATAATTTATCTATACTAATATAAAGAAAACGACAGAGTTTGTGTATTTTAATGCACTATTCTCTAAAACTATCAGTAGGATTAGAAAAATTCTATCTGTATTTCATAGCTCTTTTCTTAATGAAGATATATAACATCATAATAACTTAATAGGCTATATAATATCACCAAATGACTACGGGCGACACCGCGAAATATAACTAGTATATTCTATTTATAATCTCAAAATGAAAAAGCAAAATAAAACTCTAAAATCTCAAACGTAGCTGATATTTAATTAATATTTATTTATGAATATATTATAATGAATACAAAACTTAAATAAATTAAAACCAAATATTATAAAAAGTAAAGCCGCGGGACGAGCCGGTGCCGAATTAAAATATCTCTCACCCTCGCTCTAACCAGTAACCACCTGCCACTTAGAACGTATTATTAAATATATAACTGTCAAATGCGACAGCAACTTCCATACCGAGGGTTCCGTATTTACGTTAACCATTTTTCGGTTTGACGTTAAATTATGTTGTAGCAATAAGATTTAAATGCTGAGGTTACTAAAGAATTGATAATTACAATGTACGTTTGTTTTTTTATACAACCGACTTCAAAAAATGAGAACGTTTCGGCGTTTTTTTTTTATTTGTTACCTCACAAGTCCGTCATTTATATGCTTTGGAAAATTATTTTTTATCTGAAAGGATATAATTTCAAATTGGCGCCAAAAATTTATCAAAATCGATTTAGTAGTTTAATTTTTAAATCTAAACTGGTTATGACTGTAGCTAGTGTTTTTTTTTTTGTGGAATAAAATCTATTTGTTATCCATGTTAGAGAACATTATAGAATGATGACGCTTATCTTATCTCGTAATTCATCTAAGTTTCATCTGTGGCACTTATTGTGTACCTCTAGACCTATTTATAAGCCTATAATTTTATTATTCCAATACAAATTATGTACTTTTAAACCATATCAAAACAATGAAAAATATTTTCAACAAATATAAACCATAATACATGTTAAATCAAGTGTCTTTTTACAAACAGACAAACTGAACACGCGGTTCTTTTAAAACTATCTTTTAAAAATTAAACCAATTGATATGAAAAGTTTGAGAATAAAAAATAATTAGTACATTGTAGATATATATATTTTTAATAACGCTACAACTGCAGTGCCTGAGCCGTTTTCATTAAAAAAAAAAAAGTTGTGCACTAAGCTGTTTACGCGTTGACGTAACCATAGACAAACGCGTACGCCATCAAATAGGTGTTTTATCACAGCAATATATCAAACTAATGACCTCTGTCGGCGGATGACCGCAGCGTTCCTTATATTGCGACATTTCGACGCTCGTAACCGATGGTGCCGATAATAAATGCAAGTTTTATAAGCCTTTTTATCGTAGTGCCGAGACCTAAATTTATGGGTTTGCAGTCGTTTAACAGTTCCCACGGCGATGCTTTATAGTTCCCCGATTCTTTTTTAATTTCCTCGTAAAATATTTGCTTTAAATGTTAATTGATATATTTTATTAATTAACTTACAATTTAAATAACACTTGTACTGTTTTGACACAAATTTATAATTGTAAATTAACTTTTGTTTGAAAAATGTAACAGTTGAATTTCTTGCTCATTTTTTCCAACTGAAATTGCATTCCGCGTGAGCGGTAATATCATACATAAAGGAACTACTAAAAATGCTTATAATTAAGTTTATTTGAATAAAATTATTCCTATTCTTACCTTTCGAGACCCTAATATTCAATGACGTGATGATATTCTGAATACCTCATGTGAGAATATAATAAGGTATTTTACGATTGCGATATCATTGTTCCAAATGAATTTAAGATATCTACGTATGATGAAATAATAATAAAACTCGACGTAATAATACGACGTTTGATACGCTGCGGCGCGCGGTTTATTCTATATAAATGACTTTTTAATAGCCTTCTTCACGTTTGTTGCTCCGTACTGAGTACCTGTGCTTATTTTGATGTTATCCAGTATTACCTTAGCTCGGCACATAGAAATGAACGCTAATAAAAAACAAAATAACAAGTTGCAACGCGTCATTATTGCAACTAAATTATGTACATCACAAACAAACGGTATTAAAATAGTGTCACTCGTCCGTATTCCTCCGGAAACGGCCAGTGCATTTGTACGGGAACAGCGAAGTTATTTGGCGAACGAGTCGCCAGTCACTACCACATACCACAGTGTTCTGTCATATACGTATTGTTCTCACAGTGCCACCACATCGCCTACGGAACTGAGTTCCGTTTTGTGCATCATAAAGAACCCTTTATTGCTTAACTTGCATGTGTGCAAACGCAGTATGCAGCATAAAACAGGAAAACTAATTCCAACACAAAGACTCTCGTAAATAATAATAATGACGACAAAATTACATGTTGTTTTAATAAAATGATCTATCCTAATGTAAAACAATGCGTCGCTAGTCCGTTCCACGAATGTTTCGGCCATTTCGTGCAATTCTGTTTGAATTATTCACACAAAATAGCGGCGGCGCGGTCACTTGTGTATTGTACCGCTTAACGCTCAGGT
Organism: Galleria mellonella; assembly: GCF_026898425.1. NCBI lineage: Eukaryota > Metazoa > Arthropoda > Insecta > Lepidoptera > Pyralidae > Galleria > Galleria mellonella. Next base: position 3,699,233 of record NW_026442176.1, on the reverse strand, counting down.
ATACGGTGTGTGGATGTAATGGCGTTATAAAACCGCTAATTGCCGTCGTAAAGTGTAGAATTTTTCACAATTGTAGCTCGTTGAGCAATTGAGTACACCAAAAATAACTTGAATGTGAATTCAATTTTAGATTTTATATTTGAGGACATTTTATTCACTTGTTGGACTTGATTTGCTGTACCTAGAGGTTGATATATAATTACTAACTTTAGCCTGGGATTCAATTTGCATGATCTTTTATTGTAACGTAATGAATTCTGTAATGTCTCGTTTTCCGTTTCATTTACTTCTTTTCATTACTTCAAGCCATAAACTAGTTGTAATGAAAAGAATAAATGACAGATATAACCTTTTTACAAGTTCCAGACATTTTTCTTTACGCACCAAGCGTAATACGGTTGAATAGTGCTTTAAGTTATAGATACCTATTATTACAATGTATAAGCACCAAACATTCTAAATAGACATCCTTGTAGCATATCGAAAACAAATATAATAAATTAGTCACACGTATCGAGTAATGGATCGCTCGGAACATCGAGATGTTGACTTTTCAATTAAGTCGACTGCCGATCTTGTGCCGACAACGGTTCGATTAATCAATCGTGGACGATACGAGGCGGGCTCTCGACTCGGCCGAGCCGTGCACTCGATTCGATATCTCTCGTGTCTGCGTACGTTCTAATTACTTTCAACATCAATCTCCTTTCCGTTAGTCTCATCTTTGTTTCTGTTAAAACACGATAAATACACGGCGTAATCGACTTTGATTCGATGAGGGCACAGTCGATGACTCGCTCTACGAATCAAGTGATGGGTTGGCGAGGATTAACAGGAAATATTTACGTATGAGCTTTGACGGTGAGAATTCTTCCGCAATGTATGTATTTATAGCTTTATTAAATTGAATCATTCATTTACAGCTTGTAGTTATATTAAAATTATTTTTTCAATACAGTTCTGTTTCATTTGTAATTCTTGTAAACTTCAGCGAATAATAATTAATTTTATTAGTGCCTCTACCTATATTGCCATTATCTTGCAGGGTATCACAAAATAATTATAAGATTTTAATAAAGTCCATATGAATATATTATATTTTGTGATGATGCAATAAAGATACTGAATATAACGTCATTTATATTCAGTTTTTTTATTGCATTATTATTCATATTAAAATAAATTTTCATTCTTTCATTTATACATGACGTGTAAATTAAACTATGTGTTTTCTAATATAAATAAATTTGTAGATACTCCAGGAGTATTTATTTAAACTTTTACACTTTAAATTTATAATGACAATTTATCATTATTAATTTTTTTTCGTGACACCTCATTATCATAATTATATGGGCTTCACCAACATACATACATTTTACAAAACATGTTGTAATTCCAACATATATTTTGAAGCAAACAATTGTTTTGATGTCTACGCAAGAAAATTCGTGTTATTTATTTATTACAATTACCAACTAAGGAAGTTTGACAGTTTCGTAATTCGCTCGTTTAGGAATCGTAATATAAAATTTAATTACTGGACGCTATGTGTCTAAATATTAGTCACAATATATATCAAAAAAATATTTTAGATTCTCATATACGTAGAGCGGCAGTACAAGATAGAAAAAGCAAGTCAAGTGCGAGTCAGACTCGCATAACGAAGGTTCCATACAAAATCATCAAATTTAAATTTCTTTTTTGGGAAATAACTATAAATTTACGGTTTTCGGATTTTGCCTTTACTCGTGCTACATGACATTGCTTCTTGATATTTTTCAAGATTCTAGGTCAATGGGAAGTAACCTATAGGTTTTGATTCCCTTTGCGAATGTTAAAATAAGCTATATAAATGGTATATAAACGGCCGTATCTTTTGATTGCGTCGACTTAGAAGCTTGATTTTTTTCACTGCTTTAAGAGATTTTAGACCTGAGTACATGATATTAATTCCAACTTGATACGTCTACGCGTTCCTAAGGAAAAGGGTCTTGACAGAAGGACGGAGGACGGACAACGAAGCACAAACGAATCCTATAAAGGTTCCGTTTTTTTCGTTTAGAGGTACGGAACCCTAAAACCGATAATATAAGTATGTCAATACTCAAAGAATTTCAGAATTGCATTAATTACGATATCCCATCAAGCTTACTGCTCGTAATCATGTCTAATCTACTTTAGAAGAGTTTCTCAGAAACCACCTTATCAACGCTCCTTCTATACAGTCTGTACCCTGTTCTCATGCAGTTTCCTTGGCAGAGCAATAATTGTGGTCACAGCAGGATTGCCGGTAGCATCCTGAGACAGTTTGTGGCTTGTGGCTTTAGCCCCGATTAGATTAAGACCAGCAAGATATCGACCGTTATTATAACAGACTATTGTTTGGAGTTGCAAGCTTATGTTTGAAAGTTTAATAATTCATTACTCGAACTGAGGAAACTACCATAATTTGCGGATTGTTTTCTTTTTCTCCATTAAAAACTTAGTCTGTTAACTTAAAATTTCCGATAAAATCTACAACAATCTGCTAATTATTAAATTAATCCAAGACACGACGGTTTATTCGCCACCTGTCAGGTTAGTTTTTATTGGATGATAATGAAATGGTAACCCCGCCTGCGCTAACGGTATACGCTGACAGAGCACGAGTAAGGGATGATAGGTGAGAATGTAAAAGCAGGTCAGTTAGCCCATCGTGATGAATACATCTGGAATTCAGCACGACGGTTTCCAGTGGGAACCAAGTGGAGGTCGACCTGTTGAGAGTATATTGCTAGCAATGGGACTGATAGTCCGCATTACTAACAATCCTTCCCCCCCCCCTGTCAGGTTACTTTAAAAAAATGGAAATGTGACAACAACAATTTTTTTTAATGGAATACATTTTCCGTATATTCATAATTAGAACTTTCGAACAACCAGCATCGACTAAAAGGAGTAACATATCAACTGGAGTACCCGAAATACTCTACGCTCAATCCCTTTGATCTCCGTTTATATGTTAAACACCGCATATCCCTTATGAGAATTATAATTAAAACGTTAACGCAATCTTTACGACAGCAAAACCGCTACGCGTACAAAATTAATCAGCTGAGCTGTTAAAACGACGCTAAGTTATAACGTTATAACGCGTTATACATAACATTCAAAGCTGTGGGAAATTTGGAAAACCGTTCTTAATATCGTGTTAAGATTTTTAATATGTATAACCTACTTAAGTATTACTTACGTGCATTCGAAAATGTAACTTTTGCTCTCTAAAATAGGGTGCATAGATATTTGTAGGTATGTATATCCTATAACCTTTGGTCTATTCCAGACTCTCCATTCCAACAAAAACACCTTCTAAACTTTTTGAATCCCATTTTTGCCTTCTCACATCTGGCACATATTATTTTGTTGTTTACATGCAAAGTGCATCCATAAAGCTACAGTGTAATCGGATAGAGGCAATAAATCCCATTGCCCGGGTTCCGTACACGTGTTTTGGTTGTACAAACTTTGTTCACACGATTATACTTATTATTTAAACGTGTTTACTTAAATAAATCTTAGGTGACATTTTGTTGAGACCTTTGAATTAGTTATAAGTATCTAAAATATTTATTACTTTATTGTCAATAAATATGATTAATATCTTATATATTAAAATGAAAATAAATTAAAATCTTAATTTATTTGCTAACATTAAGATATTATTATCTGATAATTTAAAATGATAACTAATTCTACATACCATCAATATCTCATTGTCTATGCCATTTATATTTTAATAACAAATGATATAACAAAAAAGTTTGTATTCCATATTCAATTCGACAGACTGACACAGCTGTTACACAAAAAAAGGCGCGAAAAAAAGAAACAATTTTATTTTTTTTTTTTTTTAGTACGTTTGTTCCGTTTGGAACAGGCTAAGGTCGGAGACCATGCTGCCTAGTCTTCAAAAAGATAATTTGTCTGGAATTTTATTTTTCTAATGTCGCTTCAATTATTGTCATAATCTTCAATATTTCATTTGTCAAATCCGGTAAGTACATTTTCATAAATATCTTTTCTTGAGTTTTCTTAAACCAGTGGATTTATCAAATTAAAAATAAATAATTATAAAAAATCATTGTCTTGCAATTCAATAAAAGTATTCTTATAGCTCCTTGAATGTTGTAGTAATATAAGTGAAAATAGCTTTGAAACAAGAAGGAAATCTTAAGAGAAGCGGGATTGAGTGCTTTTTTTGGATATTTTCGATAATATGTTTTTTGAAGATAATCCTAAGTTCGTCAAACATAATGTGTCTTTGAATGACAAATTCAGAGCAATCAAAAAAAAAGGTGATGTAGAGATTGGGCTGTATTTGAGTTACACCTGATGTGCATGATGGGGAAGCGATCATGCCCATTCGGTGCAGGTGTTCGTTGAAAGGTCCGTGGCCGATTCGTAATCTACAAATATTGGTGTAAAATTTTCTGTTTGTGTCCTTTCCTTTGCAGAACCACGGAACTTTTCCAATACGCCAATTAATTTTGCGGTACCATTTGCCTTTAGTCTGTAATATTTGAGTCCAATGCTCCTCCCATTTAGTTGTAACGATTTTATGTATTCCAATACTACACTCTGAGTAAAAAAGGGGTAAATCTTGAACACGAGCAGCACTTGAATTAATAATTTTAGCCAAAGTGTCTACTTGTTCATTCCCAAACACTCCAATATGTGAAGGGGTCCAGATGAAGATAATATCTTTTCCATATATAGTACAGAGATGATAATATTTATTACGAATTTCTTGAATTAAGTAGTTTGATGATGAAATGAATGTGTTATTTTTTAATGCCATAAGAACACTCATACTATCTGTAATTATAATCCATTTCGAATATAGTACCTGTTTTTCTATGTATTCTAATGCTAAAAATATAGCTTTTGCTTCTGCTGTGTAAATACTAGCCAAAGTTGAAATTTTATAACCGTGACCAAATCTATTTGACAAATCGTAAAAAGCCACTGAAGTGCTAAGTGCATTTTTGGAACCATCTGTATATATCTGCCTGTAGTCAATAAATTCTGATAAAGTCTCATACATATCGTGCTTTTCTTTTATGTCTTTACGTATAACAATTTTGATCTTACAGAACTTACTCTCATAAAGGCCATTATAACAAGGAAGTATCTTACTACTATAGATGTTATATTCATCTCGTAAATTCAAATCATTGACAATAGTTTTATTCAAAAACATAGAAATGGGGCAATTTAATAATTTGAGTATGAGTGGGTTATTGGAAACTGAAAAAACTTTGAAGAGAAATTTGAGTTTTATATTCGAAACGAAGAAGGATAGGAGGCTAATTACATTCTACTTGCATTGAGATAATTGGAGAAGTATACATAGCACCTAAAATAAGTCTTAAATTCATATTTTGAATTTTTTTTTTGAGTTTTTCTACTAATTTATGTTCTGAGGCATAACAAAAGAAAGCGTAATCAAAATTACTTCTAACAAGAGATTTGTAAAGTAAAAGGATAATTTTAGGATCAGCTCCCCAGTTACGACCAATTACAGATCTTATTATATTAGTGGCTCTTAAAGCACGATCTACTAAGCAATCAACGTATAGATCCCATTTTAAATTTTGATGAAAAATTACCCCAGAAATTTAACGCTACAGTCTGTTGGAAGAGTTTGATTATTATATATAATATTCATTAATGGAACATATTTATGAACTTGATGAAAAACAACTACTTTACTTTTGGTTAAACTAATATCGAGGGAAAGAAGAGAAAAATATTTCTCAAGTCTTTTTAATGACTCATTTAACACTAATTGCATATCAATAATATTCTTTCCTTTTATATAAATTAATAAATCATCGGCAAATTGCAAGTTGTTCACACTGTTTCCTAAAATTGAATTAAGTTTATAGATATATAAAATATATAGTAGCGGGCTTAGAATACCACCTTGACATACTCCTTTAGAGCTTAACCTAGGTCCTATTAATTTACTATTTACTTTAACATAACTTCTCTATTACTAAGAAAATTATAAATCCATTCGATAAGTTTCATTGGAAGAAATGAGGATAGAATCGAAGATAGAACTGTTAAATTTACATTGTTAAAAGCTCCTACGACATCTAAAAAATACAGATAGAACATATTCATCGTTATTCAAAGCAGTACTAAGGTCGACATAGAAGTTCGCTAAACTTTCGCGCGCTGAATATCCACGGCGAAAACCAAATTGATTCGATGGTAATATACTATTACTTTCAATAAAGAACTCTAAACGCTGTTTAATTAATTGTTCGAATAATTTGCCTGCACAGGACGTCAATGTTATAGGTCTATAGGAGTCGAAATTTGTAGGATCTTTACCGGGTTTAATTACTGGAATCAAACAATCCATTTTCCATTCTGGTGGGATAATACAGTCCTTCCATAAATCGTTAAAAATTTGTAAGAGTTTAGTAAGGTTTATTTTATTCAGCAATCGAAACATATTGTATGTTAAGCGATCAAGGCCACTAGCTGTATCTTTTCTAGATTTTACTGCACTGGATATTTCATCAATTGAGAATGGGTCAGTGAGAAATTTTGGTCATGAATTAACAGAATTAAACTGTTTGTCATCAAAAGATGAGTGTACAAAATCAGGAGTATATTTGCGTAAAAAATCATTGACCCATGATATATCTTTAAAATGATTTTGACGATGTTTTGAATTTAGTTTTCTCATATTTTGCCAAACAGTGGAAATTGGTGTTAATCTATTAAATTTGGAACAAAATTCCTGCAACCCCTGTTGTCTTATATATTAATTAAAATAACTTTTTAACAGCTTGAACTCTTTTAAAATTTATGTAATTATCGAGAGTTGGATTTTGTTTAAACCTCAAGGTAAGCCGCTTTACTATCATTGACAGCTGTCGCACACCTGTTATTCCACCAAGGTACTGCAATATGTTTGTGCCTCTTTGAAGTATTTGCAGAAACAATTTTAATCTGGAGAAAACAAAAAGCTTAATAACGTTATTTCTTACAATATAGGTCAAGGAATTCGCGCCATTCTGCCAAAGGGTGCGAAAATGCGCGTTCGAAATTCTGGACAAAAACACAACAAACAATAACTCGGACAGCATTATGTCAAAGAGCATCCATTGAGCTCCGTGAATGCCAATGCCCTACAATGGGAGCATGCACGCATTTCAATGGTTTATGCGTGTTATGTGACTGACTTATCGTTATAAATCTATTAAATAACAACGCGTGCAGCGCATTGTGCTGTTCTGTGTTGGTGCTAGTGCATTTTATGGTATACTTATAAAGCGTATAGTGAATATGAAGTTATTTGCATTTATTCGTAATTACGTTTCTCATTAAAAAAATTTTAAAATTGTAAATTTAAATTAAAAAGAATGTAAAGAAAAAACATTTGATTTTTTTTGTCTGTATTGAAAGAATGATTTGTGTTTACTCAAATATCTTATTCTAACATTATTAAGTATTATTAAGTAACATGGGCTATTTAAAAAAAAAAACTTTGTTTTGATTTAACAAGAATCTCGAACTGAATTCGAAAAATCTTATTCAATTCTCTTTATTTACGCATATTTGCCTGTTTACACAGCACAACAGGCGGCAACCAAAATCATTAAAACGAAATTGAATATTTTCCAAATGAAATGTGGGTTGCAAATGACTAAACATTTTGATTATGTTAATAATTTATGAACATGTTAAGTGTATTAATTTATGTTTCCTTAATTCTTCAATGCACCGCCTACCTGTGTCTCCGTTTACCCAATAGTTGACTAATAGAGAATCCGATGTTAAATCCGCCAAATATACACACAATTTATTATACTGTGCATAAAAGTTTTATAAATGAGTACAGTGTTACTACCCTTGAAGGAGTTTGCAAAGTTTTAGTATCTAAAAAGTATACCAATGACTTAATTTTCAAACTTTGTATACAAATGTAAAATACCTGTTTTACATTAACTAATATATATACTATAGTAGTATAAATAGAGAGTAATAAAACATTATTGTTATTATAACGACTTTAGTTTCCTCTAACAATACAATAAATACACAATACACTAAAACAAACAAAATACATCGTTAACAACATGTATTTAAGAATATTTTTCTGTGTATTCGTATCTATTAAACGTATAACTAAATAAACCAACTCCTCTCAGCCATCATTACAAATTACTAACACAGCGCGTCATTAAAATTTCATTATGTTTACGAGAATATTGAATAATACGACGCGAATAAAATGATATAACACCCTTCGGAAATCTGCTAATGTATTTTTAATAGCTTTCAACACAGAAAATAACGTTTAACTGCTTATTAGTGAGTGGGAATCCGTGACGTAAACAGGTCATATATCATTCACACCATTCATCCCTAATTCCGGGATTCATTCCAAATAAAAGATACAAATAAATAGATTAGAAATCTAAATTAAAAATATTTTATTTTCCAATGTAGTGTTTATACTGATAAATATTATAGCTTTATCTGAGGACATTTTTTTATACTGTAAATATAAATAATATTTATAGTGTTTCCATATAAAATACAAATGCTTTACCAAAAATAAGTTAACTTTTTATCTTGTGCGTAAATCGGGATAGCAGAATGTATTAGTATTTAAGTATCTGTAAAAACATATATTTTAAGGTTAAGTTGAAAAATAAAAACTATACAAGATACTTATAAATTATAGTACATAATGGTTTATAATGATACTTATCTTCACTGATTACTTTTATAAATATGTAAGAATAGACTTTAAATTTGTTTATGTCTTCATCAAATTATTGAAAATGGCCCCCATTTTTATTTTATCAGAAAAAATTGTTCCCAATTCAAATTAAAAAATGTCGACCTAATATAGAAACATTAGTTCTTAAATCGCTCTGTAGAGGCAGCACCAAAGTACACTCGCTAATCACTTTTAAGTAATAGAAAATATTAAAAAAAATAGGTTTGACGTTAAGTATCCCTAATATTGCAATTACAAGCGTGGTCCAATGATTGCAATTACAAGGTGGTGCAGCTGGGCCCCTATCGCGCCACGATAAATGTATATTCTGAGTATGCAAAGAATTAGACAAATTACTGAAATAAACCAAGCTTAATTACATCATGTACTTCCATTTTGTAGTTTATTTAAAAATAATAAAATCTATTATTACTAGTTGTAATGTTTGTGCGCACACCCTTTGCGCGCCTTCTGATAGGTTAAAAAAACAACTACGTATTTAACAGTAGGAACTGGGTCACTATAAAGTATCCCTACAAGCAGGCGCGGTCCAAAGAGAAATAAGGCCACGCAGTCAGGCCCTTATCGTGATACGACAAATATGCGTACTTCGGAGGATGCTATGAATTCTCAGGTGCATTATTATTAATTACACAAACGAATAACATAAATCAACCGATCATATCATAAAGTTTTGATTTGTTACATTTAAATCTATTACTAGATAAAGCTGTTTGTGCACACACCATTTGCCTTATCCAATAGGTTAAAAAACATAGTTGGAACTAGGTCACTATTAGGTATCCCTGCAAAGCGGGCGCGGCCAAGGAACAAGGGCACACAGCCGGGCCCTTATCGCGCCACGACAAATGTGCGTGCTTCGGAGGGTGCTATGAATTACACAAACTACTGACATAAATCAAGCGATCACATCATAAACTTGTGGTCTAGTGCTTGCCAGTTTCTGGCTGAATTATTGTTGTCTCAGTTTCGGTACTATACCTACGCTTTTTGCACATAACTAGCGATTATTTATGACCATAGTTTATTACCTTGTATATTCGTATTTAATTAATATCTTAACATTTATTATCTGTGACGTTAGATTAATATCATGAGGAGATTCATAGAAGCGCACTGTTCTTCTAAGAAACTGATTTATATCTGTAGTTATGATTTTCGGATTCAGTAAATTTTTCAATTTGCCTCGACATTTTATAATTTTTTTTTAATTCGTAAGTTCTAGGAAGCATGTGTAGTTGTATCCAATATTCATATATTTCATACTATTATATGATTTTTATTATGTAATGTGTGAACCGAATATCATAATTATAACCGACTTCAAAATAGGAGAATATTCTCAAATTGATTGTATATTTTTGTTTGTTACTTCAAAACTCGGTCACTTATAAACTGAATTGGAAAATTCTTCCATAAATAATCAATATCAGACAGAATATATTTGAGGTTCTATAGAAATTTTATAAAAATCTATGTTTTTTTTTTGTAGGACTACATCTACTTGTGTAATGAGCTTGTTTGTAAGAAATTTATTATAGGTTACCATAAAAAGCACAAATAAAATTATAGCTATTACTAGCATTTACCTACGACTTCGTCTGTGTGACAGGAAAAATTTACTGAGCGAAATGAAAGATTATCTATGTCTGTCTCCATTCCATATAATATCTGTATATCAAATTTCACAGTGATTAGTTAAGCCGTAAAGGCGCCGTGTAACAAACAAACTCATTTTCACATTTATAATATTATTAAGAGTTAAAGATTGTTCAAGTCAATAAAGAGTTTTAACTAACGACTAAAAATTCATGTTACATATTTTAAACTCACGAATTATATTAAATGTTTTTGACATGAAACAAAATACGACTAATGCACTAATACATACATGCATTATGTACACCTCTATCGGTCTAGAAATCTAGACAGTTTCACCGAACTTCGAGCCGTGTTCAGGGCACTCCAAACCAAAGAGACTGAGCATGACATTTTCATGCTTGTTCTTGCATAATTTTAGCATAGTAACTTTGTCTCTAAAAGCCAAACTAACAAGTTGTCTTTAGTATTTATACGAAAGTAAGTTAACATATATGCATATAGAGGGATAAGTTTGCAGTATTCTTTTTAAAACATCAACAAAGCCTAGCTGCGGTTATCATTTGCTTACGAAGCATAGCAACTGCTGGTAAAACCGCCCAATGACAAAAACAGTCTATAGGGAAGGCTTATATTCCGTAATAGCAGCATTTGATTAGAATTATTTTATTTAATTCCGCTACCATCAATATGTGAATGACTGTCAACACTGGAAGATTCACCACCATCATTACTACCAGAAGTCCTACAACCTTCCATGTTGTCCTCAACCTCCGACTGCCATTTTGTCCATACACTTTTAGCGACACGTGTTTCACCTTTGAACGAGACATCTTTAGGCAAATGATTAGATGGCTGCTCGGTGCCTATTGTTAACCATTCAGCACCTAATTTATGAGTAACTAATATTCAACCGTATTGCTATATTTATACCCTTTTACCATATACATATATTTTTTACTATAGATAAGAGATTTCAAAAACAAACAAATAAAACTCTCTTTTGCTTTATTATAATATGAATAAGTGTACAAATATGAACAAAACTGTTCAGCTTTACTAATTTATTAATACCGTTTACTATATAGTCGGAACTAACAGAGACATAAGTACCACTATGTCATTACCAATCTCTCATTAGCAATGTAGCTCTCGCATGCCCCTACTACTCGTAATGTCTTGATTCTCACCACACGTGGAAATTAATCGTAAAATAATTGTGAATACTTACTAACATTTTCTATGGGTCTACTAGGAACGGCTTATCCAGAACCAGGGGACTATAGATATCTTAAACCGCGGGATATCGTTAGGGTAACACATAGGATCTATGAAATGATGGTATAAGGCAGCGGGAAGCACAAAAGATCCGTATGGGTCAACGTGCATCGGCTTAGCTGACCCCATATGCGAAAAATAAGATAAGATAAGATACTAATATTTTAAATACAAAAGTGAGTTTGTTTGTTACCTAGTAACGGATTATTGCAATTTGGTCTACATATTTAGATCTAGATATTTGTAGTTATTTCACAAAAAAATTAATTTGTTGTTGCGCAACCCTCGTTGCGCGAGTCCGACTCGCATTTGACCGCCTTTGTCTTTTACCACGAAGTTGGCAAACAAGCATACAGCCCGTCTGATTGTAAACGGTCACTGTACATAGTCTATGAACACTTGCAACACTAGGGATGTAAACAAACCACCTAATTATAAACCTCCTTTTGAGGTCAATTGAAAATTAAACAAAACACACCATGACAGATACGAAACGTCACTTTTCCCGCGCAAAATGTAGCACAGATAAGACAAAAACACATTAAACAGCATAGTTTAAGTAGGTGAAAATGGAATGATCCGCCTGCGCTATCCATATACGCTGATGCGATATCAGTGAGAAATGACAGGTGAGGCTGAAAATAGGTCAGTTAGCCCATAATGACGAATTCCACAAAAAATTACCACGATGGTTTCTAGGAGGATCCGCGTGGAAGTTGACCTGATAGGGTATGTTGATAGAGTTTTTAGACCGCATTACTAGCAATCCCTTTCCCCCAGTATACGTGTATTATTTTTTTAGCGATAAGGTCGCCTTTTGTATATGCACATTCTATATAAATACTTCTTGTATACATCTCTATTGTGCGCTATAAAGAGTTTATTATTATTTTCTATGATAAAAAAGTGCACATAGAAAGCACTTTGCCGATTGTCCTTTGCCTGTAAAGGTCCAATATATTTTTTTTATTTTAAAGACATCTTCATCGTCACAAAGCCGGCTCTGTACCATAAAGTGAATGTATTCGTATATCCACAAATCCGGCGACGCACTCGTGCCCGAGCAGCGCAGGGATTGCCCACAGGGCCGCACTAAATCTTTCTCGCTATCCTATTAAGATAACATCAGCAATTCGCAAACATCGCCCATAACCGCGTCCACAATTCCCATAACTAACCCCCGTCACAAAATTTGAATCGAGGATTTTTCGATTAATTAAAACTCCGGCCGTATTATAAACGCTCGGTGGCCGATGGAACAGTGGTCTAACTGATAGCGACATGAAGATGCACCTTTATCATAATTGTATCTATGCAAAACGAAAAAAAATATTAAATAAGTGTTAGTTTATTATTAAACGATAACCTTGGTGCGACACCAATTTAAAAATAATTGTTTACGAATTTGCTTCTTGAACTCATTTATGGCGTTCTATCATCATCCTTCAGGTCTTTCCTACTTTCTGAATTCGAGTACAGTATGTTCATTCGATCACCAACAATAATCTGATTGTTCATATTTCTCTTTGCAGCGTTCTATTTTTTTTTTATGGGTGAAAATGGAATGGTTACCTCACTCGCGCTGTCGGTATAGACCGGCGGGGCGACAAGAGAAGATGATAGGTGAGAATGAATGCAGGTCAGTTGGCCCACCATGATGAATTCGACAAACATTAACCATGATGGTTTCCAGGGGGAACCGCGTAGAGATTGACCTAAGAGAGTATATTGCTAGCAAAAGAGCTATTAGACCTCATTACTAACAATCCCTTTCATATCCCTAGTTTTGAATAGCAGGAAAGAACGGAAAAGACATACCAAGAAGTTCCACAGTCGAACCAATTTTTAAAATAATTGTCTGCCCAGGATCTAATTATCCATTAGGCAGTGAAGGCAAAGGGCCCGCCATCAGTTAGGGGCCCAGCGCCTTGATTATAATTTTTTTTTTCGAGATAATTCCTAATATGGTAATTACATGTAAAAATTTGTAACAAATGCTCAATGAAAAGATTATTACATGACGATGTAACGTAGTATTTCAGTATATTTCGTAAGACATTTCAAATTATTATATGTAAAATAATACATATTTCGAGTTTTTTTTTGTAAGCAAGACATGCATTGCCTGGGGGCCCCGACAAAGTTAATTTAGCCCTTATTATATCATTACATCAGCCATTATCTGTCTACTGCCGAACATAGACCTCCCCGTCCTCCTCCATAGATCGGAGAATTTTGCCAGTAGTTGCCACGCTTAGCAAGAGGGTCAGCAACCGCAGTTAGGCTTTGGTGATGTTTTGAGAGGAACGCTGCTGTCGATCCAGTCCATCGACCTTTAAGTTCCCTTAGTCACCACTCACGTCTCTCACGGGAAAGGATGAGGTGACCACACGGCGAATTTTGGTCCTGCGCCTGCCCTCATATTATCCTAGCCGATTATTAAATCTCTACTTGCTTACAAAAGTGATAAAGCTTATTTAAACAGATATTATCAGTCATAGGCGGAATTGACATTATTTGTATGATTACTTACTTCTATTTTAATGAAGCAATTATCTGCTGCAGATATCATTTGAAGATGAAGATGTTATTGAAATGTTCCTGATCACTCTGAATATTACGAAGAAACTGACTTATATATTTGGTAATATTTCTTGATCTAATCTATTCTTTCGTACATCGATATCATCGCTACCAAATAGAGATAACTTTCGTCCGATATCGGCTATTCCATGGAATAGAAAAGTATTTCTGAGCGTAAAACTTCTCTATTCACTTCCTAATAAGAAACATTGTCGGAATACTAAGTATTAAACTGTAGCTAGTTGAAGGCAGACAAAGGTTAAGTTGAGGAGTTAATTATAATGCCTGTTAAGTTTTTAGGCTTCGGAACCCGAGGAAATGAAGAGAGCCATTTAAATAAGATGTTTCTATACATCACTCTAGTTAAACAGCTAAATTTTTGAATTTGGTATTAAATATTTGAAAATGTACATTATGTTTTGAAGTCTAAGTATTAGTGACACAAAATCTTTATGTAGTTGACTTATAAAGTATAACTAAATAAATGAATATTTATTTACAAGGAACATACTCAGTATATAGACGTTAGAAATAGGTATCATCATATCAGACTTTAACTGTCCACTGCTGAACATAAGCCTCCCCCTTAGGGGGTTTGGCCAGTAGTTGCCACGCTTGGCAGGCGGATTGGTAACCGCAGTTAGGCTTTTGAGATGTTTTAAGAGGGACGCTGCTGCCCATCTCTCGCCCTTCCTTAGTCGCCTCTTACGACACCCACAAGAAAGTAAGGGGTGGCCCATTCTATGCCGGGATAAGTCCACATATAACGACATAATTAGTAATTAAGTTAATAATTTTATTTTTTTGAATTTGATAAAGGTTCTTTCTTAATTATACAGTACTATCATACCTACTTGTACAACAATTAGTCCATTACCTTAAGGTTGTCTTGAAAAGATTGCTCTCAGCTATAAGACCGCCTTACTGTACTTATACAATTATATCGCCGTGTTTGTAAATTGTCTTGCTTACTTCCTATATTGTATAATGCAAATAAAGAAAAATAAATAAAAAAAAAAAACTCATTCATTCATTCATAATTAGATATGCAAAATTAAAAAAACATAAAAAGTAGAATCGAATATGAGATGTATTATGACTGTTATTTTATCTAGTTTGTCTGTCTATTTGTCTCATTTTACCATCATAATAATGCCATTCGTGTCTTCTTATAAAAATTTAACACAATTTATTGTCAATAACGTACATAATATGATAAAAAATTGCATGCATTTGTGTTTAGACACCCTGATAATTTTAAATTGTAATAAATTTGTACCTTCTCTATTCCAATGAGAAACAGTTAATTCAAAAGCAAGAATGTATCTAAAACAAAGGGGTCGCTCTGACATACTATTAAACGTACCGACCGAACAAAATCCCGGAGCTATCGGCCACGGTACAATTACCTCATAATTACTTTGGAAATTAATTTATTGTGTAAAATAAACGGGCTGTTCGCACAAAGCTAATTTACAGTAACGTGCCGGGGTGGCCGGGTGTTCCCGAGATATTCACGAGGCAATAAACGCTATCGGAAATATTGTGCACTTGAGTTAACTTCGCGAAGTTTGTGGTGACACGGGATGCCTATAGGATACCGCCCTTAGATGACACTTGAGTGTGATTAACTACCAATTCCTTGGACATGAACAGTTCCGGGGCTTAGCAATGATATACAGCGCGTGTACTGATTAAGTTTGACGAGGGTTTAGCGTATTTAAACTTGGTATAGTACAGTTAAAGTTTTAGAACTTGAATATTCTACAAAGCTCTTTGCGATTTCTGATATCACAGTAGTATTGCTGTGTGGATATATTAGTCTGGTTTGTAGTTGTAAAGATAAGTTTCTAGAAATCGTTTTGTTTTACAGAGAAATCAGTTTGAATGTACTTTAATAACATATATATAAGGTCTACTTAAAAAGAACATTTGCCCTAACCTAAATATTCTCAAAATACCAAGAACGTAGAATAAACATACATTATCGACCTTCACCTTTTTCCTTGAGTGCTAACGCTACTAAATTATCGCAAATAAGAAAGGTTTCTTATTATAGAAAACATATTGTAGGATTACATAACATAACAAAGCATATGTTACCTTAGCAATGTAAACAGCAATGTGTAAATTTCTTTATTAGTCATGGCAAAGTGTCGTGTTTTCCCTAAATAACCTATCATCGTGTGTAGGCTGACGTTGGTCGGAAGATTACACATTATGTGCATAGCTATTAACATAGCTCCAATTAAATTTAGCGCTATACGAACGTGTATAATTTGCTCCACGTGCAAATTGCACCTGAGTCATCCAACTCGCTAGATATGCCGGTATTACGACGTCACATAATTTCCGCAACCTAGCTTCAGCACTAACAATGTTAGCGGAATCCGCCAACGGCTTACAGCTAATCCAATCCAAGTTCCGCCAATACAGCTCCAAATACAAATTTTCATTGCTCTAGCAATGCACTCGCTCCGCCACCGCCCTTATCTCGTTCAGCACGCTTCGGAATCCGCGTGATCCGCGGAACTCGTCAAACTCCTCGCCCGTTATTTATTCCTAATATTCCGCCGAGTGCGCTCCGAGATTATTGGCCTGTTATCGAAAGTGGATAAATTACTTTATTACTAGAGAGAGAACCCTTTCGCTGTAAAAGTGAGTAGCGGCGACATTATTTCCACGACGAAATGGAATTTACGGGCCCGTTCATAAGGTATTTCTTTTTAAAACGATATTTTTTGCTGGAATTGGTTATGCAAAATGGGGGAAGTGGCCGACTGGATTTCGCCGAGCGGCTTTTAATGGTTTGTGTTTCGGTGTTCCGAGTTGAGCTTTTTACATTACCGAGAAGCTTGCCTTTGTGTTGTCCTGTTCTAGATGTTTATTTATGAATAGCATTTCTTTTATAGTATCCGACGAATATCTGCGTATTTATTATTATTCATGACTACGTAAGATTGTGAGATAGTAACTCGGTACATACCATTTCGATCGGCAGCTTAAGTTCCTGAACTACGTCTAAACTATCAGATAATAAAAAAACTTAGATTATTCTTTATGTGCTCGCATGTTATGATGAAAGCAGTAAACGGTATAGCTCCAACTACTAGACCTATAATTACAATTGCTAAAATACTATATATTCCACTATACTAATTTACTCTTGTAACGTTTTTTAAATTTAAATATAAAACAATACCGACATAAGCAGACAAATTTTGTGCTCATTAAAAAATTAAATAACATGTTTACATTTAAAGGTACGCAATTAAACGCATTCACATCGTGTGACCCCGTTAACAATCACAAAAACAAAATCATGCTAATTCCCAAAATGGACTGCACCTCTATTAATTATAAGCGAGTGGGAGCCCTTTTAACCCGGTTTCGAGTACAAAATGCAGAAGTGGGAGCGGTCATTTATCTTTATAAGCGTTTGGGGTAACATTAGTAGGGGTAACTTCTAGGCCTTCATTAGGGGTGCGGTAGTTGAGCGCTCTGCGTTGTGCGAGAACACACTCGTAGGTGTTTCTAAAATTTAAAGAGAAACTTGGCAGATATATTTTATAATTCACGCTATGTGTTATGAAACAGTGGCACTGGAACGTAGTATTTTAAATAGCATCATATAATAAAGATGTATTTTAATTTTATCATTTTCTACATGTTAGAACATTAATTGTTGTTTTATATTATAACTGTCCTTAACTTTATTTCAGAAATGTTAATTTCTTACTGATTAGCCTTCTCTTTTTTGTGCATATTCTATTTACATTTTAATTATTCTTATAATATTTAGTTTGATTGGGTCTTAATTATCACTCAATTTTTGTTGTAGACTCAAGTATTTCATAATTTCATCAACATCATGTCAACATATGTATGAATGTACTTATGAAATAATCATTTTATGAATCATCTCCCATCAATTATCATAAAACAAATATGGACCCACTACGGAAGTATGGTAGTAGAAATACTTCTAAAAATCGGCTACTGTTGTAGCTTGTGTAACATGGCCACAAAAAAATATACAAATAAATTTACCGTAAATAAATTGTTTTCTTTATTATATTTATATTTTTATAATACCGAATACGTACTCAAGTCTTCACTTTTAACATCTCCCTTTTATGTTTTTATTATGAACATAAATATTTTAAGACACTCCATGAACACCCTTTGTTTGTTGTTTTCCTAATCCGAACGGATTATCCTACTTACTTTTAAGTTTGATCAATTTAAAAGCTGTTTCCGAAGCCTTTAATAAGGTCTTTGTTTGCATTTCATTTCGGGCCCGGTCGTTAATACGCGGGCTCTTGTGAAACTTTACTCTATTTACATTTATAGGATTCAAGTAATAATATAGTATTCAAATAAGTAGTCTTGTAAATAGCTTAATTTGAATATTAATAGTTAACGTTTAAATTTATTTCTATTGTAGTAAGCAGATCTAATCCTTTCGGGTTCAAATCGGCAATAATCGCCAATAAGAAGTCATAATAGATCTTCGTAAACCATCATCCTCCTGCTTTTATTTCTCATATTTATTTTGAGATCCACATAATGTCTTTTCCATTCACTGTACTTGTATTTGCAATCGCCCCAATATTTACTCTAATATTAACTATATCAACTTTCACACAGCCATCCATCTTTTGGGTTTCGCTCTACACCTACAAAGATCCACATACGTAATTCTTTTCCGACCACATTCTCTTCTTTTCTGTGCGTCACATACCCATATAATGATGATACTAGATGATGGAAAGAAAGTATTGTTAGTAATGGAGACATTAGTTCCCATTGCTAGCAATATACCTCTACGTGGTCTTCTCTGGAAACCATCTTAGTTAATTTGTAGTGAATTGCCACGGTAAGTCAACTGTCTTTCATCCTCGTCGTCTCGCGATGAGGATGAAGGCCAGTTGGTTGGTACTCTTAATATCCTACCATTGTGCCGCGCCAGAAAATATTGTTCTTCATTCATTAAAAAAACATATATTTCTTAATCTTACCAATTATTGTGTAAACCACACATTTAAAATGTTAAATGTCCAGAAGACATTTAACATTTTAAATGCGTGGTTTCTGGTGGAAGATGTCTGGAAATGTCCGGAGATAGAACTATCGAAGTTATTACCATCAAGTATAGCTTGTCTAGTTCAATTTTGTTTTAAAGAAATCTTCACAACTGTATCTCTAATGGTATAATTATTTGCATTATTTGTGGGTACATCACCAATGTGGAATATAATTGTAAATAAGTTAATAAGAGACTTTGCATTTAGGATTGTCAGTCTGTTGTCGACATTAAAGACGTACAGTTTGATAAACTATTGTATATTTAAACAATATCCCTACATCTTGGCGACGAGGAATAGGATAACAGTTATCGTGTTAAAAGAAAATGAAATTTAGTAAAACATAGAATTTTTTTATTATTTTTATTCCTTTATAAAAGGAAAATTTCATGGTTCTATCATTATGTGCATTAGTTTCACCATAGATAACTTACTGAACCCCTGTTTGTCTTCACCTAAGTTTACCATCCTGAAGGGATACAAGGTGACTTATATATAAGTTGACTTCTCGGTGGGTTTAAGGTCGACAATGTTCGATAAGGACGATGGTAAGCATTTAGGGTCTTCACAAGTTCACTCACTCGTGAACTTGTTACATCCCTTAACTCAAACTCGAATAACCATTTTTTGTCTCAGATTATCTTATCTTACTAATGTAATAAAATTAAATCTAGAGGATACCAGTACCTGAAGGATATTTAAAAAAAAATCCATGAGGAATTTCAATAAGATCAATAGAAATGAAATTTTTAGAAATTTTTTCCTTCTATTTGTTCCGGCATCGCACAAAAATTACTGCGTCAAATTAGATATAGTATTCACAATAATGTTCCCGAAGATCTAACTTAAAGACTGGCATATTTTTTATTATGATACGCCATCTAGAATTGGCCTACTTTCATTGGTTTTCATACTTCTGAAAATCACATGTATGAAATAACGTACAAAATACCTGCATCTTATAAATAAATAAAAAAAAAACCAAGGATAGAAATTAATGAAAGCGCTAGTAATTATTTCTGTAATCACTAGAAGCAATGGAACATTTTAAAGCAAGTTTAAAATAACATAAATGTGTCTGCAGATTCATGACGTGACTCTAACATTCGCTTTCCACAAAGACTAATTGACGTACCAGTACAAATACAATTAAATATTCATACATAAGTCATCATACTCTAAATTGGAAAGAGACAAAACTGTTTTGTATTCTAATAATAAATAGTATATTCACATGTATAATTATTAACTCTACAAATAGTATAGAAATAATCATTGATTATTTCTCAACCGACTTCAAAAGGAAGGTGATTCACAATAGAAAACATAAAAAATAAAAAAATAGAACCGAATACGGTTGTAATTTTTTTAGGTAACAAACCTCACAACTCCATCAGTTGTAAACCAATTTGAAAATTCTTTTTTTATATGAAATGATATTCTTTTAGAATAATCCCATATAAATATTATCAAAATCGATTAAGTAGTTTAGTTTTGAAATCAGAATAACTGGTTGCGACAATTGAAGTCTTTTTTTGAACACAATCTTAATTATTATAATTTTACCGCCAAATTTAAAAAACAGTATCCACCGAGGATCAGACAACTGTTGCTATTTTCAATTAAAAGTATAATTTTACAAATTTATATTGTTGTGTAATAAAGTATAATATAGAACCTGTTATTTCCAATCATTATGTTTAATTTTACCTTCACACACAGCGGCATTTCAAAAAGAAATTTTACAATACCTTTGTATTTTTTTGTACGTAAATTACGCGATATCTTCACAAATTCTGAACTCGTTGATTTTATTTCTTCATGCAATTTATAGGATTCACAATTGTGGTATTTTTTTCTATTGATAACAACCATTAAAAAAAAACTCACATTTATAATATTAGTGAGATTGCTACTTATGGTATCCCACGTATATATGATTATTGATATTGGCAACATTGCATTAATATATATTTACTCTTTGATGTTTATATATTAGTCCTCTCTAATTTGTAAATGTTTATACCGGATATAATTAATATTTATTTATTTATTTAATTATTAGATACACAAGACGACTTTACAACAAACATTTAACAGTATCAATACAAAATATATGTAACATGACAGGTTACAAGGCCATATATTGTGGATTATTAAATAATAAAAAAAGTGTTTAATGTACATTATTTATTTACTACACATCGGTAACACCACACTATTTATAATATACATTTGTACTTATTTCCAGTCCTAACCAATGTAAGGATAGTTCATACATACCTTTAACTAACTATCAAGCCAATATCTGTATTCTTGATTACGAAACTGCTGCTGATGACAGGGGCTGCGTAGTCGTATCTCAGTTTGCAATGATCGTTATTATTACGTATTGAGAAACACTGTCATCTACACTTATCCATATCAATGGGATATAAATAAACAAATTGAACAAGTGAACTCTCTTAAAAAAAGTATTTTTAAATTTAAGTAAATTTAAAAATGAGTTTCTTGCCCGTACTTCACAGCTAAAATTGCATTCCGAGTGAATGAGTAGGTAATAGAATCGTAAAAAAGTACTATTCAAAAATTCTTACTTGAATTCTGTTAATATTATAATTTATCCTTACTGGTATTTATAAGATCATAAGATCAGTCGTTAACTAAGTGTTATATACACTATAGAAGAAAGAATATATATATATATATATATATATATATATATATATATATATATATATATATATATATATTCTATATATATATTTCCAAAGTATCCGCATAACTCAGATATATCGATTGATTAAGATAACAGCAGCCTATGTCGTGATTTATATTCGAATAATACATATATAACATATGTAATATGTAAAGAAAATAACACTACTCTTCCAAATTTGAACATTTGCGATTACGTTCCGTTCGACGCGCGCCCGGCTCATTCAAAATCACTCGACATAATTAATGTCTACATTGAGTTATTTACGTGCCCGCATATGTCGGCGGAAACGGAACGCAGGACTGAGAACGATTGACGCGCCAACCTAATTCTTATTATTCACGAAGGTAGGTATGTATGTGATCAATTAAGTAAAGCATGTGAAAAATCGACGCGTTAGAAATTAATAAAGATACGACATTTGATTTCTATTCCTTTATTGTTAATCGCTTTAGCCAAAGATTAAAAATTATAATGCTTAATTGACTTAATGACGACCTCCGTTTACGTTTATACAAATGAATGAATGAATGAAAACTATTGTTTCCTTCAAAGAATGATACAGATTATAAAGCCGCCTGTATACATTTTTGTTATAACCTAATATTTATACTAACAGTAAATGTACAAAAGCATATAATAAATAAAAAAAACTAAAATACTATTCATGTATTTCTGCTTAAATAAATCAAAACATACCGTATCTATTTGTATCTTTCATTCTATTACTCAAAAGCCAGTCTATTTCGCAAATATCCAAAACAGACGAGAGGTCATACATTAGTCTATAATGGATGGACGTCTGGCCAGCGTCCTTTCAGACATTTCTCGCAAAAACCCGTGACGTATACCACCGGGCGGCCATCGATCAGCAACGATCGCTTGCTACCTCGTAACTACGACTTAATGTACTTACACGTGATCGATCACGGATCCAATGGCACTCGAATCCATTTAATGCTGTCTAATTGATCGGCCGACGAATTGAAAACGGAAAAAGCAGCAACGTGCCAACTGTGGGCTACGGGATCGCCGCTGGAGATTATTCGGACGTATGATTCATTTTCGTCTTGTACTAATACTATACTTGCATTATGTACTTATAATACACAGCTTTAATAAGGATTTTATCCTTAACAATATTATAAATGTACATGTAAATGGCAGTGTGGTCCCGGCATGGAATAGCCCACCCCTTCCTTTCCCGTGGGTGTCATTAGAGACGACTAAGGGATGGCGATCGATGGGCAGCAATGTCCCACTTAAAACATGTCTAAAGCCTAACTGTGGATGGCAATCTGCCTGCCAAACGTGGGAACTACTGGCAAAACCCCCCAAAGGGGAGACTTATGTTCAGCAGTGGACAATTAAAAACTGATATAATATGAATGTTAAAAATGATGATGATGAATGTTATAAATGTTAAAATGAGTTTGTTTGTTTGTTTGTTATCTCTATGGTGCCTTTTTTTTATACAACTTAGAATGGCAAACAATCTGACGGCCCACCTGATGGAAAGTGGTAACCGTCGCCTATAGACATGAGCAGTATCATGGACATAACAGAGTATACTGTTTCGCCCATGATACACCCCATGCGTTGCCATTCCTGAGGACTCAGGTGTTATTCCTCTGTACCCTGTAAATTCACGCCATATCCCACCCTTCAAACCGAAACACAGCCATGCAAACACAACTTCTTCACGGTAGAGACACGAATGGGACAGAGGTGCCCAGGCAATCGACTTCTGTACATTAGACTTTTTTTAGTAAAAGAATCATTTGAAACGTTCCAACCTTATGTTGCATTAGTTCAAGCACGTAACGTTTGGTAGGTATGAGATATGGGATGGGTTCCACTCGACGGCCGCCCAACAATCCGAGGTATCCCGCACTCTGCGGTCCGCACGTGGTCAGTTCACTGACCGTCCAATCACTACACACACGGATTAGTAGCGATGATTAAGTTAACAGAATCAAACAAAGATAGTATTAAACAAGCTGATGTTACAATATAGAGAAACTACACTTTGAGAAAAAATCTATGCCGTAAATTGATAGCCGAAAAGAGATAGCTCTTTTCAACAAATAATAACATTCGGAACCCAGCAGTTGTATCATAAAAAATGACTATTTAAAAGAGCTTGTAAATAAGTATATTATCGTAAAATACATATTATATCATAGAAACCTTAATACACCCTTTTTAAAGAACACCTTTCTGTACTCTCTAGGGAAAACGTCGCCAAAGAATTTGCAGATATATTATGCTGTGGTCCAAGCATAGAATGAGCTACACCTTTCTTCCCCATATGTGTCACAAGAGGTGACTGAGGAAACTTAACGGTAGAGGGATAGGCAGCAACGTTCCTCTTAAAATAATCACAAAACCTAACTGCAATTGCCAAACCGCCTGCCATGGGAGGGAAAGGGATTGTTAGTAATCGAGACTGAGAGTCCCATTGCTAGCAATATACCCAACCAGGTCGACCTCCTCGCGGCTCTTCCTGGAAACTATCATGGTTAATTCCTGATGAATTCATCATGATGGGCTAACTGTCGTGTTTTCATTCTCTTCTATCACCCTTCACTGGTGCTCCGCCAGCGTATCCCGTTAGTGCAAGCGGGGTTATCATACCATTTTCACCCATCAAAAAACAACCGCCTGCCATGCGAGACTACTGGCAAAACCTATGTCCAGCATTAGATAATTAACGGCAGATATGGTATGATATATAATATATATATTTTTTTATACAACTTAGAATGGCAAACCAGCTGACGGTCCACCTGATGGAAAGTGGTAACCGTCGCCTATGGACATAAGCAGTAGCATGGACATGACAGAGTATACTGTTTCGCCCATGTTACCCCCCATGCATTGCCATTCCTGAGGACTCAGATGTTATTCCTCTGTACCCAATAAATTCACGCCATATCCCACCCTTCAAACCGAAACACAGCCATGCAAACACAGCTGCTTTACGGTTGAAACACGAATGGGACAGAGGTACCCAAGCAATCGACTTTTGTACAAAGTCTCCCTCTGGTATATAATATATTTCCTGTGTACGGTTCTGTTACTTGATGCTCTTACATCAACAACTTCAATCACTTGCAACAGATTGGCTTGTTTATATAATATGTGTGACTATTCAACAAAGTTCTAAACAAGCATTCAATGCTACAGGATCGATAAAATAGTTTGGCAGCAAAAGGAATTTGTGAAGATTTGTTTGCGATGCCCAACTCCAACCGACTGGATTCAAGCTGCATATCCTATAAATGCTCTATATGTATAGCCAGTCTAAAACAAGATAGCTGAATAAAACTTACTTAAACTCTCCAATATGGACTGTTCCGCAAACTGCTTTTTTAATATGCTTAAAATTTGTGTATTACTAGTAGATAGAGCAATGAATCTAAAAGTACAAAAAAAATATCTTGGCGTTCAGTGACTTTGTACAAAACTATCAGCATGGGACTAAATAACCTACTAATAAATTCTTCCTCTACATAAATATATATATATATATATCTACATAATAAAGGCTTCCTTGTATATTCTGGGATCATCATCATCGCCATCATATCAGCTATTAACACCCATAAACCCACATAAAGGATTTTGCCAAAGAATGGGGATAGCCTGCAATATGACAAATAGCAAAATTTAGTGTAACTCAAGATAAATTCGCCTGTACGAGTATACTTTATAATTTTTTTGCTTTTTATTGCCTGTTATATTATTTCAAATATGAATATACAAGACTTATATAAACAAACAAAATTTCGCCGCAAAGCTTAGTAGCGTCAGAATATTGAGTCTGATGTTACAAGCTTTCATGAACTGTAATGACCCTTTACCTTCAGACAAATCATATGATATCCTCGCTTTCTCTGAAGCCTACTTTATTTAGAAGAGATAGTAAATATTTCACAAACAGATAGATCTTATGCCACACTATCATATCACCTTTTAGAAATGTTGGCGATTCCTGCGTCCAGCGATCGCCCATTGGTCGTAGCTCCGCGGCCACAATACAATGGCGCGTGATTGCGGCCTGCACCTGCATAAATCACGCTCGTTATATCTTGGTCTAAGTATTGGAAATTAGCGGAATTAAATTTATCGACGCCTAAATATTAAACAATTATTAAATGTGTACATGATCATGATTATTCTTACATTAATCACATCCTACATGATCCTGCATGGTTGACCGTATGCAACAGTTGCAAATTATTTAGCGATAGAGAGGGCTATGCTTGGAATTTCTTTGTGTGACAGAATCCGAAATGAGAACAACCACAGTGACCGACATAGCCCAAAGTATAAGCAAGCTGAAGTGATAATGGTCGCATAACTCGAAGAACCGACAACCGATGGGCAAATAAGGCGCTTGAATGAATACAAATATTTTATTTTATTACACAAGTTATGAGAGTACTTCATAATATAACGGTTATCCCGACCTAAGGATCAGGTGATTAGTCTGATTGGGTAGCACTTGTGGATTGTTAGTAATGCAGTCTACTAGTGCTATTGCTAGCAATATACCCTGTTAGGTCAACTTCCACGTGGTGGTAGAAACTATCGTGCTGAATTTCAGATGTATTCATCACGATAGCCTAACTGACCTGCATTTTTATTCTCATCTATCATCTCTCACTGATGCTGCCAGTATATACCGTTAGCGCAGACGGGGTTACCATTCCATTATAATACATTAAAAATACCCGTAACCGGCGAGCGTATATAAAAAGATTGATGAATGTGGAAGAAGCGAAAGGGGTTTGTTTGAATCGAAGCATTTGGCGTTCCATTGTTTCTGCCTACCCTAATGGGAGATAGAGGTAACAAATATAATCCATTAAAAAAAAAAGCACTTGTTATTAATATTTATCAAATCCTTATTTTATTTGACAAATCCAATCTCTTATAACTTGCGACCCGACATCACTCTCCACAGATTGCCTCTAAGAAATCTTAGATAATGCGTTACGTAGTCCGAAACCCGTTCCGGTCATTTATTATGTCTGCCTGCCCCCTGATCGATTGGGGGTTGTTATTCCACGTGCTTTTTACCTACCATTGTACGCCACGAAGACAAATTAATGACGTATTTTGATAGATCCCACGTCAAATAATGGAGATTTGTTGTATTATGGAAAATAGTGACTTGCAATACTATTACCAGAGGGAGAACAAAAGTCGTTTGTTTTGGTACCTCTGTCTCTTTCGTGTTTTAACCGTGAAGCAGTTATGTTTGTCTGTGTTTCGGTTTAAAGGACAGTGAATTTACAGGGTACAGAGGTATAACACCTTATTCCGGGGGGAAAGGGATTGTTAGTAATTGGGTCAAATAACATCATTACTAGCAATATACCCTGTCAGATCGACCTCTACGTGGTTCCTCTTGGAAACCATCGTGGCTAATTCTAGTTGAATTTGTCAAGATGGGCTAACTGACCTGCTTTCATTCTCACTAGTCATCTTTAACTGGTACCTCGCAAGTGTATACCGATAGTGCAGACCTTTAAAAAAAAATTATTACCCATTAAAAAAAAACACCTTATTCCTCAAGAATGACAACGCATAGGAGTTACCATGGGTGAAACAGTACACTCTGTATATATACTTTCCATCAGTCTTATAAAAAATAGCCATATATCTGCCAGTTTCCTGGCTCCATCTATAACTATAACCAAGCAAATGTCCGTTCCCACTAGGCCTGTCATTACACCGTTACTGTTCACAGTCTGCTTGTTTGTCACTCTAAGGTGCATAAAAAAAATACGAACTTTATTGGAGACAAATGCAGTCGTTGACCTTAGTAACGACATGGATGTGATAATAAGTTTGACTGTCTGTTGCTATTTATACTGTTAAACCATTTGCATGAAATGTCATAAAAAGATAATTTAAAGAACTAATAAGAACTTTAGTTTCATAGTTTAATTCTGAGCAAATTTAATTCTTTTTAATTTTGTACATCTATATCACGACTGTTATTTTCTTATTTTATTTTTTATTTAAATACTAATCGCTGTTTAAAAAACGGATTTCCCATCCCAATTTTTATCAATTTCTTAAGGAAACGAAAAAAATATTGCAATCTAATAAGTATCTATAATTATGAGCAAAAAATATCATGATATACCGTTATTAGAACATTAAAACTGTGATTCCCATCACTATTGTGATTAGTCACATCACTAGCCATCAAAGTACCGACAAAACCGGCCAACACTAAAGGTTATCTCGTACATTAAGCTCCCATGTCGCCGTATCTCATACCGGACCGTATCGATAAGTGCCGCCACCTATTGTAATTAAAATCGATGTCGATAAAATCGGACACGCGGTTGATATCGTGCGTTATCGATAACGCTGGGTGGTCGGCCACCCGGGCCCGTTGCGTAAGTCGCCCGACCACTAGGAAAGACAGTCGTAACCTAAATTAAAGGGCATTAGAATGTAAATAATATAAAACAATGGTGTACACGGTGCATTATGCTAAAGAGCCACAGTCTTATGTTTAAATAGATGGAGCAACTGCACCGTCTTTAGTCTGATATCTAAGATATTTTTTTTTCAATCTGAGTAGACGAAATCGCATACTCGGAGTACAAATAAGTGTCGGAAATTACGTCGGAATTAGTTTAGAGAATTAGGTATTTCTGAATCGATTTCATATAAAAAGCGTTTGTAATCAATAAATAAATCACATGATAATGAAAAATTATATAGATAAAAGGAAAGTTGTAAATGAAATCTAGTCAATGTAATAATGTTACAAAAAAACCTAACTGTAATATAGTCTTAATTTTTTGTCATAAAAAATAGAAAAACGGTCACTACTTATTCGTGTTTTTTTTTTATACAACCTAGAATGGCAAACAAGCTGACGGCCCACCTGATGGAAAGTGGTAACCGTCGCCTATAGACATGAGCAGTACCATGATGGTTGCTATAGTCACATCGTAACTAATAGAAATCGAACAATGTCTCAATAATTAAACCTATCAAGCCACTGAAGCTGTGATGTGCTATAAATATAAACAGATTATACATAGATACATGAAAAATGTAACCTTTCTCCGGCAGTATAAAATTACGGCACGTTTAAATTGCGTCATCTATTAAATATATACCTATGGTCATGCCTTCATTGCTGTAAAGTAGATTTGAATAGAAACATGATTTGAGTTTCCATTCAAGATTTTATGATAGTGTAAATGAGTCTTTATCTCTTTTATCATGAGTTACAGAAACGTATCCCCTAGTTCTTGAATTGTCATTCGAAGCTTAGTTTGTTTCTTTTACGAGTTCTATTATTATTGTGATAGGTGGATCTCGCGGATTTGCCTGCGTGAATTAAGATAAAAAATATGTATTAACCTACGGTAAGAATCCTATTTAAATCTATCATATTTCATTTAAATTTTTGTGAAAGTAAGTCTTGTAAAAACTACGTGATAACATTTATGTGTAATTTGCACTGTGTTATAAAGAGTTGTTTGTTTTCCTTAACAATAAAATAATAAATAAATCAATAGACTATCTTTTTTTTTATACAACTTAGAATGGCAAACAAGCTGACGGCCTACCTGATGGAAAGTGGTAACCGTCGCCTATAGACACGAGCAGTACCATGGATATAACAGAGTATACTGTTTCGCCCATGATACCCCCCATGCGTTATCATTCCTGAGGACTCAGGTGTTATTCCTCTGTACCCAGTAAATTCACGCCATATCCCACCCTTCAAACCGAAACACAGCCATGCAAATACAACTGCCTCACGGTTGAAATACGAATGGGACAGAGGTACCCAAGCAATCGACTTTTGTACAAAGTCTCCCTCTGGTATCTGGTACCTCTATCTACTGATAATCAATCAATAGACTGTTTAATTTCTACTGAAAATTGATTAATTAAATATTTCAATATGTTATTAATTTCATTTAGAGAATGTTTCAACAAAACTGAGATTACTTTCCATTAAGTTCTTATGAAGCAGTTTACAGAAGACACTCGCCAAATACACGTAACATTCTAGAACCATCTTTGCTTCTTCACATATAGATTTTACTTATATTTAAATATTTTTGTAAACATTATAATATATACACACACACACACACACACACACACATATATATACTCGTATATATAGTAGGTAATATGATTATTAATGTATGTTATTTTTTAATTAATGTTTGAATTTAACATTGTGTCATCAATTATATTTTCAATTATTCCTGTCTACGATCTACTGGCGCATAACGCCATTTGGTGTTAAGTCCGCCATTTACACTTTCTAGATGTATTAAAATTTAATAAATAAACAATTAAAAAAATTTCATTGTCTTCACAACATTTCAATGCCATTTATAATTACCAATTAATCGTCAGTGACTGTTGGAGAACAGGTTTGAAACCTTTACTGGAACTTGGAGTATCAGTTTATTATTGCAAAATTAAACGCTTAACGTTTTAACCGCCAAATCCATTACGCCACGCTGACAAACCGCTTGTTATGTTCACAAAACAGCTCGCTCTCTATCTCCCTCTCACCCGCTCTTTGTTTTTCTCCCTTGAATTATTACAACGTATTAGTTACGTTTCAACTCAGTCGTGCCAACCGTGCAATGTTTAATACTTATAAATACAAAAAGCTTCCACGGCCCTTTGTTCACGGAAAACGTTTAAAATTCATAGATTTTATATGAAACGTTTATTTTGGATCTTTTACTTAAACCACTGGCAAGAGGTTCAAAGTTGTTGATTTCTTCGGAGGGAAAATCCCGCTCTTATCCTTGTACGTACGGGTGTTCAGTACAGGTGTACTTACACGTGGATTTTACTGAGAATAACATCTACGTGCGTACTCCCTTAAAAGTGATTACATTTTTCCAAAACAAGATAGAAATTCGCTTGTGATTTACGAAAATGTTTTGAATCATAACACTGTTAAACCGAACGTAGCGGTCTCAAATTTCTAATTGGCAAACATTAACAAAATAAGGCGTGAAAACGGCTCGAGTAAGTAAAGCTTTTAATTACGTAACGAATCTGTTTACTCAACAAACCACCGCCACCTAAACAATGTCGGAATGCAGCGCATCGACAATTTAGTATCGATAGAGAATCGATCCTCGTCTGAGAATACCCAAGGTATTTCCTTGCGAAGTATCTTAATTGCGGCTAATTGCAAGAAAAGCCCTCCCATTAGAGCTCCCTCGCAAAGAGTAAACGAATTAACAGACACGTAGCTCGCTAACAGAGTGGCGGTAAATTCGTTTAAAAACACCACCCGTTCAGGTGCGAAAGAGCCAGTTTTAAAATAGAATAGATTAAACTCGTTAAAGAGAAAGCGAGCCCACCATTGGTACAAGCGATAAATGCATTACAACTCAAATAAACTCAAGTTAGTAGGTTACTTATGAGAACAAATAAACAAGAACAACTCCTACCGATAAGAAGCTGTTTCGTATCCTTGTACTGTTATAAATACGTAATATTTAGCTTACATGGATGATATTTTCACTACATTTTGAAAACAAAGCATAACTTAATAACTACAAAACCTAGGACTATAAATATTAGTATTTTTGTTAGATAATAGGTCTCACTCCCCTCCCCCTCCCCCCCCCCCCCCCCATTACCCGTTGGTCTACTACTTACGGGACACCCTGTTAATACAACGTTACTACATAGTAGTAATGTAGTAAAGATATCTTCTGTTTTATACCACGAAGGTGGCAAACGGTACTGGTATATTACAAGGTATAATAGACAGTATAAAAAAACTATTTCATGAAGCTCATTAAACTGTAATAAAATACCGAAACTGGCCTATTAACTCCGCTATACTTGTTATCCTTTCAGATGCAATAAAAATATCGCAAAACAATAAAAACCCCTACATGGAAATTAGTTTTGCATATCGGATCGCTCTACAACAAAAAATAAACACTAAATACTTGATAGTACGTTTCAGTAAAGTTTTTCGTATTCGAATTTCGAAATTGCGTTTTGTTTCAAAGTAAAACGTATTATTATTAAAACTAACTTAAAACCCGTGTAGTTATTAATGGTATCGCATGTACATTACAGATCCTTACGGGTCCTTACCCTTAAAAATGGATAATTGTAGTACGTATTGATTATATGTATACTCTGTTAATTAAAGAGCACTTAATTAAGAGGCTCATTAGCGCTGATATACTAACAAGAACGGGCTACTCCTTGAAAGTTGTTTACACTTACATTCATACAATACCATTTAGTATAATGAGCCATAATATTATGAGAATTTCTTGAATAATACTAATTAAAAAAGCGTTTAGATTCTGCACCTGCTCGGCAATTAGGAAGCGACTTAAGCGCGTAAATCTTTAAATCAATCATGGCTCCGAGACTATTGTAAATTGCTTTTAGTTTCTGCTTACTCAATTTACAAGCATGGAGCGGTGGTTGCGTTTAGTTTTATCGTGGCTTGTATAATTGATCCGGACGTTTTTATGATTCTGGCATAATGATAGTGGATGCACTGAACGGTGTAACTCGAGCATTCGCGGTAATTGAATGCGTTAGACTATTACCTGGTGATGTTGAGAATTCCGACCGCAATTTTACTAATTAACCTGTCGAGGGAATGTGATTGCGGATTTTACGATGAGAGCTCCAGATAGCGTGGGTGTGCCCGCTTTTAATTACGCCAGATAATTTTAAATATTCAAAGGTTTAGCTCTCCATTTGAAAATTTTGCGGCAGATCTGGTGTTCGTAAGGGGCAAATATGACATGTTATTTAATTAAACGTAATACGCGTAAGTGTTTATATTATCCTAATACATTTTAATTGAAGCAAGTACATTTTAAGGCTAATAGCAATTTATTCAGATTTCATTCAATTCGTCGTCCCCAGAGAATACCCGGGATGTTTTTATGACTGTTACTAGGATAAACTTTCTTAAACCAATTACAAATAATAAGTTCACAGCTCATTCAATGGAAAGTTATACTATCCTATAATTATGAACATAGATATCGCAGAATTACAGATTTTTACAATTGATGAAAATGAAATGGTAACCTATCCTGTGGTTACAAGAACTAATCACGATGGTTTCCAGAGAGAACGAAGAAAAAAAGAAGAGCCAGAAAAAAAGAAGAGCGTGGAGGTCGATATAGTAAGGTATATTGCTAGAATGGGACTTTTAGACCCCTTTAAACACTTTTCCTCGAATTACTGATATTATATACGTTCAAACAGTATACAAGTATCCAACAGAAGTTCATGCTCGAAGTCCCTTAACTTCATTAATCGACATTCATCAACAACATCTAAAACATACAGAAATTACGTCTGTCACTAACTAGGAAGTAAATACTGTAAATTGGACAATTCACAAGTTTGAGCCTGCTAAAACCTGACCCTACTTAGTTGCAAGTCTGGAGTTCTGCACAAAGACGTTCGTCTGTCTTCATAGTTGGATGCAACTTGTTGGGCTCGGCCTTAGGCAACCGCAGACTGCATCAAAAGAACCAAGTTAGCTCGTTACATGTTTGTTTAATACTTATTTAAACGTTAATATACATAATTATTGTTATGTGTAAACAAATATTATAAAGAAGGAATATTTACTATTTGTAATGAATAAACTTAAAAAATAATTAACAATTTTTTTGAAATTCTAGCACAATAACTACTTTATCAATAACTTATATAGGCTGTATTCTATTTTTGAAAATTATGCGATAGCGAGGCCAGTATTATCGCCACAATATAATCGATTCAATATTAAAATTAATATATCTTTTATAAATAGAAATATTTATAATTCTATAATCGTTTATTATAGAATTAGATATTATACTTTTATTATATATTATAATATTATTATAGTTTATTATAGTTATATTATACATTGGCTTAATAAGCCAACGTCTTACAGGATTGGCAAATAGAGCTAAATGCTTAATTTTAGCTTTCTTATTTCGAAAACTTCTGCCCATTTTCTCAAACAGTATCAACCATTTATTGGATCATAATAAATCAGTCTAGGTCTCTGTTATTCTTCTACAGTTCGAGAGACACTCTATTATCCTTCTATCTGTTTCATCGTCTATTCAAATTTCTGAATGCAATCTAATATGTACTTTAACTTTACACATTCGAATTGTTTTTTGATTGTAGTTTAAAATTATTGGGGTCGATATTGAGAATACGCATGTAAAATTTTGTATATTTTACATGCGTAAAATATACTAAATTTATAAATATATATTTATAAAAATAGCTACTGGTTACTAATTAAGTAGTTATCTGATGTTCATCATGATACATATTTTTTTCATATACTTGAGTAGATAGTTTTATTTATTCGTTCTTTAGTAGAAATAGAAAGTAGAAAATTTGCTCTAGTCCGTAGTAGTTTACCAGAAGGAGACTTTGTACAAAAGTCGATTGCTTGAGTACCTCTGTCCCATTCGTGTTTCAACCGTGAAGCAGTTGTGTTTGTATGGCTGTGTTTCGGTTTGAAGGGTGGGATATGCCGTGAGAGTACAGAGGAATAACATCTGAATCCTCAGGAATGGCAACGTATGATGGGTATCATGGGCGAAACAGTATACTCTGTTATGACCATGGTACTGCTCATGTCTATAGGCGACGGTTACCACTTTCCATCAGGTGGGCCGTCAGCTTGTTTGCCATTCTAAGTTGTATAAAAAATAAAAAGTAGTTTTAGTTTAAAAGTCGTCAGTAATTTTAAATTACGTTAAGTTAGGTACTATGTATAAATTCCTATTAGCTATAACACAAAAGGCGTGTAGTCAGAAAGTCACGTTATTACAATTCATCAAAACCAAAGAAACTTTCAACTTTTAACACGTTCACTTTCGCGAGACATTCAAGAGGAAATACTTTATGTAACATTAGTATTAAAAGCACGATTATATTAATCTTTTACGTTTTGTTCTAACAAGAATATTGGCGAAGAACCGTGAATTGTAATTTAGCCTTATTCTCTTATTTTTTATTTATTACCCTTTGATGATCATCGTCATCATATTAGCCGTTTACTGTCCACTGCTGAACATAAGCCTCCCCCATAAACTGCCATAAGAAATAGTCCTGACCCAACTACATTCACTAACTCTCTGCAGTGCATTTGATCGTCGCTCTATCTAGTGTAGAGTTGTCCTACACTATGTTTGTCTATACAGCTGTTAACTGTCCACTACTGGACATATGCCTCCACAACAAGGGATAGTTTTGCTAGTAGTTGCTTTTGATTCTTTGTAATTAATCTATAATAACAAATTCTGTGTAAACGCAGTGCAAGACGACCCTCTCACTAGATGGAGTGACGACCTGAAATGCATTGCAGAGAATCAGTGGATGCGGTATGGTATGGCAGTCTATAGGGGAGGCTTATGTCCAAGAGTGGACGGATAATGGCTGAAATGTTGATGATTATGAACAAATTCTGGGAAATTTAACTAAAAGAGTTTGTTTTTCTTCTTTCTCACAATTAGAAAAAAACTATGGACTGCAATTTTGCTTAATCTAAGTTTACCATTTAAACATAATGTATTGAGTAGATTAATTCATCTACTTTTACTGTAATTTCCAGTGCTGAGTTTGTTATAATCATGGTTATGCAATAAAGTTATTATTATTATTATCCAACTTGCTTCACAATAAATACTTTTTTCGTTTGTCTCTGTTGTAGAATAAATTACCAAAAAAAAAGTTTTTTAATAAAGATACGACGACAGGAGAACTAAGTAAACATTAACCGGGCTTAACAAACAAACATGTGAAACGCTTTTTGAAAAAAGATCTCCAAAACTGAATACAACAAACATAATATACCTCTTTACATATCATTAAAAGTAAATTCTTTGGCAATATCTATATTACAACGAGATTCAAATAATAATCATACAAAAGATGAAAAGAAACAATTTCAATAACAAAGCTTTTACGTACGTAATGTTAACATTGCGGTGATTAATTTTGTACCATAATGTTCACATCATAAAGTCTCGTTTACTTTAATAACTGATGACATTAAAAATGCCCGTGCTGCCGAAATGCTCTCAAGTCGAAAATGTGTGACGACACTTCCTGTCGAACCGACACAAAGTTTGATAGATATTTCAATTTTACCGAATTTTCACCGCCCACGTAAGGGAAATCATTATTTGTAATTTGTCACGTCAATTTGCTATAGATTTTTATATTATTATTGTATAGTATTACATATTTAGAATTACACGGATGACGCAGTATGAATGTGTCGTCGAACTTAACCTACTTCAAAAAATAGGTTCTGGCAGCCACGCTATCCATTCGACAATGTCACTCCAACGCAGCGTAAATCCTGTTATGTACATAAATTATTACATTCCATTACACTAACCGGCGCATACAAATGCAAATCTCAAATTAAATCAGATAATCCAATTTCACTATCTCCAGAAGGCGTTATCTGCCCCGCAATACAGTTCGCGGGATAAATATGTATACGCATTAGCATTTTATCTCTTAGGCAATTTAATATTCATGTATACGGTGCAAGCGCATATACACGATTGCATATTGAATTAATTACATACTAATTAGGTATATAAACATATGTTTATATACATATCATCATCATATCAGACTTTAACTGTCCACTGCTGAACATAAGCCTCCTGCTTGAGGAGTTTTGTCAGTAGTGACCACGCTTGGCAGGCAGATTGGCAATAGCCGTTAGGCTTTGGAGATGTTTTAAGAAGGCCGCTGCTGTCTATCCCTCGCCCTCCCTCAGTCGTCTCTTACGACACTCACGGGAAAGGAAGGGATGGCCTATTCTATGCGGGGACGACATGGCGATATATGTTTTTTAATTTTATGATAATTTCAGCCATTAACTGTCCACTGCTGAATATAAGCCTTCCCCATTAGGGGAGTTTTGCCAGTAGTTGCCACGTTTAGCAGGCGGGTTGGCAACCGCCTGCTAAACTGTGGTTTTATACATGTTTTAAGAGAGACGCTGCTGCCCATCCCTCCACCATAAGCTCCCTTAGTTGCCTCTTACGACACCCACGAGAAAGTAAGGAGTGGTCCATTCTATGCCGGGACCTACACGGCAAATGTTTATTGCTTATGTTTATATTTATTTATACTAGATATTAATATAGACAATTTTGCAGATTCATATTTTCGAAACAAAAATATCTGTTGTAAAGAACAGTCAAAAAATTTTCATTTTTCATATAAAAAAAGAATATTTCAAATCGAATTACAACTTATAAAATTACAAGAAAACAAACGTAAAAAGATACAACAAAATTGAAAGATCCTTCTTTTTGTAATCGGTTCAAAACTTCGTAACAATAGATTATCATGTCACTTCATTTTTTTTATTTTGTATAAATATTTATATTTCTATCAAATATAAAGCCTGTCAAATCGAAACTAAGATCAAATGAACTCTAAATATTTATTTATTCAAGAGCGTAATAATTATTAAACATATATGTATATGTACAAATAATACATAAAATACTTCCTCTCAATATACAAAATACTAATTACAAAAAGCAATTACACCTACAATCAGCGTGTACAAAATCAATCATCGACACTCAAACCCGCTTTATTCAACAAAGCGGTTTTTCGCTCTATTAAAATATCACTGAAATATAGTAACCCATAAATCAAGCATTTTCATTTACAGATACACAACAAATGGGCTTTGTTTCGCCCGCTCAAACCTCTCTCGGATAGCGTCAATATTAATTTTAAAACCGCACCTAACTTACCGAACGCCGCAAAATATCCTTCGGAATTCACCAGCGAATGTTGAACAATAGCCGGCTTGTCTTTGCGGTTTTAAGCCATTAATAACATTAACAATGCGGCACCCCGTAAGGGTGGGGGGGTAATTGAACGCTGTGGTCCATCTATTGCCTTATGCCTACTAGCCTAATGAAATTGTCTCTGATGGCTAATTAATTATATTTAGTCTAGTATTTGATTTGCCAAATGATGAATGCTTTGGGATAATCTAGCAATGAACCCAATTAATGTAGTAATAAACGAAATTGGTATACAAAGTATAAGAGAAATATTTTTTATTATAAAGCAGTGTCGTCTTGCCGTGCGGTCCCGGCATAGAATATATAGGAAATAATGAAGTGGACTATATACTTAAAGCTCGTTATTAATTAATATATTATCTTTAAAAAGGCCGTGTGGTCTCGGCATAGAATGGCCACCCATTCCTTTCCCTTCCATGTAATTAACCGAACAAGCGACTGAGGGAACTTAATGGTCGAGGGATGGGCAGCAGCGTCACTGATAAAATATCACCAAAATCTAACTGCGGTTGCCAATCCGCCTATCAAACGTGGCAACTACAAACAAAACCCTCTCACTAAAGAGAAGTCTTGGTCAACAATCGACAGTTAAGGGCTGATGATGATGATTACCAGTAAAACTAAACTTTTTTCTCAAAAAAACATGCAACAAAAAATTTCAGATTCTCAGACGGGGAAAATTTTAAATTTGTAGTCGCTTCATCTTGTTATTTATTTATTTATTTTGATTAATATTAAATTTTACTAGTAGACCACTCCTTAAGAAGGACGCCAATTATTTCGAATTTATACTGTTAAAAATTTCCAATAAAATAATATAAACGTTAATTCAGACAAACGAAATCTTTAAAGGTCGACTCAAAATTATTTAAAACTAAACAATGATTACAATAATATACGACAAAAGATAGAATAAATACTAATAAAAGATACTGTGTATTTGTATTTGAATAAATACGAGTATGTCAACTGTATACATGTCGCATCAAGCAGCTGGGGTTACAATATAAGACTCCAAAACACTCCACAACATCATGGAATCACACAAAAGGTGCGTACTACATATGACAAAATAAGGATACGTTATTTTGTGTATTTCCCGAGAATCCACGTCACCCGGCAATCCCGGGATTGGGGTACGCACTCGGCACAATACATTTCGTAAATTGTCTCCATGAAGGCGCAATAATTTAAAAAACCCGCCGCCGCGCCTCGCCGGGCGACTTATAATCTCTTGTAACTTGTATTTTCTCCGCTGCAAAATTACAAATTGAAGTTTCTTCGTTACCGCAACAACTGTTTACAAGATTTTATTTTTATTTTTAAATTACACCGTTGTAATAAGGTATATTATTGCAACTTGTAATTTAATAAAATAAAATGGGAAACTTCTTGCAACCAATTTACGTACAAAAAATATAAATATTTTTAAATTATTCAAAACAGTTTCATATCTATACATAACTGTATATAAAGTTATTATCACTTATCATTCAGATCAGATTGTCTAGTCTAGAAAATATCTTGCTACAAAATTAGTTAAGAAATTAAAACGAACAAGAAGAAAGTAATTGCAAGAAAGTAAAATTTGTAATCAATGCAAATTCTACAGATAACAGTGCTGGTATCTCGATATTACTTTCGAAGCTTAGGATTATGTTTTAAGTCTGAGGCAAGTTGGAGCAATTTGACTATAGATTCATATTAATGTATTTCTCCAGTAAAAAATAGTTTCCAGACATTTTTATTGTATGAAAATACAAGCAGCAAGAGATAAATGTGAGAATAGAGGTCTTTGGCACTCAGCAAGATGAATGTGATATACAGATGTCTACTTCGCGAGAGGCTTGACATGAAAAGAGATAGGTAATTTTTTTTATTTAAATCTTAAAATTTTTTAGAGTATAACATTTATAAGCGTAATTACATTGATAAATTTGAAATAAATATTGTAATATATTTTGCCAAACGTGAATTTATGACACTAAAAATTGAACTAACCCTTCTTTGTATAATGGTGGAAATTTCCATCATAACATTGAATGCCTAAAACATATATAAAAGACCAAGTTCACTTTAAGTTGATCGTGTCTGAATACCTTTTTAATGTTCATTGCGGAAAAAAACATAGCTGTCAAATTTATTTATTTTTTAACCATTTTTTCATTAATTTTAAACAATCATGTTTGTTGTTGTTTAAACAATCATGTTGATGATCACATCAACATCACGTTGATTTATTTCACCAATAAAAAAATCATGCATAGATGGGTTAAATATATATTACAATAAATCGACGAAATATAACCGAATCGTACACGGATCGGATAACCGTAATATTTCTTTTGTCTGTAGATTTACAAATTATTACATAGTTAAACAAATAAACAGCTCCAAAGTTTCTTTTCCATTTAAACATTCCACAAACACCAAGCTGCTAATGGTCTCAGGCGTCGAAAAATAAAAGAAAAAAAAAACAAAAAAAATCTGTAAGATTGTGTGTAATCCAAAATTCAGGGAAGTAAGTATAACATTTTAGCGTCGGTCTTATAAGAGCGACCTTTGGGAAATCAGTGGTGTGTCTGTACAAATTCGCCTAGACCAGTATAATGTAATATTTTGTGGCCTTTGTCGGTCCTATTGCACACTTTTTCTGTTTTAAAATGTTTATATATACATATATACATTTTTATATAGCGTAATTTTATTGAATTTGCATAGATAGATAGGGAGAGATAGATAGATAGAAAGATAGATAGAGATAGATAGATATAGCAGCATAGATTATGCCACCCCTTCCTTTTATGTAAATGTCGTAAGAAGCGATTATGGGAACTTAATGGTAGTAGGATAGACAGCAGCGTGCCTAAAAAACGTTACTAAAAGTCTAACTACGGTTGCTAAGCGTGGCAACTACTGGCAGAACTCCCCTTCTGGAGAAGGCTTATATTCAGCAGTGGACAATTAATATTATGATGATGATAAATTTTATAATAGGTAATTATATAAGAACTGTCTACTTACTACTATTCTTTTCTGTACTAAATATTTTTTTACAACTCATAAAAAATAATAAATTCAAAAATAAACATAGATTTAAATTCTAAAATTTAAAAGTTATCCTTTTATTTGTTTAAATAATATACCTATTAGTTATTAAATTTGTTAAATTTATCTCTGCATTACAAAGAAAATATGTAAATTAAAACATAATGATGCAGATACTTCCCTGGGTGAGCGTATTGGAAGACTGTAAAGCTCATCCAGTTGATCAAATAAATAAATTATGATATAATAAGAAAACATTCGTCGTAAAGAAACAGGCTATTTATAAAATTTACTGGCCCATTTTAAAGGTTCAAATAGTTATTATTTCTTTTATTTTATAAAATAAAAAATACTAACAAAATAATCAATATATTAAAAATCAACACTCATCCGTTCGCCCAATAGAATCCTATTAATACGCTATGTACACGAACGAAGGCAATTTCAGGCAATATGTTTGTGAAATCGAGCACAAAACGCGTACAAACGCAGTGCAACACTGAAACTACACCGTCGATGACCCATATTGCCAACGGCACTACACACTGCACTGTTCCGTATACTGACCAATATATTCATTCTCGGCCACCTTTTTGTGACACGGTGTAAATAAATGGCTTTGGAAAGTATTTGCTACTAGATGACCAGACAGATTTATTTTTTATTAATATTATAATCTACATTTTACTATTCCGTTGATTAAATATTATAAAAAATATCCTATGCTTCAATCCAGAATTTATTTTAGTCATGTACCAAATTTCACTCAAATCCATCTATCCATTTAAGTGTGATTAAGTAACAATACATTGAAATTTTGTTTAATTTATTTATTTAATTATACTTTATTGTACACACTAATATTACATAAAAATATAATATGGGTAAACAAATATACAAAGGCGAGCTTAACTCTAAAAGAGTTTCGCATTTATAATACAAATATTAAGTATGATTTCTCTAAAAACGTTCAACCTTCATCTTTTAATCTATTAAGGAAGTTTAATAAAATCACCAAATCAGTATAGCTGTTCTAAAATAATAGGCGAACCAACGAATTTATTACTATTTATTTATTTTGTATAGACAACGTTTAAAAAACTGTTTGGTACAAAAAGCAGACTTAATGCTATAAAGCATTCTCTCCCAGTCAACCTTTGACAAATCACAAATGTACTTGTACAAAGTTTTATTGCGCAATAAAGAATAAATAAAATAAATAAATACTTACAAGACGTATAGATCTACATTTAACTACTCACAAATTCAATAATATATACAATGGAGAACTTACTACACATACTATATATATATACTTACCATGTTTTTGTTACCATGTTGTACAGTTTAAACAAATATTACTTCCATATACTAATATATAT
Organism: Galleria mellonella; assembly: GCF_026898425.1. Lineage (NCBI taxonomy): Eukaryota > Metazoa > Arthropoda > Insecta > Lepidoptera > Pyralidae > Galleria > Galleria mellonella. Next base: position 3,656,835 of record NW_026442176.1, on the reverse strand, counting down.
CATAGCAACATGCATACACGATAATACGAGTATATAGTAATACCAATGAAGTATTGATTGAGAGAAAAGGTCATCTTCACGACCTTAGGTCTTCATCACGATCAACACTATAAAATTAATAATCTGTATAAACTGGGAGTCTATCATGAAATGAAATTCCGAATTGTCGAACTCAATTTCTTGTTTTCGTTTAAGCAGATATCCGCCCAGTAAATGGAGGTTAACATTTTATTCGTCATAAATCCTAACATATAAATCCAAAGGAATGATATTTTAACATTTTTATAATTTTTAAATGGTATGTACTATGTAATTTTAACATCAAATTTGTGTTTCGTTCAGCCGCGAAATTTCAGAAAACGATTCATGGTAGACGCTCTGATTCCGTCGCTGTGTACTTAGAAAGACAGGTACTATCCTCAACTTATAGCTCTGTATCTATATATAGAGCAGATTTCACTCAGATACATCGTTTCTATATGTTCATACCGGCAACATTACCTTAGTGCTATTTCCCCAGTTTCCGAACAAAGATTCTTTATTTGATGCCCTCTCAAGGATTGCCATTAGCGCAGCCTGCCGCTAGTCTCGGGTGGGGATAAAAGGTAATTTATCACAATTATATCGAGCCGAGGCCTAGCCAGACCTAGAGTTATGGCCGCGCGAAATTCATGTACGCAAAAACTCGCAGAGGTTGCAATTTACATGCTTTAACCACACTTTTTAACAGAGTAAAACTTAGTACAAAAGTCGTCTGAACTCCATCGTGATGCAGCTGTTTGAAGGGTGGGATATAGTAATGAAATTACAGAGTACTAAAGCATAACAGCTTAATCCTCAAGAATAGCAACGCATGAAGGGTATCATGAGCAACACAGTATATCCATAGTGGTGTTAATGTCTATAGGCGACAATTACCACTCCATTCCATCAAGTGAGCCGTCAGCTTGTATGCCATTTTAAGTTTCATAAAATAAATTGCAGTTTTATGAATAGTATAAAATGTAACCTTCTTCATCTGATACTTCACGCATACGTATATAAGTACGCATATAAGGTTAAGCCGTCAAATAGTTTGAGCTTTTTACAGGTAAAAGAATTTTGAAAACCCGTTAAGCAGTTTTTGAGTTTAAATATTTCAAACAAACTGTCAAATCTTTCCTTTTTATTGTATTAGTATAGGTTATAAAAGAACGGGATCTAGGTAAAAGAAAATAACGCTTTAATTTAGTTTAATTTATCGTATCTTATATTTTTACTCTCAATTATATTCAAATATTATTCATAATTATGTTGAAATAAAAAAGTATCAGTATATCTTTTTTCTATATTTTAATACATTAATAAGTATTTTATTCCCTAATTAAAATAAATAATCCTCTAAACCATTTTTTACGAAGATCATAAACTTCTTCAAACTATTTACTTCATTTACATACGCAATTAATTTAAAATTTTCCCAGATTTTGAGAATCTGATATTCTGCTAACGAAGAATAATTTATTCGCTTATGTTCAAACTTAGTTTTAAATTACTTAAAGCGTAGGAGATAATAATTGTATGAAAAATACTTTACAAATTTTTAATAATACTCGTGAACCGAGGGAACTTTATTCTTATTTAAAAAATGTTTTCAAGAAATAAATAATTAAATTAAATATAAAATTAATTCGTAATCTATAATATTAATTATTAAACACTTATTTTATCTTCAAAACAATATTTGAAATATAAAAAGCTCAAATCTAAAAAAAATATATTTTGTTTTTATACGACTTAGAAATATAAACTATAATAAGACTATAAAATATAATTAATATACCATTGATCCATTATACCATCTAGATAAACTATCTTATTAGTATTATCGCTTGGCCAAAAACAGAATAGAATTTGTTTCACAGATCACACGTAAACTTATTCAATAGAAAGATAATCTTATAACCATAGACTTAGTATATAACGTACTGTTATAAGGCTGACACCATATGAATTAAAAAATAAAATAAAAAAGAACTGCAACCACTTTGCATCAATATAATATCAAAGAAAATTAATCTACAATTAATTTTCACAATTTTGTCTCTCATTAATTTATGGGCCTATAAAGGATTCAGATTTTACACGGACTGACTGGTTTCATTGCAATTGCTTTTTATAAAACTTGTGATTCCTGCGAAGAGGATGCTGTCATTATTTATTCGGTGCTGGAATCAACATAACAGTACGTATTACAAAATATTATAGTTATTATTTTCATGTTTTCTACAAAAAATTACATGACAGTTTATACAGTTTTTATTACATTATTTTATAACTAGTATTGTATTATATATAGTTACAAGAACAAATATTCCACGGATCATTCGCACGTACGAATCCTTTGTAAAATACGAGCCGCAGTAAAATTTATACTAGACACTGTGGTGCAAATAGTTTATACGCAAAGAAATAGACTTAACAAGCTCCATAACAGTCTAACCATAAATATAAGGGTAACACATGTTACTTTTATTATCGAAGTTGCGTGACTCTGTCGCGAATACCACCTGTGCTAAGAATGCCTTTTACGGAGGATCGATGGACAGCGAAATTTGATGTCTGCTTATATGAGAAGTCTTCATCTAAATTACACAAGTCTTTGTAATTTCATGTGTAGTGTATTGATTGTCAGAATGAGCGATAACACACCCTTGTGGACGCTAGAGGTCTATAGGGAGACAATAAAAGGGCTCAGAGAAATAGATCTCATGAAATTAGAACTTTTTACATGACTTCCATTACACAAAGTCTATATCTAGAGAAAGAGTTAGAGTAGTGGTTTGTCAGAGTCTATCTCTCTTTGTCTATTTAAATTGTAATTAATGATATAGTTGTCAAAACAATTTTTATAAATATATATGTACATGTAAGAATCTTCGAAACCATATTAGACAACATAAGTAACAAGTTAAACTCTTTCACTATTTATAATGTAAATCTAAGTTGTTTTCCATATATGTACCACATTTATTAAAATCATGGTAAAGTTACAAACCTTTACTATATCGGTCCAATAACGAATATGTTAAAAGTACCTACATATTCGAAAATAGATATCCGATCAATATGATCGATATCGAAATATATAGATATCGGATCAATATCCATATTACCTATGCCTAGTTGCAATCTCCATCCGTACATCCACTTTCCTCATACTCCTCAAATATAGCGTTCAAACTAAACTAATAATAAATACGCTGCGTTCTCACTACCTAAGCTAATAGCGTAGACGGGATATCCTAAGTAGCAGTTTCCATATATAATTACCTATTTTTAATGTTTTGGTTTTTCAACTGAACTTGAAGGTTTTACAGTGTTTTTTTTTTCTTTTAAACCACTAATATAACGAACAGAACAAAAAAAAGTTCAAATCGCGCAGGCGAGTTGGCAACCGCAGTTAAGCTTTGGTGACGTTTTAAGAGCGACGCTGTCGCCCATCCCTCGTCCATTAAATTACTTTACTCGCCTGTTACGAGCCACACGGGAAAGGAAGGGATGGCCCATTCTAAGCCGGGAGCGCACGGCAATATATATACTGTATATATGTTTTACTGTATACCTATATGCTTTATATTATTCTCAATTTCGTGTATAATATAGTATATGTCATATATGTGTAAGTATATTTGTTATTTATATATATTTATTCGTTTATATATGTAATTTTAGTATGTATGTATATCAATAATTACTAGTACCGCATTCGAGTATTCTGACACTTCCCTATGGTTGACTGAGAGAGAGTGCTTTTAGCATTAAGTCCGCGATGTACACATATATGTACTAATGCATAAATAAAATAAAATAAATAAATATATATACTTGAATTTATAAATGGTAGGACTTAATTTAGCACATTTTTTTCAACACCTATAAGCAAAATATTCCTCGTCGTTCTCCAAGTTTCTTTATAGATTAAATTCTCACGTTATCAGGTAATTAAATGTTTGAAAAGCTTCCGTGAGCAGTGCGGTATGACCATAAAATAGGACGTGTCGTAAAGAGGTGTAAGTACAAATACTTTAACCCCAAGTCCAGACTATCTACCAGATCGCAGTAAACCCGAACTGGCCGAGCTAATTCCACGGTCGGCACCCGCCAGGATTTATCTTCACGACCGCTCGCCTCGGTGGACGCTTAAAGTCTCAGTTCATTCGTTGCGACGTAGATATTTTTCTACAATTATTACTTTAATACCGTAACCAAGTTTAACGTCGATTGAAAGTTCTTGAATTTAATCAATCGATACATATGTTACTTTGTGGAAGTTTCAATTGATGTTATTATCTTTAATTTCCCCGTTATTAGTACCTTATACTTTTATTATACGACACATGCTGAAATCTTTTTGAGGGAAAATTGTGTTCTACAACATAAAGAAAATCGACTTCAATTGTAGCAAAACCAAACCAAAAAAAGTTATTTTGATTCCAAATTAAAACTTCTTAAATGACTTCACCAGAGGGAGACTGTACAAAAGTCGATTGCTTGGGTACCTCTGTCCTATTTGCGTTTCAACCGTGAAGCAGTTATGTTTGCATGGCTGTGTTTCGGTTTGAAGGGTGGGATATGGCGTGAATTTACAGGGTACAGAGGAATAACACCTGAATCCTCAGGCAACGCACGGGGGGTATCATGGGCGGTAACAGTATACGTTATACGTATATATGTTATGTCCATGGTACTGCTCATGTCTATAGGCGACGGTTACCACTTTCCATCAGGTGGGCCGTCAACTTGTTTGCCATTCTAAGTCGTATAAAAAAAAATGATTATGATGAAATTTATATGTGACCAATCTGTAAATTGGCCCTTTAAATAAAAAAAAATGAGTTTTCTAAGTTGATTTATAACTATTGGAGTTATGAGGTCACAAACAAAAAAAAAAATATAACCGAATTGGAAACCTCCTTTTTTTGAAATCGAACCAATCTGTACGTATATCCTTTAAGATAAAGAAATAATTTTCAAACTCGGTTTATAACAAACATTAAAAAAATTCAACCTAATTGAAAACCTTTTCATTTTAAGTCGGTTAAAAGAGATTCCGTTATTTGGATTCTGTGTTATATTTATCTACGGTTAGAACGAATATTGCATACAAATCTTATAATCGCACATCACACCTCACTCATATCGGCTCACCTCAGCATATAAACTTGCAGAACAATAGTCTGTCTGCGTACACGCACAAACTTTGCACTATTCAACCGCGTTAAAAGCCTTTTGTTCTAAACAAAAAGCCATTGTAACTCATACAGAGTAACACTTGAGACTGCTACGGTACGGAGGAAGGTATAAGATATGAACGATTGCGTTAAACATATACCTACTCGATGGTTGTTTCTAGAATCTCTGTCGTTGAGTAGTTTAACTCTTACCACTTTTTATGATGACATAGTATTTTTCATTTTTAAGTACGAAACGTTACGAAATCTTGGTAATTAGATTCCCAAAAGCAAGGTTTACACATTTAAAATATTTTTTAAATTAAATTTTGTTTTTTAAATGCATAATGTTCTTTTTTATTTTAATTTATTTTCTTTCTTTTTTAAATAATTAAAGATGTTGCCCAATAAAAAAAAACGACGGCAATTGTAACAAAACCAAATAATTTAATTAAAAAACTAAACTAATAACTGTAATCTGTATATATATCTTTTTAGATAAAAAAAGAATTTTCCAAATCGATTTACAACTGACGGAGTTATTAGGTAACGAACATAAAAATAAAACAAAACGAATTGAAAACCAAATTGTTTTTTATGCCACTTGAAAAAGAGCTAATCATTACGACTTGGCCCTAAATACATTGTTTTTATATCTATTAACATCTATAATACCAATAGACACATTAATCAACTTACCTGCTGAAAATAAAACCTGCCTGATGAGTCGTAACCCTTCATTAGGGCATGACTACACGCCCGCCGCCTTCCTCCACTCGCACCTCAGCCATATAAGGAGCTCTAGAGAGAGCAATTTCAGCCAGCGTTATCTCTCAGTGGCGTGCCGTGACGCGCAAAGTTATTTACGCTCGGCGCCGCCCTTAATCCCCTATTTATTCCTCGAGATGTATCTGAAAATTAGGGATCACATCCAAGGCTACAGTCGGGCGGGTTAATTTGCGGGATTCTGCCCGGTGTCTCGCAGTAAACCCTGGATGCCGGATAAATAAGAACAATGTTGATATGTCACGAAATTCTGTGATTACGCGCCCGCTTTTGTTCTGAACGAAACGTAATAGCTTATTTCCAGTTGTGCTTTGTTAGTGTAGCCGATTTGATGTTAAAAGTAAATATCTCTGTTTAGCTAGTGGTTGATATTAACAATCTCAGGGTTTTCTTTAGATATCTCGCGCTAATCGCATAGAGTTGGCATTATTGGCTGAGACGTCTTTGTCGTGTATAGGATAGTTGCGTTGATTACTTATTATTGACTGGCTTTATTCAAATTAAAATTTATTTATTATCAAATAACAAGATCCATTTTGTTAGTAACAGATTTAAAATTATGTTAGTAAAGAAGATTAGAATTTAGAAGCCCATATAACTAAGAGACATTCGGTCAAGACATCGATGAATCAAAGAGACTGGTTATTTTGAGATTATGTTATTATGCGAATTGTTTAATTAATTTTATTATATAATTATTGATTACAATTTATAAAAATTCCTTTTATGAATTGTTTTGTTTATGAATTAAAATAGACTTTAAATGTTTTTTTTTTTATCAATTTTGTAATGCAATAGGTTGTACTAACTTTAATATGAGAAATCTGTGGAATAACTCTATTAATTTTAATAATAATAAACGTCAGTCATCAAGTTAAGTCCCATACTAATTTTGACCCGAACGAAATTATTTTCTTCTATGGTACAAAATCTCATGTAGTAAAAAAATCCATATATTTACCACGTTAATCTATATATCTCTATAATAATATTCTACAATCCTACAATTGAAGTACGAGAAAAGTCGAATTTAGAAAATTTAAAAATTTACCCGAAAAATGTAATAATTCCATTTTTCTTTTTCCCATTCCATTTTCATCTCAAACAAACAGTTTCATTCGGTGTTCTTTCAGTTGTTTTCAGCTGCCAATTCGTAACGGGTCAACCGATTATCATGTTGGGGGAAAGGGATTGTTAGTAATGGAGAGTAAGAATCCCATTGCTAGCAATATACCCAACCAGGTCGACCTCCTCGTGGTTCCCCCTGGAAACTATCATGGTTAATTCCTAATGAATTCATCATGATTGGCTAACTGGCCTGTTTTCATTCTCATCGATCACCCTTCACTGGTGCCCCGCCAGCGTATTCCGTTAGCGCAGGCGGGGTTACCATTCCATTTTCATCCAATAAAAAAAAAATATCATGATAACATATTTAATATACACGTACTAATTGATATTGGCTACTATTTATCATATTCCGGTCACACAGAAGACGCTGCTAAATGTATTAATAAAACGTATACACATGTTATCATTTATAATTCTAGTTCTTATGTCTTTTAGTACATTGATAATAATAACTCGGAATACAACTATTCGTACAGCCAAAACGAGAACTAGAAATGTTTATCCAATGCATAAAATAATCGTAATTTTTCACAAAGTCAACTTTAGCATTTTCATATCTAGCGAATACTATAATGTCGTAGAAAATCCTATGTACAATTCGCGTAGCATAAACGCTTCGAGCCTAGTTCCAGTAATATCCCGGGGTCCTGGTAAGCCTGAGCTTAAACTGGATATACGCTACAAATATCTGAAGCCAAACGGTAATCATAAACGCTATTGCTTAAAATATTCATATTAACATTTTGTAACAACAAAATAACAGGGAAAAATCGCGGTAAACACGAACGGCGGGCTGTTGTTTCGAAGCTTAATAAAAAATACTTGAGAAAATGTTCTGTGTTCCTTTTTCAAGAAACAAATAAATGCGCATTTATGTAGGTATTAACTTCGTTCGCATGGCCGTCATGTGTTCAATGGCTGAAATAAAAAATAGACTATATTCTTCTCTGCCCCAGATACTATGTGTATATCAAATTTTATAGTGATTTATAGCTGTTATGACACTAAGAAATAACAAACAAATATAAGAAAGAATCGAGCCGTCATATATCGACAATCCTTGCTCTATCTATACAACGTATCTCGAGTACTTTAAACGTAGAGTGAATAAGGAATTTTAATATGTACTCTGTATATAAGGCATACTTACCAATGATAATTTAATTTACTGTTAATTTTGTAATTTTTAGTATTTTTTAGACAAATATTATTTCATTTATTTCTTCATACTTTCTCTGTGTACTGAAAAATTCTTTCATGATATCTTTTTATAACTGATAAAAAAAAAAATTCAACACGATACAATATTGTTACGAATAAATTGAATTGAATATATTTATCAGAGGTCGCCAAATTGGGTACGTATCATGTATCACGTATACAGTAAACCACTGTGAAATGCCGAATAAATGTTATTCCATTCCATTCAATGTTGAATGAAAACGGAGTCATTAGCATCGTATTGAGCAAAGTTTTTATCTAAGAAACTGAATATTATTCTAAAAAAAAAGCATCAATAAAATCATTAAGATTATGTTTATTTATTTATAGCAACATTTAACAGCATATTGCATTATAACATAGGTATAACAAACATTAAATATAATATAATATTAATGCACACGCCTATTAAAGGTATTCACAGCATTTACTTTAACATAATTATACAGTACAACCGACTTTGATTGTAGCAAAACATTTTGATTTTTAAACAAAACAACTCAAGCGATTTTGTTAAAATTTCTATGTCTATTCTATTATTTCTATCTCTATATTCTTATTATATTTTTCTTTCAGATAGTTAGATAAAAAGAATTTTCCAATCGGTTTACAGCAGACAGAGTTAAAATGTAACAAACGTAAAGAAATGCGGCCGAATTAAGAACCTCTTTCTTTTTGAAGTCGAATGTAGAATTTTTAAACTAGAAATTAAGCTAAAAAAAGCTACAAAAAAATGTTGTTTTATTTATTTATTTTTTTCCAAAAAAGAAATATTAAATAGTTTACCATTTGTCTAGTATAATATAAACTCGCTTTAGTTTGGAACTATATATCTATCTATATAATACTAATTTTGTCAATGAAGTTCTAAGAGTGCATAAAAGCAAAAAACCAAATAGAATTGGTATTACTGTAATATTATTTTTAATTTTAAATCTATATAGACATTTCTAATTGGTTTAAAAGATCCGCACTACTCTTAATAACCGAATCAAATCAAAACATGAAAACTGCTGGAAAAAAAATTACTTGCATACTGATAGAGAATGTCACTAACCATTTTTTTATTAAATGAACCTTCTTATATTACTATATGTACATATATGCATACACTCTCGTCCGTCACTCGCAACCGGCACAACTTTAAGAGGTCGCCGTTAGATTCCCCATAACGTCCTGTAAATAAGACCGTTCCGGGTCCTTTTCATTTCCAATACACTATAACATATCCATTTCGTGGGGAATGGGCATTTTAAAACACTTTTCCGTGTGTTTAGGTCGACTCCCAATCCCGTGTTTAGTGAGTATAGTGGGGAGCGGCGTCCCGCCTCGCTGACACCAGGACGTGATATGAAAGCAACTTGATGTCTTTATCGGCCCCCTTGATACGGCCCCCGGTGTATGTGAATTTAAATATTTTCACTTCAACATAAGTACGTGCGCTTTGGCGTTTTCTTTTAGTTCTCTAAAGTGCTAGTTTTCTTGCCAACATTGAAAATTAAATTTTAAACACAAAATTCGGATTGCCGAAATCAAGCTTAGCGTTATTTTAAAAAAATAAAAGAGTATTTTACTAATGAACTGAACATGTTTTTTTAAAAGGAGCATGGGTTAAAAAATAAACAATCTACAATATTATTTTTTAAATTTATATTAATTTTAAACCACTACTACATATTAGATATATTTCTTAAATGTTGTTTAAAATTTTTAAGTTTGTACAATAAACCTATGGCTCACTACACGTTTTGGGATACTGTAAGTGTGGTGAGTAATTCATAAATAAATAAATAAATAAACATTACTTTTTATTTACTAAAATGGAACTAGTGAACTAATATAAAGTGAATAAATTTGTTCCTACATCATCGCTTAGTAACAACATTGGAAACATACTTCAAATAATATACGCATATCCTTTCACCATACACTTTCAATCGTGACGGACAGACAGTGCGCAAAAATAGAATTGTGTTTACTATTCAGCACGGCTAGCTTCAATGTAAAACCTGAAAGCTAGGGTTCGAGACGCACTCCTCAGAGGTTACGTCCCCTTTGAAAGCTTGTAAACACTTGTCTGTGATAGAAAATGTGAGTTTATTCCGCCGGTAGGTATATATTTGATAGTCGGCTGCGAGGGTAAATCTCTCAGTTCGGACTCGTAGACCTTTTTCAATGTAGACCTTGCGATACATTATTTAATGATATGTCCTGGATATATACACACTTTTTTTTTGTACATTACAAATATATACTGTGAACTAAAATCAAATAAATCGTGATCAAAACTAAAGGAGAAAAATAATTTTCGGAGCTTTTGTCCTTGCATGAGACATATTAAGCAAGCGGATATATGTATTGGTACTCGTTGTCTATCTCATATTTTATGTAGCATGATAATTCTCTCAATTCTCTCTATCTCCTTTCACTCATTTTTTTGCTTTATATTCTTCACGGCTCTGGAACGCGCTTCCTGATACCATCAAGAGACTTCCGTCTAAACCGTCATTAAAAAAAGGTTCCTGTCCATTTTTAAACTTTATCTAAGCAGTAAGTGTTATCTACTATTCTAGTCTTCATATGAAATATAGTACATCTTTTATATTATATGTATAAAATTACATATAAAAGATGTACTTTTATATGTACTTTTCATACACAGGTCGGCAGTCAGCTTATTTGTCATTCTAAGTTGCATAAAAAACCGCATTCGAATATTCTGATACTTCTCTAAGATTGACAGGGAGTGAATGCTTTAATCATTAAGTCAGCCTTATATACTCCTCTTATGGGGAACGCTTATGTTCAGCAGTGGACAGTTGACGGCTAAAATGATGATGATTATGAATTATCATTATCTTAATGTCATACCATCACTAAGTAAAGACTTGCCGTAACAGTTTTTCGTTAAAAACTAGCACAGTCATTAGCACTTCGTTTTGCATTTGTAAACACGTTTTGTTACCAAATTCCAGCCACTAGTGACATAGCAAATTACTTTTAAGCGGAAATTTCGCCAGCTCACTCTTGTAATGACCGCTGGGCGTCCCGCAAACAAACCAAAAGTTTCAACTTACCAACTTGTTCTGAATTTTCCAACGGAAAATACCATTAGTCCCTTCAACCTTGGAGTTCCCGAACGCTTTGTTGTTCAATGCCTGTTTAACTAATGATCGCGCCGCAATTCTTTATGTTGGAAGGGTAATCTGTATCGGGATGGCGGTAATGTATGGCTCGGTTTAACGCTACGAGAAAGTGATAACTCAAAAACGCAACGTTGAACAATGGCGGATGTTTCACTGGAGTGGTTCGTATATATTTGAATATTCTGGTACAATTTTATACGACCATGACCACTTTTGTATTGTTATCTAAAGTTTATCCTCATCATCATCATATCAGCTTTTAACTGTCCACTGCTGAACATAAGGCTCCTCCTTGGGGGGTTTTGCCAGTAGTTGCAATACGTGGCAGGTGGATTCGCAACCGCAGTCAGGCTTTAGAAGTGTTTTAAGAAGGACGCTGCTGCCCATCCCTCGCCCTCTTTAGTCGCCTCTTACGACGCTCACGGGAAAGGAAGGGGTGGCCTATTCTATGCCGGGACCATACGGACAAGCTATATGTAAAGTTTATGTTATTGTACATTTGGTATTATATACCATTGTCATTAGTTGCCATCATTGAAGTCGTTAAATTTTTGTCCGTTTTTGAATCTACGCGTCTCCCGTAGACTTTTTTTTAGTAGCTGAGAACAGAATGGTGACCTCGCCTGCGATATCGGTATACACTGGCCTATTGCCAGTGGAGGTAATAGGTGAGGATGAAAGCAGATCAGTTAGCCCATCATGCCGATTGATTCCACAAGAATTAACCACGATGGTTTCCAAGGAGAACCGCGTGGAGGTACACTTGATGGAGTATATTGCTAATAATGAAGCTGATAGACCTCATTACTAATAATCCCTTCCACCCCCTCCATAAACTGTATAAAGAAAGGTTTTGAGCCACCAGCATCCACTGACTTTCTGCAACATAACTAATTTCGTCGTTCTATCTATATCGTCGTCTGCATTTTCCCGTACGATGTCGCGTCTTAAGAACATTTATTCTTCATAAAAAAAATTGTCAAACCTTTTTTAATCTTTACCACCTCCTCACCGTGCATTTTTCAAGACACTTTCTTCCACGCAAAATCATTCTTTGGAATCAACTTCTAGCAGCAGTATTTCCGAACCGATACGACGTCATAACCTTCATGAAAAGAGAATATTTCTTTTTAAAAAACCGGCAGCACACCTGCAATGCCTCTGGTGTTGCGGGTGATCATAAGCGGCGGTTAGTCACTTACCATCAAATGAGCCGCATACTCGTTTGTCCCCTGTGTTATAAAAAAAAAAACTTATTAAACTTTTAAGGAAAGATGTAGAAAGTAGAGCTAAAAAAGATTTTTAATATCATTATCTTTCCAAGAACATTGGAAATGCTATTTAAATATAAAGAGCTAATATAATGACCGCCATGAAATTACCATGGGAAAGCGCCAGGTTAAAGGCAAGTAAAGCTCCTCGATTCTTTGACTAGTCGTTCATAGCAATTATTTTGAATTGTTATTCCGTTTAATGAAAATGTTATAAACAAGACTGTGAACTGTAACGGTGTAATGACAGGCCTAGTGGGAACGGACATTTGCTTGGTTATAGTTATAGATGGAGCCAGGAAACTGGCAGATATATGGCTATTTTTTTATAAGACTGATGGAAAGTATATATACAGAGTGTACTATTTCACCCATGGTAACTCCCATGCGTTGCCATTCTTGAGGAATAAGGTGTTATGGCTCTGTACCCTGTAATTTTACTGCCATATCCCATCTTTCAAACCGAAACACAACCATGCATAATCAATTATCAATTTTATTATTATTTTCTGATTTATTTTGTAGCTTGCCCAATAAACATTATTATGCCCCTATCGCTACCGCTACTGAGTCAGTTCTTTACTTATTTGAATGAATCTATCCTATCTGTCAAGTTTTTTTTTTATTTTTTTTAATGGATGAAATTAAAATGGTTCCCCGCCTGCGCTAATGGTATACGCTGACGAGGCACCAATAAGGGATGATAAGTGACATGAAGAAGCAGGTCAGTTATCCCATCGTGGTTAATACACTAGGGATTCAGTATGATGATTTTCAAGGGGACCACGTAGAGGTCGACCTGACAGGGCATATTGCTAACAATTGGAATGGTAGTCTGCATTACAAACAATCCTTTCCGAATCAAATTGTATTGTATAAGCAATTGATTGTCCACTGCTGGATATGGGGAACTGATGGGAGGTTATGGTTTTTTCCAATTGTTATCATGATTGGCAGACCGCAGTTAGGCTTTGGTAATGTTTTAAGAGAAACGCTGCTGCTCATCCCTAGACCATTAAATTCGTTTAGTCGCCTCTTACGACATCCATAAGACACAAAGGAGAGGTCCATTCTACGCCGGGACCACATGGCCAAATTAGATTCAAATATACTCAGCAAAATATTTGATATCTATATATATCGAGTTCTTCTGGACATTGATTACCACTAATCGCGATATCGCCCATACCAGTCGGATATCTATATTCACTACGAGCGGGTTCTTATTTTCGAAAATATATATTTGTTAACCGAAAATTAATATATCTGTTATTGTACCAATATATGTTTAGATATTGTAGCTGCAATATATAGATTTTACTATATATCACCCACCCTTACTCATAAAAGACTTAAGTCGTGAGCATATTTAATATTATTCACCAAGCGAATATGATCCATATATCGTCCCAACCGACACATTTGTCCCAAAATATCGCATCCCCATCGCGGATATCCCGCTCGTTTAAAAGCCTACGGCGAAGTGGGTACTTTATAACGTAATGGGTACGTTCCATTTTTACGTTGTCGCAAATTATACACGCGACCAATGGACATTTGCAACTCAAACAAACCAGCTGCAATTTGTCTGATTGAAATTATTGGCTGCACTTGTTAATTTACTTTATTCTTGTTCCAGATGGCGCCGCTGAGCTTCGGACGGCGAATAGCGGCCTTCCTCACCTCCAATACGTTTGTGGTACGTATTTTCAACTCTATTCGTGCCTTACGATAATTGTATATTACGATACGTCTACAATATTATTTTCTCCTATTTCTAAAGGAAATTGCTTCATTATTTTAAATTAAATTATACGTCAATCGGCTCTTTTCAGTTTTCAACGAAATAACACTCTAGATTTATGACGATTATAATGCAAGTTGTTGGACAATTTTGTTTGTTTTTTTTATTTATTTATTTTTAACCCAACACAGTGATAGTAAGAATTGCTTAAGAGATTTTTTTTTTTTAATTTATCTTGAAGTCTAAATAAGTTTTCTTCTTTTTTTAATGTATCTTGAAGTCTAAATATTTAAATAAATTAAAGTTATACTTATTTATTTATTACATCCGCATGACCGGGATAATATGTAATTTCTTTGTCTTGCTGTATCCCAAATACTACATAGCAATGTGAATGCCAGATTTCATAATTATTGAATAAGACGTTAAGGTAACAAAACAAAGTCGCATTTATAAACAAATTAGCATGGAATAATGATGACCTAATATGATAGTAATAAATAACGATGATGTTTATTTAAAAGATATATATCTCTTATCCCATGTGGTCCCGGCATAGAATAGGCCACCCGTTCCTTTCTCGTGGGTGTCGTAAGGGGTAACTAAAGGAGGACGTGATATGGCCACCAACGTCCCTCTTAAACATCTCCAAAGCCTAATTGCGATTGCCAATCCGCTTGCCAAGCGTGGCAACTACTGACAAAACCCTAAAAACGAGAGGCTTATATTCAGCAGTGGACAGTTAAAAGCTGATATGATGATAATGATATATCTCTTAAAAAGTTTAAAAAAAGAACACTGACATGTAATAATCTATAAATACGTTAAAATTACTATCTATCTATTTGGCTATAAAATAATTCAGCTACCGAATAATATTCAGTGTGCTTTACCAATTACCTCCATAGAGCAATAAATCAAGATCGAAATATTGATAAGGTTAGTTCCGCCCGCGCCGCGCGCCCCGCGACCCCTCACTACTATGAATTACCCGCGCAAACATCCCCCACGCGAATAATTTATCCGTACATTTTCGTAATTAAATCAGTTACTCGGTACAACAATACGAATTATACACTATTTGCGCAACAACAAATCGAGCGAATAACAATTAACGCGCCTCGATTAAACGAAACATACTGAGGACGCTCGGATACGCACAGAAACGGTTATGCATAATGCGGTGCACTCATTTGCCCAACGTTTGTGGACGACAAATGAAGCGAGATGAAAAGCGCTATTTTATTGTGACCAAAGAAACGTGAACCGTCAGGATTTGTCTACAATATGAGAGTGAAGGTCTGTAAATATCAGTGTACGTCGAAACGCAAATTCGCGAAATAGCGCCGCCTCTAATAGCGCGTGAACTCTGTGATTGTCCGTATGGGTAAACACACTGTTTATGAATCGATGCGTGTTTATGGTTTATATGGGGCAGAAAGCCCTTTATCAGTATTCTGCATTAGATCCATTAGCCAGCGAATAGGTATACGTACCTACATATTTTTGTTGTTCCTTTATTTATTCCCCAGTTAGCTCGTAACTCATATTTACAGAAAACGTAACTTCATTATATCGTATATACGTAAAGTATTGATTAATAATAATGTGCTTTGTAGAATTATTGGATACTACATCGATACCTACTTTAAAAGAGATTCGTGAATAAAATAAATTAAATATCACAATATATGTAATGTATACTAAAGAAGAAATTGTTAAATTTTATTATTTTTATATCAACATTTTAATTTTTAGTAAACATTACATACAACTCTTCAAAAATACTCTTCCTTTTACGTGGATGTCATAAAAGGCAACTAAGGAAACTTAATAGTTGAGGAATAGACAAAAGCGTCCCTCTTAAAACACCACCAGAAGTCTAACTGCGACTGCTTGCCGCCTACCAAGCATGGCAACTACTGGCAACACCCTTTTATAGTTACAGTTAACGGCTGACATGATGACATACAAGTATAAGTATACTAGGTTTAAAAAAATCCTAAATTAGATCGGTCGAAAATAGAATTTGTGACTGTATTTTCTATGCAACGTGTATGTAGCTCTTTTCTAATAGCCGTTACCCAAAGAGATCTGCGGGTCTACCATGTAATGAATTTCCGAAATTTCGGACTCCATTTCGTGTTTTTGTTTATACCAAAATCGGACCAATAAATGGAGTTTAACATTTCGTTCGTCATACATCTTATCATAAAAGTCCAAAGAAACAATATTTTAACATTTTTAATATTTCCAAACGACATGTATTATGTAATTTTAACATCAAATTTCTGTTTCGTTTGGCTCCGAAATTTCGAAAAACATTTCTCTTTCAATTGACTAGTCGTTCATACCTAATATTGAGTTCATTTCGTCACACATAATTATTATATGCTACTATCTACTCACTACACCAGTGTTGCCAATTTAGATACTTTTCGGGCAATTTTGGGTAAAAATTTTGTGCCCAAGAAATTTTGGAGTGTTGAAAGAAATGGAGAAAAATGAAGAGAATGTGGAGGGTATTTTATGAAGGTATTTTTATTTTTGAAGAGTTTTGTTATTTATAAACCCTATATAAAATATAAATTATATATGAATAAAAATTCAATAGAATTGTAACATAAAGTGAAAAAGTTAGATTCATAAAAGCGTTTTTTTTTCGTCGTTCATGTATTAGTTATAGATTAGATATATTTATAATCAAAATATAGTAAAAAATAACAACATCGTATCACTTTTGGAAAAAAATACATTAGAATAAAAATATAATATCGCATCTGGCAACCTTACAATAAACAGTCTCATATGTATATATAATATATGTCATATAATACATGCTCCACTAACAGCTTAATATATACTGCACAAGCAACGTTCCCGTATTAATTAATAGATGATTGGTTTCCATATCTCCACACGAGAACGTTCTCGAACAACGACCTGCCAAATTTTCATTTTACTGAACAATGCAGCATTCAGTTGTTGCTGTTTTAGTTTTATTTTTGGTATATTATAGACATAATACAAAATAGATTGATAAATTATAAAGTACTGTATATCTGGATTCTCTGTAACAAGAAGTATATTTTTTCGCCAATAAGGAACTCTATTACTGAAAATTTATCTTTAAGTGTTGCCACTGTGTATACGAGGTCTGTCCGGAAAGTTCGTATAAAAGTGTTCTGGAATGCGAGAAAGAGGAGTGGGGAGGCCAGGTAAGCGCAGGACCCCTTCCTTATGTCCCTGACAATGCTTCAGTTCTGGTCTGACCGCCGTGCGGTGCGAACTGGCTTGTCACGCCATCTGTGAAGTTACCTCTTAACGAAACCCCGTCGGCATGGAGCCCGCTTCCGTTGAAGAGCAGCGCGTCGTAATCAAGTTTCTCTCGAAACTCGGCAAGAATAAATTTTTGCCGATCTCAAACATTTATGGGGATGATGCTGTGAAGGAACCAACCGTCCACAAGTGGCTAAAAAGATTCAGAGAGGGCCGAGACAATGTTGATTGTTTTTTTCGATGTTCGGGGGATTGTCCATCAAGAATTCGTCCCTCCAGGCCAGACAGTTGATGGAAAATTCTAAGTCGATGTGCTCAGACGCCTCAAAGCTCGTTTGGCACGAGTTCGTCCAGAAGTGGCGCGAGAGGGGCGTTGGATTCTTCACCACGACAATGCCCCTGCCCACACCTCTCTTGTTGTCCGTGAGTTTTTGAGTAAAAATTCCATTACGGTGACCGAACACCCCCTATTCGCCGGATTTGGCCCCGTGTGACTTCTTCTTGTTCCCAAAAACCAAATTGGTACTTCGGGGGCGGCATTTGGGGGACATATGAGATAAAAAAGCTACGACGGGGCAGCTGAGAAACCTACAACCAGAGGACTTTCAAGGAGCCTTCTCACAGTGGAAACGGCGTTGGCACAAGTGCATTATGTCACAGGGGGAGTACTTTGAAGGGGATAAAATTGATTTACCTGAATAATTATAAAATAAAATTTTTAAAAAACTTTTATACGTACTTTCCGGACAAACCTCGTATATATAAATATAACCTATAACGCCTATTACGGTAATCACGACTAGTGTTGCGTGTTGTTGTTTAAAAATCTCTGAGTTGTGTTGACAATCATTCTGCTGTATATTTATTTCCTTAAAATTAGAACATTACAATTAACTATACAATTGGTACAGAAGAATAACACCTAAGTCCTCAGGACATGCATGGGGACGCATGAGGAGTACCATAGGCGAAACAGTGTACTCTGTTATGTCCATGATACTGCTCATTTCAATAGGCAACGGTTACCACTTACAATCAGGTGGGCCGTCAGCTTGTTTGCCATTCTAAGTTGCATAAAAAAATTACATAATAGTTAAAAAAATAAAAAAAAATCACCGATAAACAATCTATAGATATTTATAATAAAGATACACTAAGTAAAAATTCTCTTTTCTACCTGCTTCCTTATTAACTTCCCAAAATTATGCTATATTTTTTGTAGCAACTTTTAAGTAGCGACATTCTGGAAATTCTGTTTAGTGTAATTAAATACTAATTAATACATTATATCTCTAAAGGGCTTTACCCAAATACTTTGCCTTAAAAGGAATTTTCAACGATATATTTATTATAAAAAGCCATAAATCGTAGACTAAACTCGAAAACGGCTCTGGGATTCATTATAATTCAGTCGGTCGTCGGCTGTCGTCTCTGTCGCTCGCATTTTTAATCAACAGGCCCGCCAGAATTTGCTAGCTAATTTGAATAACGGATTTCGCCGTTGGCCATTGCGAAAGGGTTGTTTTAGGGTACCGTTTAGTCGAGCCATGGACTAACACAAACAGGTGGACGGTGACTGATTTAGTTTGCATTTTAATTAACGTTTGGCATTATTATGCCCTCCAGTTATAATTTAGTACCAATTGCAAATATGGTAAATTAATTATTTCTACATAAGAGTCGTTAGAGCGTTCGTGAGATTAAAACTAGCGAACCTTGATAATTGGAAGTTGTAGCCCGTTTAAAAAATATATATATATATATATATATATATATATATATATATATATATATATATATATATATATATATATATATATATTAAATTTATTTCGGCTTTTCATTCGACATTCAATCAGAATATAACCTTCAACTCTTATTTTGAATGATGATTATATATATATATATATATATATATATATATATATATATATATATATATATATATATATATATATATATATATATATATATATATATATATATATATATATAATATACTTATATTTTTTATAATATAAATTTTCAATTTATTAAGTGATGTTTATCATCATTTTCATCATCACCATATCAGCCATTATCTGTCCACTGCTGAACATAAACTTTCCCATATTTTTTAGATACGCTAAAACTCAACTTAGGGATGTTAAAAGTCATTCGATTTTGTTCCCATTAGTTTCAATATATATATATATATATATATATATATATATATATATATATATATATATATATATATATATATATGTATAATTATTATTTTCCGACTACCGCTACTTGTACACATGTTCTGCAACTTATATTTTTTTAATAATATTTACTTACTAAAATAATTATAGTAACAGTAAAAGTAATATTTTTTTTAATGGGTGATAATGGAATGGTAACCCCACCCGCGCTATCGGTATACATCGGCGGAGCACCAGTGAAGGATGATAGGTGAGGATGAAGCAGGTCAGTTAGCCCATCGTGACGAATTCAACAAGAATTGTTCACGATGGTTTCCAGGGGAAACCACGTGGAGGTCGACCTAATAGGGCATATTGTTAGCAATGGGGCTGCCAAACTCCATTGCTAACAATTCCTTTCCCCCGTGTAAAAGTAATATTGTAGGTACATATTTATATAAATGATAAAAAAAAATATGAAATTCTTCAATCTGTTTCACCGAATAATATATTAGACTTTAATTTAATTTAAAACTTCGTTTCGTAATTTTGTTAATAATTAATTTTTAATTAAAACTTAATATTCCAAAGTACGAAACGAAGGAAGACTAAAATGTCTCTAATTAGTAAACAAAACTCTTTGTTAGAATCGTGAATTCAAATTTAAGTCTTAGAGATTCTATAGTACGTACGAGGTTTGTCCGGAAAGTACGTATAAAAGTTTTTTAAAAATTTTATTTTACAATTATTCAGGTAAATCAATTTTATCCCCTTCAAAGTACTCCCCCTGTGACATAATGCACTTGTGCCAACGCCGTTTCCACTGTGAGAAGGCTCCTTGAAAGTCCTCTGGTTGTAGGTTTCTCAGCTGCCCCGTCGTAGCTTTTTTTATCTCATTTATGTCCCCCAAATGCCGCCCCCGAAGTACCAATTTGGTTTTTGGGAACAAGAAGAAGTCACACGGGGCCAAATCCGGCGAATAGGGGGGGGTTCGGTCACCGTAATGGAATTTTTACTCAAAAACTCACGGAACGATCTTGGCGCAAATTTTTTTCATTTGAAGTTCGTTTCTTAGAATTTCGTGGACCACGGTTTTGCCCAAATTAAGCTCTTCAGCCACCTGTCTGACCGTTAAACGACGGTCCCCATTAACACAAGTTCGAATTCTTTCCACGTTTTCGTCGGAATGTGAAGTGGAAGGACGTCCTGAACGTGGGTCATCTTGAACGCTTTCTCGGCCCTCTCTGAATCTTTTTAGCCACTTGTGGACGGTTGGTTCCTTCACAGCATCATCCCCATAAACTGTTCTGAGATCGGCAAAAATTTCACGGCCATTCTTGCCGAGTTTCGAGAGAAACTTGATTACGACGCGCTGCTCTTCAACGGAAGCGGGCTCCATGCCGACGGGGTTTTGTTAAGAGGTAACTTCACAGATGGCGTGACAAGCCAGTTCGCACCGCACGGCGGTCAGACCAGAACTGAAGCATTGTTAGGGACATAAGGAAGGGGTCCTGCGCTTACCTGGCCTCCCCACTCCTCTTTCTCGCATTCCAGAACACTTTTATACGAACTTTCCGGACAGACCTCGTATATAAATTGGCGTTTTAAAAGAGAGAAAACATAATAACACATATATTAGAGCGAGACAGACAAGTAGAACATTCCTGTACACAATATAAGCTCGAAACTGATTTAGCTGGAATATACTAATATATTGTATAATAAGTTCAATGATTTTTATGTTTTGAAGTGGAAATTAGTTTTAAATTAATGAAAAATTAAATAAATTTAATTAGAATAAAATGTGCTCAACCAGAATATATGATAAATTAGAGAAAAAAGAACTAGAAAATTGATCACTTTCCAGGTAACTACGCTTTGAATATTTACCTGTTTAATAAAAAATATTTTATACAATTATTAATAGAAAAACATATACAATTTAACCAAAAAAAGTTATAAATGCCAAAAAATTTAAATTAAAATTATATATTAACAAATAAGTGTATTTATTTGTGTAATTTCAATTTCATATAAATTCAGAACTGTCCCATGCACACGTTTACAAATCACGCACACTAGTGCAAGCATTTTTTTGTCTCGTTTTTATGATTGTATTGTCAATCTGTCAGTACGTAATACGTTATACCATAGAATCGTTTCATATGTTCTCTTCTTTTCATATGGTCTTTTTTTATATTTTCCTTGTCCTTTTAGTCTTATGACTCTTTTGTATGATCGCATACTAATTTTATACAAATAGTCGGTTATTTTGAATGAAAGATTACATATTATTTCCGTGACCTACTTCACGTGTACAGAACCCTTCAATCAACGTCGTGTACGGCTCTCTACGAGCGTCGGCTAGGCCGCAATTATACGATTTGCATACCTATCTAGCGCCGTCGCTTTACGCTGTTTTTGCACGCCCACCTATCGTGTGTTACGCCCTTTTTGTGTACTTACGAGAAAAAAATATACCTACTTGTTGAAAATAGGAAAACCACTTTGATTATACCGGAGGTGGCTTTGTCATAATTTTTTTTTTATTCTTACAGTATCTCTTTTTTTTATTGATTTATGATTTATATTCCTAATTACTAAGCACTCAGCAGTCAACGAGAGTAATAAGGTTATTTTTCTGGTGGAACAAATAAAATCAGCGTTTTTGTTATAATTTTTGTAAATAATATTAATCATATTATTCTACATCTGTCTATGTATCCAAACATTCAGCTAGATTGGCGACAGATGTTCCGGTGATAATTAAATCTCTTTTTTGGTGTTTTTCTAATGACATCTCGTCTGACAACCTTTTTCGACAGTGTCGAAATTATATTTTTCCTATTTTATTATTTGAAATATAAAAACACAATAGGTATTGAAAATAAATATAAAAAATTAAATCTTGACTTCTTATTCATTTCTTATTACAAATTTCGCGCCATTAAAATTATCTTTTAAAATGGTATCACAATTTCACGCCTATACAATAATTAAAAACTAGAATGAACGGTGAAAATCGCTCAAAAGTCTCTCGCAATATGTCGGAACGAGCGGTTTATTGGATTTTAGCGGAAATTTCAACGTGTGCAAACGCAAAACGAGGACAACGCAGTACTGTTTACGAATAACCCAGCGCATATCGAATTTTGATTCTGATTTGCGCTTGTGGGAACGAAACCCTATAAATGGGACAGAAGATATGTGCAAATTGAATGCAAAGCTGTATGATAGTACTTTTGTTGCATCCGTGTGTCCATTTAAAAATACAAAGCAATGTAAGCATTGCAACACTGCTAAATATTTATAGCAACATATTTTTTTAGTTTGTGGCCTGTTTTTATCTCTACTTACCTACTTTAGGTTTAAACGTTGTCTAAAAACCTTTCAACAAAAACAATCGTTACTTTTTTATTCTTGTTTAAGTGAATTAGTACCATAAACCACACATAGACTTTCGCAATTTGTCAAGATTTAGATAACCGAATTATTTAATTATTACATAAAATTACTACTGGCAAAACATAGAACAATGGCGCGTATAAAATATACGTCAGCCAGCCCAAAGTTATCTAACCATTTTTGAGAGCATTTTTGAGGCCTACTGTATCTATCAATACAAATATATCGGTATAGTTAATTTAATCAACCTACTTATAAAATATTAAAAAAATCATGAGTGCAAGACAAGTAAATCAATTCAATCTCTACGAATCTAATTTGTTTTTTTAAGTTGTAGTGATGGCAATTCAAATTTGTAAAACAATATAAGGTTAAATTGACTTGCATTATCACTATGAAAATATTTACAATAATATAATATAAAATATTATTTACAAGCTTTTACAAGTTTTTATATTAACCATAATTTATGTATTTATTTACTTTATTTTAACTGCTATTATTTTTATTATCATTTAAATTTATAAACGACTTAATCATACAATGCGAATATACATAGTTGGATGTAAGTACCAAAGGAGACCTAGACTAATCTACTATGGTCAAATAGACCATATTCTTTCTAAAGGTCCTCCTTCTCCAGAATCTCCTTCTTTCTCAAGAATCTCCATATCGTATATGAATACATGAGACAAGTTATGAAAATACAGGACGCAAGAGATGTATATAAGGATCTTTACACTCGATTCATCTGCCATTCCAAAACTTGGTGTGAAGATAAATAGATAGACGATTTACGCTACTACAGAAGCGTAATTTCAATTCAACTACGATATTTATACCATGCATAAATATCTAATGCAATAAATCCGTGTATGATACAATTGTTGGAAAACTGCAGACAGTAAAGAAAAGTGCAACGTTTCATTTACAATGCTGAATCGTGGAAACATTAAAATTCGCTGCTATCTTTGATATCCAATTGGCTCCCATTCCAAATCCCATTTCTCTTTAAAATGCTAATAAACTCACTTATCTGACAAACTGCGCAAGCTGCTTTGTCTAAAGGACGAGATTGTCGGCAATGCATCTATCAGAAATCTCACTGTAACAGAATTAAACCAAGACTTTGTAATTCTAGACTCGAATCTCGGCTCCCACTCGGATCTCGGTGCTAATTGTTGAAAAGAGGAATCGTAATAAAAGTGCTAGCCTTTGAAGCAAAGAAGCAGCCCCGGGCACCTCCACGGAGCGCATTTTAATAAATTAAAACTGCGCAAAATTCCCATTTCAATATCATTTTATTTTCCCTTTTGCGTTCCCTTCTACGAACCTCGCTCGCCTTACATTGATTCTATTTTATTTTTTTACGGAGCGGCCATCAACTCGGGCTATATTCCTTCATCCTATTAAGACGTATATTTCCGAAGACATGTTTATACATTATGTAATCATTTGAATTCGGTTAAACAAGATTGCCTAAACAAAGATTTGCGGTTCTCTTCATTCGTAATGGAATGACTTCAATGAAATTGAATTATATCCTATTCCTTTTATCTTTCTTTGTATTTGTTGTATTGCTTAATTTTTTCTTTCTCTTTTCAGGTATTTTTGATGTCCCTTGAACTTCTCGCGTGCCAAAGTGGAGCAGCAGCTCTGGCGAATTGTCCGAGTGGATGTAGCTGCAACGACGACACGCTGGTGGTAGTTTGCGAAGAGAGCCGGCTCGATGTCCTCCCCATCGCTCTCAATCCCTCCATTCAGCGGCTCATCATCCGCAACAACAAGATCAAGACAATCGACAGCTCTATGCAATTCTACGCAGAACTACAACACCTCGACCTCTCCCAAAACCACCTTGTCAACAT
Source organism: Galleria mellonella (assembly GCF_026898425.1). Classification (NCBI taxonomy): domain Eukaryota; kingdom Metazoa; phylum Arthropoda; class Insecta; order Lepidoptera; family Pyralidae; genus Galleria; species Galleria mellonella. Next base: position 3,631,603 of record NW_026442176.1, on the reverse strand, counting down.
ACCCACAAAAAGCTTCGCATATCAACGCAAACTCCAAGAGTTACACCTGAACCATAACAAGATATCCTCCGTCACAAACACCACTTTCCAAGGATTAAATTCATTAACAGTTTTGAATTTAAAGAGAAATTTCTTAGAAGAACTAACAAACGGCGTTTTCTCTACACTACAAAGGCTCGAGGAACTCAATTTAGGACAAAATAGAATATCTAGGATCGAACCTAGAGCTTTCGCTGGATTAACAGCATTAAGAATTCTTTACTTAGATGACAATCAACTAAGTTCAGTGCCTACCACTTCATTTAGCTTATTAGGAAGCCTGGCCGAGTTGCATGTAGGCCTTAACGCTTTCACTTACTTACCAGATGATGCTTTTGCCGGTCTGAATAAACTGACTGTTTTAGATTTAAATGGAGCTGGACTTGTAAATATCAGCGGCAATGCTTTCAGAGGACTACCAGGATTGAGAAGTTTAAATCTAGTTGGAAATAAATTGAGTGTAGTGCCCACAATCCAGTTGTCTGGATTAACAAGACTAGAAGAACTATACATCGGACAAAACGATTTCTTGACTTTAGAAAGCCACTCGTTTAAGGGTTTGAAAAATCTGAAATTGTTAGATATCACGGGTACCGTGCAACTTGAACGAGTGGAGAAGGGAGCTTTCGAAGATAATGTTAATTTGGAGACGGTCATTTTGGCCAATAACAAGAAACTGGCCGTTATAGAAGACTGCACTTTGTTGGGCTTACCAAAATTAAAGCACGTATCGTTAAAAGACAACGCTATTGTAACAATAAGTGAAAATGTTTTTGTTGGCAAAGAATTAAGACAACTAGATTTAACAGATAATCCAATCTTATGTGACTGCCAAATAATGTGGCTTAGAGATCTATTATATGACAGAAGTAATTTCACACAAATACATTGCGCTTCCCCTGAACACTTGAAAGACAAGAACTTGAGGAATCTAAAGGCCGATGATCTCGGTTGTGCGCTGCCTGATTCACGAAAACATACTATTATTGGTTTTAGTATAGTCTTACTCGTCGCCGTGCTCTTTACACTAGTCTTCTTAATTTATAAATACCGTAAGAGTATGCAGGAGAAACTAAAAGATTATAAATGGAATAAGGGACGCAAAAATCTTGAGTACCATAAACCTATATCTACCGAGGAAGATTGCATAGTTCGAGGCATCCACCCATCCCAGTACCCTGTGGCGCCCCCACACAGGCCTATTCCTGTGACGGAACTGTAGCTAGAGCTTTACGCCTCGCCGAGCGTGTTTTTCATGTCAGGCGGCCAAGGCTCAGCACGGCGGCCGCAACGTTCGGGAGGCGGCGGCACACTGCCCGCCAACGGATTCACATACATCGGCGGCGATGCGCGACATCAACCGCTCACACTAAACAACGGGGCACCGGCTCACCACCTCAACAACGGCTCCTTACGTTCTCTTCCAGATAAAAAGAACAACCGGAACGGCGTCGTATGCCACCCGGAGAACTTCCAGCGGAATCTCGACACGCGGTATTCTCGGAAGCAAGAAAACGGGTACATACGTAACTCGGAGACGATAATTGGTTTTCCGAGAAACGACAGGGAATATGAGAGGGAGCACTCCGAATACAGCGAGCCTGAATACTCCATCATACCGGAGAACGGGTACGGGAGGTCGATCGACGACTACCCGCGCTCCTGTAGTCATTCCAACACCTTTAACTGTTGAGGACTCCCTGTGAACTCTTTCAATCGTTTGTGATCTTGTAATTCTAGCAATAAATCTTCATTCCATTAAGTTTTTCTATGGACGGAACCAGTGTGATGGGAATGTAGTGCTCTAGAGCGGTTAGTGAAATTAGTTATCGGACTCCGGTGTACGTACGACCAGTGAGGACTATCCCGTATCGTAATTCGGTTAAAAGAGTACCTTATTTGTAAATTATAAATTTAAGTAGTGATGGATCTATTTTTCAATGAGACGTTGGCGTATGAAAGTGAGACTTTCATAGAGAAAGGTACAGTACGTACGTTGTACAGACTAGTCGTGGTAAGGTAGCGGAGCCCCGCGCGCGCCACTGCGGGGCTCCCATATGATTGTACATCATACATTTGTGATTTGTATTTTTTTCCACCGGTTCGGTGGAGTTTGTATTTGATTTTGTACAAAAAACCATTCCATAAGAAAACTTTTTAATGTCTAATATTTTATTTATAAATGAATAAAGTAAGTGTGCGTTAAATAAGACACCAATATGAAAAAATATTAGATTGAATAAGTGTAAATATATTTATACTATATTGAGATATTTATAAAATTTAATACGATCTTGTTCTTCTAAAATTATCATAAATAATTTCGGGTTTTCTGATATCGTATTGTTTGCTATATCGACTGATATCCGACTAAGATTCCTTACGTCTGTCACTATTGTTACTATGCCTACCTATTTACATTAACCTTCATATTGTGTAGGTACGAGCACCCATTGTTTCAAATCAACACGTATTTTGTACGCTCGCAACTAATATTGAACTTTATTATGATGGTTATAAATATAGATATTCAATTCAGACTTCGACCGTTGTTTTGGCAATTGTGATGCCGAGTACTTGTATAGAAAAATCAATTACCAGTGAAGATTAAACTTTGCATTGCCGTCGCCATGACGACGCGAGCACGTCATATTCGCCTCAGAAGTGAAATGTGAACTTCCTTCCTTAGTTGTTAATTAATACTGTTGTTTATCTGTACATCATTACAATTAATCATTATTTTTTCACATGAAAGGTACAGGCATAGAACAGAGAAATGTCCTAATGAATTGATTATAAGAATAATGAAATTTTAATTTAGAACTAATAATATTTAATAATAAACATATTTTTTGTTGAAATCAGACTATTTGATTTTTAAAATAAAATAAAATGAGTAAAAAAATAAAAATTTTGAATTTCTCTGTTCTGTGCCTATACTCTTCACTTGGTCTTTTGAGTACTTATCTACTTACATATGTGTAAAATAGTGTGAAAATACTGTCGATTACAATTTCTTTTCACAACAGACTTATTTCAACAATAAAACTTAAAAATAATATTAAAATGTAATTTAACTTATGTTTTTTTTCAATAGACTTAAAAAAAGAAGTTCTCGATTCTGTTGTAATTATTTTTTTTATAGTCATTACTTCATAATTCCATGAACTCCATCAGTTATAAACCGATTCGGAAAATTCTTTTTGTTATCTAAAAGGATATACTTACAGATACAAAAATAGTAAATTTATCATACTCTTTAATTTTTAAATCAAATTAACTGATAATAAATATCAAAATAAAAATTATTGGCAATACATTCAAAACCAATTAAATGTTAGTCTTTCATTTTTCTTTTGAGAAACAAAGAAGAATGAAGGTATGCTTAATAAATATGAAATTGTTATTTTTTGCTATTATAAAAAAAAATCTACTAATAAAATAAATAGTTTTATATGTTGTAAGTAAGTCATTTCTTAGCAACAATATTAGGTACTACTTACCTAAAATGGAATAATACACATACAAAAAAAAAGAAAGTAAGTACATAAAAGAGGTAACTTAATTTTCACAATAACACAAAATGGTTACAACTCAGTTTAATACATAGTTTAGATCATATACATATGAATACATATTTTGTTTATAATATCTAATATATGATTATATAAATATTAAATAAAATTAATTCAATATGCCTACCTATTGTAGAAAAAGTCTGTTGTGAAACATGTCTGCTGCATTTTGAAATGAAATTTGAAAAATCGCCTACACGATATACTTACTTGAATCTTATGGTGGTATTTTGTTCATGTAAATACGGAGAAATTAAAGACTTAAGTAAACGGTGTAAGGCATGTTATTAGTGCCTACTGATGCCTAAAAAGTATACAAAGAAATCGATTAAATACATATGAAGAAAATGTGATTAGCGTACTCTCACCATTGTAATAGGTCATCGGTCATTTCTGTACTTTATTGTAGTTATTACCTACCTACATACAAACTCGATAATATAACATACCTCAAATTTAAAATGTGTTTCATTATATTACTGATTCCTACTAAATCGCAGAGCAGAACCGTTGCAACTCTATACACCTATTTTTATGCATCTTAGAATGGCAAACAAGCGCACGGCCCACCTAATAGAAAGCGGTAACCATCGCCTATAGACATGAACATAACAGAGTATACTGTTTCGCTCATGATACCCCCCATGTGTTGTCATTACCTTTTGTCAAATGTATCATAGAGAGTGGTCAGAGGAATTATTCGGATTGATACACACTTCTGAATTTCGTCATCGTACAATCCGCCACAAACTAAAGTTCCATCCCAACTACTGTGTGTTTTTCAAGCTACCTTCTTCTATAATTTATTTATTTGTTACAAAACTCAAATAAATACAAATATAAATAATAGAATAAAAATAGAGAGAACTAAATGCATAAATACCTGACCAAGGTGTAAATTCCTATTATTTTATTGTTCTTTTACTTCCCATTAATATTTACAGTATTTATTTTTTAATTAGTATAATAAAAAATAAAATAAATAAATAATAATCAAGTATAGATCTGCAGATAATAGATCTATATGTTTATTATTTATTTTATCTGTGGGCTCAGCAATAAAAAAAGGTATATAGGTATATTCAAATTTATACATACCTACTAGCAGGCTTTGGCTTTCAAGCTTTTTCTACTTGAATTAGGATAAATATATGTATACTTATCTGAATACTAAATATTTATTCAAATCCATTCAATCATTTAAGGATGCTTGAATAACAAACATCTTTGCACACTTTTATATTTATAAAGCAATTATATTAATTGTATTTATGGCAACAAATATACAATAGCAATTAGAATTCAAGTAAAATACAATAGCATAAAGATAGATAGATAGATACTCTTTATAGTTTCCTCCAAAAGATTACAATAGAAAACTTATTATAAATATAAATAATTACAAGAAATAATCACAATGAGAAAACAATGGGCGACCTTATCGCTAAGAGCGATCTCTTCCAGGCAACCTTTGGATGGAGAGGAGTAATTATAAACAATTTGGTGGGAGGCACGATGAAAAATTATGTTAGTTCTTAATATGGGAGATGTGATACATATAGTAATGTTAATATCAAAATATAGTCATAAAGAAACAAAAGGCGGTCTTACAGCTAGGGCCATCTCTTATAGACAACCTTAAAATCAATAACCTTATAATCTAATAGAATAACTTCATTATTTTTTTCATAATACTAATCTATATACTCGTAGGCGACATATTGTAGTGTCCACGTTATCCTGTCTGAACTATCATTACATAGTATAAAACAAAGTCGCTGTCGCTGTCTGTCCGTCCCTATGTATGCTTAGATCTTTAAAAATACGCAACAGATTTTGATGCGGTTTTCTTTAATAGATAGAGTGACTCATGAGGAAGGTTTATATGTATAATACATGCATAATATAATAGGGAAACAATGATAATTTTAGAGGTTTCTAATGTTATGTAAATAATCACATTTTTAGCGTTCCACCCGTGCGAAGCCGGGGCGGATCGCTAGTTAAGTATAAATCCAAGACATGACAGGCAGTAGTGCTGATCGGAGACAAGGGATTGTAAGTAATAGGTCTAACAGCCCCATTGCTAGCAATATATCCTATCAGGTCAATCTCCACGCAATTTTCCCCGGCAACAATTGTCTTTGTTCTTGTCAATGATGTGCTAATTAGTATGAGTATACAGTGATAAATGATAGGTGAGAATGAAAAAGGAGGTCCTTTTCATTTTCACCTAGCATCCATCTCTGGTGCCCCGCCAGCGTAGCGCAAGCAGGGTTACCATTCTATTATGATATATTAAAAATACCATAAGATCATTGTCAGTATACCGCCATCTAGGAGATTGAAAGTGAACTGCTGATGCATTAATCATCTTTGTAGGTTGTAAACGCTCTAAATATGTACCTATTACAAAGACGTCATCTATCGAATTGTTATTGTATTTCTACAAAGACAACGCCATCTATTGAATTGTTATTATAATATTGCCAAAGTAAAAGGGCATCGAGGGGTCAATGTTCCTTTGACCTATTGTCATTACATTATTCAGCTACTCAGAAATCAATTTCAATAAGTAATGACGAAGGTCATACAATCATACTAACAAGGAATACCTAGAAAAGAAATCTTACTTAAACCTTAAACAATAAACTTAAAGAGGAATATTTCTAGAATAAAATTAAAGAAAAAATTAGTGGTTGTTCATTAATTTATTTATAATAGTTATGTAACATTTATCAATATTACAAAAATGTTCAGCCTTGTGATGGGAATAGGCAGTTTCAGCTGATGCGGATATGATTTTGTAAATAAATAAAAAAATGTGTAATTGAGGCTTCAGATATATGGAATATTGAGTTTCACTTATGCTGTATAATTAGAATTTCTCCTCCTCGAGGCCATGTTTGAAGAACATCATGATAGGAACGGAGGCACCATCAATATCTCTGTACTCCATCATGGCGACCATACCATCACAGTCCATAGATTCTCCAGTGAAGAATTGAAGCTCCTTAAACCTGCCGAGGATGTCCTTCATTACTTTGTTTGTGTTGGTCTTGAACACTTCAACTTGGTCAGGGGCCTTCTCTTCCAATTTTGCTACTAATCTGAAACAGAATTGAAAAGCAAATTAATTATAAGATAACTACAAATATATTTTAAGTACACCACACATATAGATGGTATTCTATTGTTGTATAAAATCTTTATTGTATATATTTTACATTGGACATATTAAAAATGTTTAATACACAATAACAGACTTGTACCATAGAGGGATTTCTTACAATCAATCAAGCTGAAAGAAAACTATAGAATATTGTAATACTATAGTTTGCTTTTTATGTAAAAAAATATTACAGAAGCACAAAATCTGTTATATTACACCACTGTCCGAGAAGTAGTATTTTTATCACTTAATTTTTTTTATATCTGTCAAAATGGATACTGTATTATTATATGAAAATATGTCGACTCTATTTCATGAACAATCATTATAAAAATGAATGTTTTTTCATTAAAGTCATATATTGTTGCATCAATAGCTCCATAGGATGATATCAAACACCAACCCGTGGTATTAGATGATGCTAGACAATGATTTGTTTGGGACTGCAAGTGGCACAAAAAAAGATACTGCAAAATACAGTTAAAATTATCAATATCATAATATTACTGTTGAAGAGACACACTCACTTTTATATAATAAATAATAATTTATATAAATGTTTAACATTTTTTTAAAATACACAGTTTACATCAGAATAGGGCAATGACATTCACCCACACTATTAGACCTTGGCAAAGACATCATATTACTACAAAAGAGGTTACGATTATTCATGCTTGTTTATCATAATATTTACTACAAAAAACTTACATTATATCACTAACTCGTGACCTAATTATAAATTAAAGGACACTATTCAGTAAACACTAATTAAATGTAGTAGAGAGGCAAGTCAAAACACATGAAAACAAAAACATGTAAAGTAGGTTGTGATGTGTCATAAAAACTTTCACACAAAATGGCAGACATACATATAAAAAATGTATGTCAGTACATGTAAAAAGCGCCCACATGGACAACACACACTCCACAAATGTCTGGTATCCATTCTAAGATATGAACAAAGGTATAGTGACATGTTTGAAAACACAATGCAGCTTTTATAAGAGCTCCTCAAGTAATGTGAAAGAGATCAATGCAGATAACTATTCAACAATTTGTATAAACTGAGTATACTGTGCTCAATTAGGATATAGACTCTTCATACAGCAATTATAAATGTATTTATAGATTTAATAATTATTATATACTACTAATAAACATTTGATCTCTTAATATCACTGAGAATAGCAAGCAAAGATCTTGTTTCAATGCACATTTTACGTACAAGTGAAAACAATAGCATAACACTACATTATTGTAATTATAAAAAATTAAATTTGAACAAATCACCAGTGATGTACAAATTGTTATAAATGAATACTAGATATAATTAATACAAATTCAAAGGTTTGGATCTATATATGGTGAGATTATAACTTTTTTGAGAACAGTAAATGCCTCCGTTAGCAGATAACACTACACATAAAAATAACATCAAAATAAATTAGTATAAATTACCACATGAAAAGGCCACAAGACACTTACTTTTTCATATAATCCTTAAGGTATAATGTGTAAGACTTTTTGTCTCCGAAAGCGTATGTTTCCACTAGCCTATGATTTAGCACTATGTCTACACCGCTTTCGACATTGCTGTCCGTTCCCTCGTCCGCCTCCTCGGCCGAAGGGTTGAATCCTTCGATTTTAATATCGTCTTGTTGCCTCGTTACTAATCTACCGGTGACTTCGTATATAACTTCATCGACCAGCTTTATTTTGTAAGTGTCCGAGAACATCTCGTCACCTGAAAACAAAGATATAATCTTGTTACAAACATCTTGAAATACAGCATACTCTAGACCATCTGGATCGTTGATGTGGCATTTAACTATTTCTTGAAATAAAGCGATGAGACATCAGAGTAGATGAAGTGTCAAAATAACTTTTATCAAAGGTACACATAATAAACAAAATATTCACGTAAAACTTATTCATATGACACAATAAACACAATTACCAGTAATAATATCCTTATAGATTCTCATTTTGTAGGATTAGAGACGATTAAAAATAATAAAAACCGAAACTACGGCTCCCAGCCCCAAGAACTAAACCGGAAAGGGGTGTTGAAAGTATAAAAGGCAAAGACCAATGTTGCTAGTTCAGACTAAACGTCAAATTTGAAATGTAATTACAAAACGCAGAATATATATAGTAAAATGTGCATAATTCTGTGAATACTAGATTCGGGCTGACGTAGATTACAAGCGGGGTGAATAAGGAGAAAAGGATAGGGTTGTCAAAAATTTTATTGTACATAATAATGAAATAAACTTTATTTAACAATAAATATATAAAGGTTTTAAGCAATTTACTTAGTTATATGGAATCAATTATTCAATAACATTGTGGAAAAGAATTTGCTTGGCAAATATTGGACACATAATTGATATTGGCGTATTTAAGATTATTTTCCAGAATGAGTATGGCCCCCTTAAAAAAAGATAAGTATGTTCTGTTTGACATGTTCTTACAATGCTTTGTTCGTATATTAGGATATATTATTATTATATACACTGCAGTTATATGCACCAAACGATCCTGGAATAGTCAGGGCTTACACGGCTCTTCCTCTAATACGCTTGTAAAATTCGAATATAAACCAGCAATCAAGCTGCTTCTATCACTCTTTGAAAACAAAGACCAAACTACTTTGTTTCAGTTCAGCCATAGACGTACTCAGAAGGGGGCGGATTAAACCCTATTCACTCCAGAATTAGAAGCAAAGCTATCTGTTTTAAGTAAATAGGTTAGACAATGTATATACGTTTACTTTAAGGGATCAATTACCACAATGCAAGTAGCAATTTGTATTACGTGATTTACTCAAGCAGTGATGTAAGGAGATAATCTTTTTTAGTACGTATGTTGATACTTATTAAAAAAGACTTGATTCCTGACTTAAGTCTGATGATGCTGAAATAAAATTATAAAAACTTCTGATAAACGTATAAGTAATATTGGATTATTTTAAGTATTATACAAGTACTTGTATAAAATGTAATAAAATAAAAAAAGGTGTATAGCAACGGAATAAATATATAATAATTATTATTAAAAGTATATGATAATTATTAATAACATTCTAGGCTGTTTTCTTTACGTAAACATAACGTTCGTACCTTTCTTCAAATCCTATTACTTCTACTGTTAGAAGCAGTAACTAAACGTTTCTAATCAAATTTTGTTAAATACATAAAACAAAAAAAATTGACAAAGGAAATAGATGGCGCTTTTCACTGAACAAAGATGGAAGTGGTTCTTTATAATTCTACCGTTTGTAGATTATGTGGAGAAGAAAATGATAATGGAACATTATTATATTCTAGTGATGTAAATAATCAAACATTATGTGAAGTTATTAATACATATTTACCAATTAAGGTATAGTATTTATTATTTGTGACTGTTTTGACTCAGCGAAAATCTAACATGGCGGATTGGTATTATATTAAAAACATTTTCATTTCTTTATTATCCATAATTCAAAACTGTAAAGTAATATTTACCGTATAAAATTAAATAATATTGTTAAAATTATTAACTGAATGAAAAAAGTGCTGATATCGGTTTTTCACCTTAATTATATTGTCAACGATAAATTATTGTCAATATATAAAATACTCGCGCCAGTATTTGACAATTGACAAAAATTTTCAATATTGTTTATCAGCTGATTTTTACAATTTAGTAAAAACACCCTGAACGTGGTTATATATCAAATTGTATAAAGAACTATAAATGTCGAGCTGTCACAACAACTTAAAACGTTATAATATGATTAAAAGGAAAAATATGATTTTAATTTTTTTTAATCATACACATAATAAGCTTTCAGTTTTCTGCTACTGAATATATTTAAAAAAATTTGCTCGTATTTTATATTATACATTAAAACACAGTCTTCTTGATTTGTGCAAAATATTACAAGTTAATCTATATTTCATTGTTGGTGTTTTTGTACTGTAACTTTTATAATATATATAAAAATGGGCAAATTTTATTATTTCATAGATTTCGATATTTTGACTGACCCTTATTAGTATTGATTTTGGAATCCTATAAATTTGTATTTATTTACCTGACTGACAAAGAACGAGGTTAATATTTTTAGCTTTTTTGTATAATAAGTACTTTTTATATATATGTTATATTTATCAGTGGCTGAACTCATTACCAATTCCATTTCTCCAAAATTCATATCTCTGAAATATATATTAGATATGTATGTTCTGGCTCTCCGATTACTGAGGAATCTAGTGGCTACAACTATGTAATCTGGCTAGGTTTGATGGATTGAATAGAAAAACCTAAACAATATTTGATGTAAAACATTGTAATTCTCTTTATGATAAATATAGTCTGTGTTATTTATTATGAAGATATTTAGGAAAAAATAAGATTATGAATTGTCCAAAAGAAAAAATAGGAAGAATTTTATTTAGATATGGAATGACATCTATCGTAAGTGTAACTAGCCAGTAACAGAAAGGTAACCATAGTTCCATCTATATAGGTTGGTATGACACAAAGTCTAACAATTCTATTTTGAATACATATTTACATTTATTTATATCACGCTACACATACACCCACGCATACATTTAACCCTCTTTACAATTGGTGACCATGAATATGTATTATTTAATCATTGCTGTCAATATCTGAACTTTAACAACATGAATTTTAATTATTTTATATATCAATTAACTTTATGGACACTCACTATTATATATGGTTCCTTTCATACATGTGCTTATATTACTTGCATACACCCACTCTAACTTGCCTACCTCGCTATGGAATCAAAATTTTTGTTTGTATAAGTAAAATCCGTTATTGGCTGTATTCATAAGAGACTTAGCATGTAAGTTATTTTTTAAGAGCTGTGGATTTTTGTATAAAATAAAATAAAAAAATAAAATAAAATACAATATTGAATTGACATTTCTTCATAGTCGTAGAATACTGACAAATATTACATATATAGATCCATCAGTATTCTATGACTATGACAATTCATGTAAACAGAGAAAAAAATGAGAATAAATAACAGCAAAGAATAAAATAAAACTATGATTAATTTTGTTTTTAAATGGTGCATTATTATAGATATCAGATGATGGCCAATTACCTAGAACCATATGTCCAGGATGTACAATTCAGTTGGAAGCCACAGTGGAATTCTTAAATCTTATTGCGAAAGGCCAGGTAATGTTATGTGCAATGAGTATTAATAAATTAATAATAGTAACTAAAAATATAAAAGTGTATATTTTTTACATTCACTTTTTTTGCTCTTTACATTTAATTGAACATTTACTTATAAGACAGAGGGTTATATATTACTAATATAATAAAATTGTACCTAGACAATATCTGTACGTAGGAAATATCAAAGAACAATTAACATAAGAGGTATTAATAAGACCAATAGATACTAAAATGATATTTTTTAGGAATTTTGTCTGTCCATCTGTCTGTCTCTGTCTGTTTATTTGTACCAGCATCATGCAAAAACTTACACTAAATTGAATATAGGTTTTCACAATTGTGTTACCGAAGGTCTAACTAAAAATTTTGTATATGTTTTATATAGTCTAGAAGTCTATTTAATTAGATTTTTAGTTCTTAAATCCATGAATACGAAGTAGCGGGCAATAAGCTAGTATTGGATAATATTTTTTCCTATTTCTATAAGCAACATCTTGCTGAAGAAAACTTTGTTTATACAATTTGAAATGGTAAACTAAGTAACAGCTAAATGGTTCTCCTGATATATTGTCATTCCTGAAATAAAGGTGTTATCCCTCTATGCTCTGTACTGTCATTTATCATATGCCCTTCAAACCAAAATATATGCATGCAAACTAATCTGCTTGGCAATAGAATCATATACTATGAATACCTATTTATAGAGTTGATCATAGTTTTATTGTACATCATCATGTTACTGAATAAAACATATTGTTCTTCCAGAAAATAATACGAGAGCTACATCAGAGAGAAAAAGATTATAAGAAATCATTATGCAATGGTAACACCAAAGCACCTGAGATTATTACTGAAAACATTGTGTATGAAAGTAAGTATTTATATGTGTAGTACCAAATTTGAAGTAGAGCTCTAACTCTAAACAGGGCATAATCTTGTGTAACTGCTCTTGAATATCAATTAAACAGCTTATCTTTTATTATTTCTTCTTTAACTAGCTCCAACCATCGCATACCATATCGATAGTGTAAAAAGTTATTTCTAATTTCAGTAAACACAAGTAATGGAATGTACCAAGTGGAACATCCAATTGCTTTGCAAATTGCTGGCTTGGAGAAACCCAAACGTAAACGTGGGCGGCCACCCAAAAAGCCCAAAAGCACTGAAGAATTGCCAGAAGAAGAACCCGTGGTATTGCAAAATCTTGATTCAGCTAATAATTCAAAAGAAGAACCAACACCTGGAAAGCGACGACGGAAAACGCCGACTAGATTCAAAGAAGCTGTACAGGTAAAAAAAATTGAGTAAAATACTGTTTGTCTCTATATAAATAGAGTTCAAATCTTGGTCTTTTGGGGTTTTTTTAATGGATGATGATGGAATGTTAACCATGCCTGCGCTATTGGTATATACTGGCGGGACACCAGTGAGGGATGAATGGTGAGGATAAAAAGGCAGGTCAGTTAGCCCATCGTGACAAATTTAATGATAAATTAGTCATTTAGAAACCTGGTCGTAGGTCGACCTGATAATTGATAACAATGGGAACTAACCTCCCCATTACTAATAATCTCTTCCTCCCGATCATTTGCGGTTAGACAAGGAAATAAACAGTATTCCAACCAAAGCTCAAAGTATCTCAGTGTATGTATATCACAAAGTTTAGGTAAGACTTAGTAATTAAGAACAGTTAATAATTCAAAAACTTGTCAACTGATACTGTGTCGTTATTGCTTTTAATTAAGTATATATATTTTAATTTTTTTTTTCTTGTGGCCAGTAATCTAAAAAAATCTTTCCATATTAATATTTAAAAAAAATAATAATTCTCATGCAACTAGTCATTGTCTAATTTTATTAATGTTCTCAATTTTTAGGGTAAAGAGTTAGAGAGAATATTTATAGAAGAAGGGGTAATTGATGGAGAAGAAAGTGAGAATGACATCAAGCCAGACATAGATCCGGAGCAAAAAATTCCAGAATCAAAGGAACCAGAGATTATTGGTCATATGGAGGACTCTGGAGAACTAGTTGTGGTTGTCAAGGGCAAAGGACGCGGTCGGCCCAAAGGTTTGTTTAGCACTTTTAACAATGTTTTATTGTTCTTTTTTTATACAACTTAGAATGACAAACAAGCTGACGGTCCACCTGATGGAAAGTGGTGGTAGCAGGATGCAGTAATAAAACATATATATATTTGAGATATAAAATAATAAGTTTAGTGGAAAAAAAACAAGACATGTCTTATAAAAAACTGACACACAACAAACTTATACATTGTTCTAAAAAACCTCAGTGTCAACAGCCAGTATTAAAATGCCAACTAAAATATGGTTTAGTTAGCATTTGATATTGGTATATGCCGTACACACGCCGGTCGGTCGGCGAGGGCTCGTGCAGGCGCGTGCAGGCGCGTGCAGGCGCGTGCAGGCGCGGTGTCAGTAGTTGCGCGTGGTGGTCGGCAGGGCGCGTGCAGGCGCGGCAGTGGGCGTGCGCGCAGTGCGGCGCGGTGTTCTCGTGCGCGGGCCGCTACATGGCGCACGTGGCGCAGCACGGGCCCGCGCGCTGCGGCTGCGGCCTGCGCTGCGACTCGCGCCTGCACCTGCACCACCACCAGCGCGCCACCGGACACTCCGCCGCCGACAACGCCGACACCGCCGACACCGCCGACACCGCCGCCGACACCGCCGACACCGCCGCCGCCACCGACCACACGCCCGCCGCTGCGGGTGAGGTAAGGGGTATCGTCGTGACATTTACTGAGTAAAAGTAGTATTTTACTCTCAGATAGATCGTATGTTTTTTTTTACGATTATTTTGTAATATAAACAAATTATAATTTCTAATATTGAACGATATTTAAGTAAACATTAGTCTTAGCTAATGATTAAAGTCAATTGAATCAAATTTCAGTACGTGGTTTAATTTTATAAAATTAATACATAAATTAGTTGATTTGTAAGTATTAGCGATGTCATATGTATTAGTTAAATTTTGTTTTTGAAAACATGTAATTGGTTTTTTGTCTCTACTGTTTTTTTTTTTATTATGAAATTATCTAGCTGTTGGTTTTTCTTTAATAAAATATATTTTTTTTTATACAACTTAAAATGGCAAACATGCTGACGGCCCACCTGATGGAAAGTGGTAACTCGCCTATAGACATAAGCAGTATAATAACATAAATATATATTTTTCCTGAGGACAATTTAACTACAGCCATGCAAACACAGCTGCTTCACGGTTGAAACACGAATGGAATATTACAATTTAACTAACAGAGAATATTGCAACAAAATTGATCAAGACGTATTGAATATTTACAGATGATGTAATAAATCTATTATTATGTTTTTAGAATCTTCAAAATGAATCCAAAGGAGAAACAACTCCGCCTCAACAGACCACAGATTCACCTGACCTGCCACCAATTGACAATGTCATTGACAATGTGATGGCAAGCAAAAGTTTACCCGACCTGAACCCACTTTTACCAGAAAATACTACAAATACATCCGAAGCAGTTGAAGTCGTTCCAGAGGACACTAAAAAAGACATTGAAGCCAATGAAAGTAAGTGTTTATAATGTGTTACTTCAGCTAAAGAGACAAAGATGTTTCAGAATTATACAGGGCTTGGGCTCAATGTATACCATGTATCTATGTAGAAAGCAAATTGCACCTATATTCGAACATAATTTCTTACAATTTTGCTTTTTTCTTTGAGAGAAACTTAATTTCAAATTTAACAATTGTGACACAAAACCTAACACAATGATACATTATTTATTCCTGACGATATCATCATATCTCCTGCTTTAGAGGGTTTTACCAGTAAAGTAGTAATAGCGTAAATCTTGTACTCATATTAGGTCATCAATAGTCTATATACTTATTAGGTAAATTTTTTATCGCTGTTTGTTTTACAGATTCAATTATTCTTAAAGAAATACCTCTCGACACTGAGGGCCCTGCAGAAGTTATTGTGCCTGATGTAAAGCCAAGGCTCAAGTGCAACCACTGTGACAAGACGTTTAGTACCAAACAGAGCAAGTCTGTACATATAAAGGTATTATTTATATAAATGACTTTTTATCCACGACTTCATTCATGTGACCATATAAGAATAAGAATATATAAATCATATTAATTCGTAATGAACTCATTTTTCTGTTTTAAACATGTGCCCGGTTGGCGTCTCCCTAAGTCGAATCTTGCATCCTCGGTGAAATATCTAGCGCTAGCATTGAGATGTTTGTAATGAATATTTTGTTTTTAATGTATGATAATCGAATGGTAATCCCGCGTGCGCTATTGGATTGAGCTAGCTGTGTCACAAGCACTGACGAATTTATGTCGACTAAAGATTTGCGCACCGATGATAAATAGATGTTTCTTCGACGTTATGATCGATGTTTGGCACAGTATGACCGAAAGGAGCGAATCGTATGCGATTTGATGGCATTTGTCGCTGAAGATTCGCGACCTAAAACCCCAGAATACGGCGCTTACCTGATAATATGTCGTTGGCAGGCGGCGCACCAGGGCGAGCGGCCGCACGTGTGCGGCGAGTGCGGCGCCCGGTTCGCGTACCCGCGCTCGCTGGCGCTGCACGCCGTCTCGCACCGCCGCCCGCGCGCCGCGCGTGGCTTCGCCTGCGACCTCTGCGGCAAGGTACGCGCACACCGCTACACGCACACACCACACGAACGCACACACACACCGCAACACGCACGCACACACACACCGCAATACGCACGCACACCGCAACATGCACACACGCACGCACATCGCAACACGCACATACGTACGCACACCGCAACATGCAACACGCACGCACACCGCAACATGCACACACGTACGCACACCGCAACATGCAACACGCACGCACACCGCAACATGCACGCACACCGCAACACGCAACACACACGCACACCGCAACACGCAACACACACGCACACCACAACACACAACGCGCACACACACAGCAACACGCACACACACACACCGTAACACGTAACACGCACACACACACACACACACACACACACACACACACACACACACACACACACACACACACACACACACACACACACACACACACACACACACACACACACGCAACACACACACACACGTAACACGTAACACGCACACACTGCAATACGCAACACGCACGCACACCGCAACACGCAACACATACGCACACTGCAACACGCTGCGTAATTTTAGCAATTATTTAGAAATTAACAAACTCAAAAGCGCCTACCGTGAAATATTTTCTGATATTTCGGGCCTAGATTAAACACAAATTTGATGTTAAAATTACATAATATATAAAAATATTAAAAATGTTAAAATATTTTTCCTTTGGTCTATTATGGTAAGATTTATGATAAACGAATTGTTAAGCTCCATTTACAGTACGAACAAAAACACGAAATTGAGCCCGAAAATTCAGAAATTCATTTTATAGTAGACCTCCTGTTTAAAAGTTGTTTAGTCACATGAACACTATTATTAATATATATATTTTATAATAAATATACAAAATTTTGGTAATATATAATTTTTCCAATAGCATTCATGCAATGAACTATGAGACTAATGCTTGACCATTGTTAATGTCCAGGTACTGAACCACCCATCGTCGGTGGTGTACCACAAGGAGGCGGAGCACGCGGGTCAGCGGTACGTGTGTAACAAGTGCGGCAAGTCGTTCAAGCACAAGCAGCTGCTGCAGCGGCACCAGCTCGTACACTCGCAGCTGCGACCCTTCACCTGCAAGGTCGGTTACCGACCACTCTTGCAATTCTTTTTATTAAACGTAGGATGGCCAATGAGCTAACGACCTACCTGTTCGAAGATCGCTACTAGCCCATAGATATGAAATGCACCATAGATCTCACAAATAGTGTGTAATGCTGATGGTACCCGTCACGCGTTGTCATATCTAAGAACTAAGATATTACGTTTCCGTACCCTGTAATTTACTGCCGCGTTCTATTCTTGAAGCCAGAACGAGACTATATAGATAGATAGATAGATAGATACTCTTTATCGTTTCCTCCAAAAGATTACAATAGTAAACTTATTATAAATATAAATAATTACAAGAAATAATCACAATGAGAAAACAATGGGCGACCTTATCGCCAAGAGCTATCTCTCCCAAGCAAGCTTTGAATGGAGAGGAGTAATTATAAACAATTTGGTGGGAGGCACGATGAAAAATTTTGTTACTTCTAAATATGGGAGATGTGATACATATAATATATAGCTGTTTCGCAGCATAAACATAAATGAGACAGATATAAGTTGATATAATCAAACAGTCGTCTGTAGAAAATAGTTGTTTTGATCCTTCACCAAACGGACCTAATTATTAACATCTTTCATAATAATATTGTAGAATGCAATAAATAAATAAATTTGAAATGACCTATACTGATAACAAATGAAAACTTTTTAGTATACCCCAATTAGAAAAACAGTATTACAACTCGTGATTACAACTATCTTTCCCCTCTCACCTTACTGGTTACGCTTCAAACTATTTTCTCCTACATTCTTCACGACTCTGGAACGCGCTTCCTGATGCCATTAAGAGACTACCGACTAAACTGTCTTTAAAAAAAAACGTACACGCTCACTTTTTTGTTTTATCCGAGCAGTAAGTGTTTTATATTATTCTCAATTTCGTGTATAATATAGTATATGTCATATATATGTAAATATATTTGTTATTTATATATATTTATTCGTTTATATATGTAATTTTAGTATGTATGTATATCAATAATTACTAGTATCGCATTCTAGTATTCTGACACTTCCCTATGGTTGACTGGGAGAGAATGCTTTTAGCATTAAGTCCGCCATTTACACATATTTGTATTAATGAATAAATAAATAAATAATTTGCAAACAAACAAGGTAGAAATAAGATACAGGCAACTATGGGCAATTTTGTCATTAAATAGCGATTTTTTGCAAGCTCGGGGCGGGATGTAGTAATTAAAATTAAATCTAAGTTAACGCCTCAATTTACAGACGTGTAATGCATCGTTCAAGACGAAAGCGAATCTGATCAATCATCAACTACTTCACTCCGGGATCAAGAAATTCGCTTGTGAAATTTGCAAGCACCGTTTCGCGCATAAAACTAGTCTCACGCTGCACATGAGGTGGCATACAGGTAAGTGATACATAAAATTTAACAAATATAAAATGACAGTTCGATATGTCATTTTATAAATTAAGAGTGTTCATACCGATAGACTTTATCAAAGTGTATTGAAAGTATTTGTTAATTTGATGGATTTGTAGGTAGGGGCTGCCCTAGAAAGGGAAGGTATATGTCGACCAAAGGCGAGGAATTAAAAAAGTGCTAAATTAAAAGTACCCGTAACCGGTGAGAGTGTATGTAAAGATTGATTCGTGTGTAGGAAGTGAAAGAGGCCTGTTTGAGTTGAAGCATTTGGCGTTTCATTGTTTCTACCTATTTCAATGTAGACAGCCATGATAGATACGTAAAACACTAAAACAGAAAAGGTTTGCTAACTATTACACAAATGCAAATCGAAGCCTTATTCGAATATGCCCTGTGTATGAACCAGGCCAGAAGCCGTTCTCGTGCGGCGTGTGCGGCAAGAGCTTCAGCCAGAAGGGCAACCTGTCGGAGCACGCGCGCATCCACACGGGCGAGAAGCCGTACGCCTGCGCGCTGTGCCCGCGCCGCTTCACCACCTCCTCGCAGCACCGCCTGCACGCGCGCCGCCACGCGCAGCAGCCGCAGCACGCGCAGCACCCGCAGCACCCGCAGCACGCGCAGCAGCCGCAGCGGGACGACCGCGTCACGCTCGCCTGCACGCACTGCCCCAAGCGGTACGTGTACCAGTAGCTGCCATATTGTTAGCAATGCACAAGCAAGTCGACTATCGATTTATAGACGACATTCCAATTACAGGGTATAAATCGTAATGATAAATTTCTGATGAATTTTAGAATTTGCGTAGAGATTGATCTGATGTTATCCCTAACCTATAAATTCTCAAAGGTAGATACTTCACAAATAGGGCCCAGTAATTGTGTAGTATCTCAAAGTATAGAGAAAAAAAAATAAGGTTCATTGGAGAAGTAAAATTACATTAATTTACTAAATAGTTTTTTGACACGATTTTTCCCCCTTTTTTGTTTTAACATTATTGCATAGGATTACATAATTATTGATCAAAGTTTTTTTCAATATCTAACAATTTCTTAGAACATTGGCATTATGAAAATAGAAAAAAAATGCGATCAAGGTTATTTAAATAGAAATGAATTCTATTCTAAATTTAAAATTCACGTACACTACAACAGATTTGCGTCGCACACGGCACTGATAGCGCACCAGCGGCGCGTGGCTGCCGCGGCGGCGGGCGCGGGAGCGGAGGCGGAGGCGGGCGCGGACGCGGGCGGGCAGCGGCAGCGGCACACGTGCGGCGAGTGCGGACGGTCGTTCGGTGAACGCTGGGCGCTGGTGAAGCACGCGCGCCGCCATACCGGCGAGCGACCCTTCCGCTGTCCGCACTGCCCGCGAGCCTTCGCGGACTGCTCCAACCTCAACAAGCACAAGAAGGTACCCCGCTACCTTACATTATATATATATACGGTACATACACCAAAATAACATTTTTTACTTGTCTGTCTAATCTCTGAATTCCAGCTAATCTCTGAAATGGCTGGACCGATTTTGACGGGACTTTTATTGGCAGGTAGCCGATGTAATAAGGAGTAACTTAGGCTACGTTTATTTAAGAAAAATTCTTTTATTTTAGAAAAATAAAATAATGTTGCAATGTCCATATACTGTCCAGTACCGCGCGCAGTTAGGCGAAACGAAGTTCGTCGGGTCAGCTAGTTCTCTATATCATTTGGAAAAAACAGCGTTTGAGGGTAGTGTAATAATAATAATAAATAAATAAATAAATATCTTTTATTTCAGCAAGTGCACAAACAAATAAGTCTGCTGGTAAACGATAATAACCAACCGGAAGCGGTAGAGGCGGGGGCGGTGATGATGATGGGTGGCGAGGTGGAGGAGGCGGCGGCGGGAGTGGTGCAGGAGGAGGGCGGCCAGGGGGAGGGGGAGTTACACGAGCGCGTCATATACGTGGCGTACGACGTGGACGAGCCGCATTCACCCGCATACCACATATTGGATCCGGAGCAGGTGATCAGTCATCAGTCTCACATTATTTTATATATTACTAGCAACCCGCCCCGGCTTCGCACGAGTTTTTTAAAGAAAATATAAAATAGCCTATGTTGTTGCAAGGCTACATCTCCTCGCAGTAGTTTTTAAGTTAAATTAACAACGTTACAAACAAAAAATCATTTATCTTTCCTCGTTATATATAATATTAATTTACATTAGTACACTACCTAAATTTTCGAAACCCCCGGCTCGGAGGCGAGGCGCGGGGTACGGGACGCCTGCGCGGACCGGTCAAATTACGGCGACACGAAATTAGTTTTGTTATGCATTATTTGATATGACTGCTCCCACTTAAATGTGGATGAAAAGAGATATTTATTAATTTATCACGACACTGCAGTGAATTCTCGCTAGTGTGTATCTCACACACTAGTGAGAGTTCACCCTCGTCTCGCTCACTCGCACATGTGTCGCGTAAATCGTCTCATTTCGTAAAATTATTTATTAAATACGAATGATTTGTGATAACCCTCCCAAATTATTCGGAAATTAAAAGTATAATTAAAGGATATAAGAAATATATAGGATATAAGAAAATTAAAATTAAAGGGTATATTTCAGTATTCACAAACGAAAGTATATTAATATCGATTGTGCCTGGGGCAGGAGCTGATTATCGTATCATGTTTCCAAAACAGTTTTTCGAAAATGCAACTCAATATTTGCTATCAGTATTATTACTATTTATTGGCATTTTTTTATACAACTTAGAATGGCAAACAAGCTGACGGCCCACCTGATGGAAAGTGGTAACCGTCGCCTACAGACATGAGCAGTACCATGGACATAACAGAGTATACTGTTTCGCACATGATACCCCCATGCGTTGCCATTCCTGAGGACTCAGGTGTTATTCCTCTGTACCCAGTAAATTCACGCCATATCCCACCCTTCAAACCGAAACACAGCCATGCAAACACAACTGCTTTACGGTTGAAACACGAATGGGACAGAGTATCCAAGCAATCGACTTTTGTACAAAGTCTCCCTCTGGCATGTTTTGTATTACTAAAAAGTTAGCGAACATTGTGGTGATTGCTGCTTCTAAAGTAGCGATAGAGGTCTGAGGAAAAAAAAAGTAATGTGGGAATGACTGCCGTTAGAAAAAAAAACTTATTTGACGATTGTTTGTATTTATTGTATTTTTAAAGGAATGTTATTGGGACTCTAAAGTTTTAATCAGTAAAATTAAAGATAGAGGGAATTGGAATCGTTACTGTATTTTATTATTGGTCATGTACTAGAAACATTTATGTTGTAAATGTACTACAATTTAGGAAATAAATTTTATTAGTTTATCGATTAATTACAGTTGATAACTAAAGTTTGTCACAAAATAAAAAGTTACCATCTAGCGATTAGCTAGCAATTGTACCATGTAATACTCGTGGCATTTTATGACGTTTCGTAAATATGTACAAGGTGCACTGTATGTTATTAAATAGGTAATGGGCTCTCTGGTTTTTATCTTCTTATGCCATAGACTATAATAATAACGTCACGTGTACGTCACAGGCGGCGACCCTGAACAACGGCAAGATGTTGTCAACCTGCGAGCTGTACCCGGGCCCGTCGCTGCTGGTGCAGCACACAGAGCTGGAGGCGGAACCCGAGCTGCACGAGGAGGCTAGCCTCCAGCAGTACGATCCCAAGTTGGACGAGCTCCCATTGAAGGATGAACATATTACAGTTAGTTGGCTATATTGTATATAATAAAATGGTCCTTTCTATATGCTTGTCCTTTGTGCCCTTTCTATATGCTTGAAATTTTATCCTCTGCTCGGGTACCACTATCCCATTGGTGTTTCTACTAAGCAGCAGTGAAATAACAGGATACCATGGTATCTTAATCTTAGTCTTAAGAAATAGCACACGTGACGTATTTCTACCATGGGGTCACTGTTATCTGTGATATTCACAATGCTATTAGTGTTTACAAATGATGGGTATCACTTTCCATAAGGTGGACCATCAGCTTTTTTAACAATTCAAAAAAAATGTTTCTATACTTGCCATATTTAGCAAAAACCGTTGCTGTATTGTCTTGGCTAAGAATGGGCCATTTTTTCTATTCCCGTGATTGTCGTAAGAGGAACTAACTAACGAACTAAGGGAACTTAATTGCCGAAAGATGTCCCTCATGTCATCAGATGTCATCCCTCTCAAAACGTCACCAAAAGCCTAACTACGGTTGCCAATCCGCCTGCCAAACGTGACAACTACTGGCAAAACTTTTACAGGTAACAGATGAGCAAGGCAATCCGCTCCACTTCACGATGCAGGACGGCACGCAGCTCGCCATCACCTCCGTGGACGGGAAATCTTTGCAGGTATGTCCAGGAATGGGCAGCAGTGTCCCTCACCAAAATTATCAGAGGGAGACTTTGTACAAAAGTGATTGCTTGGGTACCTCTGTCCCATTCGTGTTTCAACTGTAAAGCAGTTGTGTTTGCATGGCTGTGTTTCGGTTTGAAGGGTTTGAAGGTACAGAGGAATAACATCTGAGTCCTCAGGCATGGCAGCGCATGGGGGGTATCATGAGCGAAATAGTATACTCTGTTATGTCCATGGTACTGCTCATGTCTATAGGCGACGGTTACCACTTTCCATTCTTGTTTGCCATTCTAAGTTGCATAAAAAAATATATTCTGATGGATATTTGATTTGATTTGGTGATCCAAAGCCGTGGCTACTATGGGCAAAATCCTCCTTCTATGGAGACGTCTATATTCAGCAGTCGACATTTAACGGCTATATAATCATCTTCACGTAATATTGAATTAATTTGCATTCTTTTTAAGGAATGTACTACTACCAGGGGGTACTACTGAAAGGGGAAAGGGATTATTAATAATGGGGTCTAACAGCCCCATTGCTAGCAACATATCCTGTCAGGTTGACCTCCACCAGCATTAGAATGCGGTCACTCCGTCAATCCCTCCAGCACTTGTCTCGCACTTTTCACTGTCAAAGTAGTACAAAACCATTTTTCCGGATTTTTTTTTTATACAATGTAGAATGGCAAACAAGCTGACGGTCTACCTGATGAAACGTGGTAACCATTGTCTATAGATATCTGCAAAATCGCTAGTTTGGGCCCCGATTTTATTCTTATGTACCCATTTAATCTATTCATTATGTATCCAGGTTGTGACACAAGATGGCCAGACTATCCCCGTCGAGATCAACGGATACGACGAGGAAGAGGAAGAGGTGAGGACTTTTTATTACACTAGTGAAGCTTAAAATAGGCATTTTAATCATTATTCAGGTATGGTTCTCCATCACCACCTGCAATGGCTGTAGATGCAACTAAAAAAGAAAAACTTTATTACTAATAAATATGAAAGTTTATAGGAATATTTGGATAGATCGATGTTTTTTTTTCACACAAAAACTACTGAATGAGATTTTGGTACATTGGTAGGTTATGTCCTAACTTACCTCATAGGATACTTTATGTACTAATTTATGAGGGCTAAGCCGCAGCATATAGCTAATAACTAATAAATACTTGAACCATACTTAAACTCGCCACTTGGTAAGAGCATTCAATTATTGAAGAATGGCAACATTGCTTTTATCCGACAATTTTCATAAACTAACATTTTTCATTTTTTCAATGTTTGTTAAATTCTTTTCGAAAATTGCCACGTTGAATTAGGAACGTTTTTAAAACATGTTTATTATAAATTGTACATCAGTGACACTCGACGTTGGCAACACATTCCTATAATACAAGGTGTAAAAGACAGGTTGGCAAAAACTGAAACAGTGAATGCAGATCATTATACTGAACTGAAAACTGGTTGAAATTCTTTCTGAAAAAATTCAATTTCTTTTTTATTTTTTTTTTTCGTTTAAACTCATGTTGTTATGTCATAATATAAAGAAATAATAATATTCCATAATGAAATACTATGAGATACCAAAAAACAGCAATGTAATATTAGTATTAAAATCTTGCCGCGACGCGCGAAATCAGCTGTGTAAGGTCAACGCCACAAACGTACTAAAATTACCTAAAAAGCGGCATTGGCCGCGTGTTGTTAGGTATTTCGCGTCGTGTGGATCGTAAAATTTCAAATATATTGCGCGGTATCAAAACTAAGAAACGTTAATGTTATGACTGTAGTCCATTTCCGGCGGGAACCTAATTTGCCATCTGATTCAGACCATTCATCGGAATCAGCTGTTTTCGTTTTAATCAACCTTTCCCTTCCATCCTATATATAAATTATAAATAAATATATTTCAATTTTCAGGAGGCAGTAGAAGCACCCGAGAGGATTGTTCACCAGTTGAGAATCGACAACAGCGACGGTACCCCTGTCACACATTACTTTGCCCTCGTCTAACCAAGTTTTTCTAGAATAATTCTAGATTTCTAGTACACAGGTCTTACGGAGTTACAATATTTTAAATATTTTTTAAAACTGCGTTCAGCTTTTCTCGATTATTTTATATATTATTATGCTACAGAAATTATAAAAACCGATATTGATGAGTATTTTATCTTTTAATCAAAAGGATTAACTCCTATGGTGAATGTATACTATTTTTGTTAAAATTCAAGTTTTTTTTTATCAGCCTTAAGAAAAAGGTGATTTTTAATTGCATTATTTTAATGGTCTGATTTTAACAATTTAAAAAAAAATAATGTCCAACTTTACATTGTGATTAATTACTTGGCATATTTAAACAATTACGGTGTTTTTTTTTATCAATATGTGCGTAAAGTGAACCAATAATCAGTAAATGGGTATATAAAGTATAAAAAAAAAAACAAAACATATATCGCATACCTAGTAAAATATCGCTATAGTTTAAAATTGGTAAAATGGGTTTTTGTAATAAATATCTAGAGCAGATTTAACGGCCTAGCTAAAAAACTTCAGCTCTATCGGACACCAAGTCGAGACGTTACATTATTTAAGATTTTGTTTTGTTATCTCAGATCTTGATTTAAAAACTAAACTACTTAACCGTTTTCTATAAAATTTCTTTCAGATAAAAAAGAAAATAATTTTTCCAAATCTGTTTATATTATTATTATTGTTGTTGCTTAGATTTCTGTTTTGCACTAATTAGTGCCCATTCACTACTTCCTATGCCAGTGTTAAGTTGATTGGAAGAGATCTCTTTTAGAGATATGTTCACCTTTGCTTACATTGTTTCTAATTGTTATTACTGTATATTTTAGTGTAATAAAAAATATATATAAATGACGGAGTTCCGAGGTAATAAAATAAAAATACAACCGAACTGAAAACCTTTTCCTTTTTTAAGTTGGTTAAAAATAGATTGCAAGTTTTAAAAAGGCTCACATATTAAAGTACATACATGGTAACCTTTGTACAAAATTATAGCTTGTAAAACACTTTAGGTTGTTCCTTCACTAACTCACTTCATCAATTTTGTGTTAAGTTGATTTTTAACTAAGGATGCGATATATCGAATCGCTTTGCAAAATTGTCGCTTCAGTTACATGTACGCGATTTTAGAAATATATAAATTGAATGGATCTCTCAATTACTTACATTATAATACAGTGATATTTAATATAGATAATTAAGTATTCAATATGTAAGTAGTTTATCGAACAAATTTAATTGTAATATAATTGAATTATAATTGATTGAAGAATAATATGATTAATTAATATTTTATTTTGTTATTGTAAATATTAAATAAAATAAGATTTTAATTATTCTTTGTTTTTTTTTATTGACAATCCTATTTAAGTGAAAATGTGAGTTTGTAAAAGCTGCTTAATGGATTTCAATGAAATTTGATACGCAAGTGTCTTGATCCAGGATATATTCAGGTGGTATAACCTGGAACATGGAATACTTTTATCCAAATAAAACGAAGGATAAGCAAGCTAAAGTGGACAACCGATGCAAAAGAAAGATTTTTGAGTGACGACCTCGTACAGGGAAACGCAGTGTAGAATGACGATTCAATTAGATGTAGTGACGACCTCAAATGCATTCCAAGAGTCAGTGGATGCAGGTGGGGTCAGGACCGTTCCTTATGGCAATCTATGGAGGAGGCCTATTTCCAGCAGTGGACAGATAATGGCTGAATTGATGATGAAACAAAACCGTGGAATACAGTAGAATTATATCGTATTCAATATTTACAATGCAATATTTATACAGAATCAGTAACTGATAGGATTTAAACTATAAATAAAATAAAAAAAAAATAATATTATGTTGTATATAAACTTATCGCATACTCGTCGTGCCGTGCCAAATAAAACAACTAGATAATATGAAATTCAATATTATTTCGTTATGCTTTTTAATACAGTATATTTGCATACCATATACTATCGGTAGTATATTATTGATGACCGATCATTAAACAATGAAAAAATGATATTCATCAATTCTCGTTAACATTCTTTTAATAAATAGCTGTATACAAATAAACAATTATTTACAGGATAAGGCAGTACAAATACCACGTAATATGTGCCTTGTCTTATTTTAGCTATACAAGCAGTAAAAAAATGGAAATAACATTAAATGAATTAGGTCACATTAAACAAATACATAATCATCTTAATCTTACTCCAGTCAATTTGAAATAATTACTAACGAGTTAATTATAATAACAAATAAGCAGCATTAGTTTGTGAACATGTTATGTTAATGTGAGGGACAGTTTCCTTATAGAAAAATTAATGTACGCAATACACGATCATACATCCGACATTTTGGCTGTTACGTTTGAGACAACTAGTTCGTTTTGGAACGTATTGACCATCTCACTAATACATTATGGCAAACATTGCGTTTATACACTGAGTAAAACCGTTCGAGTAACGACATAACGCTGCAAATGTCGCACACATACGTTACGTTATACGAAGCGGCCGATGGTACGTGACCGTTTCCACGCCGCCGCACACACCTCGCGATATTAGTACAATAAGTTAGTGCCACACGTCATATCACAGAGTCTGTGCAACCGGGAAACTGTCGCCGAGCTCGGCGCAAATAAATTAACAACACAAACAGCGGGCATATTTAACATGATAGATAGACTTTCACAAATATAATGCCAAACGAACGAAGCTAATGCATATAAAACATACTGATTCGAGCTTACTAACCCTCCCTAACTGTACAATATGACACAGGCACCGAGCGCCGACCTCCGTCCAGCCACCGAGCAAAATTATCTATGACTTTGTAAACTTCGTTTACACGTATAACAAGCTCTGGACGGAGCGGCCTTTACAAACATCTTTCGACATCTCTTACACAAGCAAATAAACACATTCAATTAAATGTAACACAGCTCCCGTCCGAGAGAATGCACTAATCGTAATTGATAATGGACACTGGCACTATTGCCCTACCGTAGCGTTAACTGAAGAGTAAAAAAGGCTTGACTCGACTGCCGCCGGCGACTAGATAACGTGAATTGTTTAAATTTAGTATTTAATAGACTGGTTCCCGTTGGCGTTGCGGCCGGACGCTGGCTGGTTATATGACGAGAGCCATGTCCTTCTTGCTGGGCAGCTGCACCTTCTTGCCCTGCCACAGCGAGTTGTGTATCGTGAACGCGTCGATCGTCACCGTCAGGTGTTTCGTGTGCACTTGCGAGAAGCACTTGCTACCAGAGTTGTATCTGGAACATTAATTTATTGAAATGTTATTACTTTGTAATCAGGTATTACAATTTTGTATTCGGATCGATCACTTATTTAAGTAATAATATTATAATAATTGTATGTAAGCGATTGCTTAGGCGATAAGACTGCTTTTTATACTTCATAACACATATATATCTTTTTGTTTTATTCTTTAAATGGCGCAATAAAGTGTAAAAAATAAACAATTAAAATTACACTGATATTTTATATTAAATTTCAAGAACTATCACAAGAAGTAACAACAGTATCAATGCAGTATGGAATTCGTTTATTGGAAACGAACTTTACAATAGTAGTTTTACAATTAATGCCATCAATATACAAAAAAGTTAAACATTCCCAACAAAATGTGGAGTCGAATATTTACTGATAATATATAATAGAGAAATGCACAGTATATATATTTATTGATTTGCGTATTTTTTTTGTACATAACCCCATAAGGGGGATTGACAATAATTGCCACGCTTGACAGGCGGGTTAGTAATCTGTTTGTGTTTTGATCATGTTTTAAAAGGGACGACGCTGCCCATCCTTCCATAAGCTCCCTTAGTCGCCTCTTACGACACCTACGGGAAAGGAAGGGGTGACCCATTCTATGCCGGAACCTACACGGCCATATGCGCATTAAATAATAAAATGTATTATATATATATATATATATATATATATATATATATATATATATATATATATATATATATATATATATATATATATATATATATATATATATATATATATATATATATATATATATATATATATATATATATATATATATATTTTTTTTTTTTTTTTTTTTTAAATCCAAAGAAAATTTGACAATACACATCACTGGCAGGTTAATTTCTTGTACGCGTATGTCAATAATTAATGGGTTTTCTAACTGTGGTACTCACTTGAAAAACTTATCGAACATCCTGTCGTTGACGTGCTTAGGCCCGGTTCCGTACAACTTGGTGACTTGCTCCGTGTCCGGACAGTACGAGTACAGCGCCCGGAACTGGCAGCCGGCGTCCCTGAACAGCACGAGGAAGTGCTTGCTCTCGGAGCGCGCGATCTCCTCCAGCACCCGCCGCTTGGCCTCCGCGTTCACCGCCCCGGGGAACACGCAGTACTCCACCGCGTTCAGCATTATACCCCTGTTGGATTTGGTCGTCGGCTGCTTGTACAGTCTGGGACCTGGAAACGGCGGTGGTTTTAACCCGTGCGTGGCGTTAAGCTGGTGATTGTAGACGGCATAGTTCAATTGAGTTTCTGTTATTCGGAATTTACACGCTTGCTAAATCACGGCAAGCATCCATAAGCATAGATGTATAGACACGGCATATAGTTTGGCCTGCGTAAGCTTGCGATCTTTAGTTCCTTGAGTTCAGTGTATATCAAGCGTTCGTATATGCTTGCGCGTCCAAAACATAATTTTACAATAATCTTCTAAATTTTAACAATATTTACGGATTTATAAGTAAACAATATAGTTGGTTCACATTATACTATTTGCTATGTCAAAGAAACAGCCCACTTGATAAAAGGTGGTAACCATCGACTATAGAAATGAATATAACATAAATAAAGACAATTTTAAACCTTATGTATTATGAATAGCATTGCTGCTTCACGGCAGAAATAGGTGATGGCATACAAACTTTTTAAATTGCTGTATTTCATTTAACAAATTCAGTATCGTTCAAAAGTGGATTGATTCTTTACATTATTGGAAAATCCTATATACATATCCAAAATTAATGCATTTGGTCTCCCCCTAATATGAGAATGGTATGATAAATGCACAATGAATGCTTGATTAGTGCCGTGAATGTTTTTGGTGTTATTTCAAATCGTGAACAAGCTATGTCAGGAAGCGGTATCAAATGCAAATTCGTTGTTAGGTCAAAATGCTGTCAACTCATCACAAAACCATGCCTTATAAAATATTATATCTTAACGTATATATAAGATTTCAATACGTTTCCGTGTGTTGGCATGACATCGCTATATTACGATACTTTGTGACTGATTGTGTTTGATACTATCTACAATACTGTAAATAGTTTGAGCAGAGACCTTTGCGATGACCAGGATAGCTTGCTAAAAATAAATATTATATTTTAAAAAAAAGGTAACAGAATAGTGAGTCAGTTATAGGATTAGTATTTTTATAATCTATATTTCTATAGCACGACTGCGGATTCTGTGTAATTTTATTTCTTAATAATAAAATAACCATATTTGCAAACAGACTTAGACGGTTATCATACCATTATTCTAATACTAATCTTGTAATTGTTTATATTTATAATAAGTTTACTATTGTAATCTTTTGAAGGAAACAATAAAGAGTATCTATCTATCTATCTATTTTGCTTGTACACAAGTCGCAAGCTGCGTTGACATGATTAGAGTCCATAATCTTTGGTCGAGTGCAGTGGCACGAGCTAGCTCGTACAAGTGTTTGGTAACTATTTATCTAATTGGCTTCAGATCAATAGTTCTCACTACACGAGCAGAACGTTACATTAGAATAAAAGGCTCACTTCAAATACATCAATACAGTTTCGTTTTATTGGTCAACTATGACGATCTAATATGATTTGACGGACGAAACTTCTTAAACGTATTATAGAGGTATTTTTATTTTCAATCCAAAATCTAAAAACAAAA